>NW_027287427.1:27509113-28109113 GCF_022747635.1 Hetaerina americana | reverse complement strand
TGGAGGCTTTTGAAACGTGGGTATGGAGAAGGGTGGAAAAGGTAGAGTGGACTGAAAGGTAAACAAACGAGAAAGTGCTAGGCAGGGCGTGAGAGGAGAGAAGGTGGCTGGGAGAAGTCAAAAAGAGGCAGGGAAGATGGATGCAGAGCATTTTGATTGGCAATGGGATGTTGAAGACTGTAAAAGTGAGGAGGAAGCTGGGAAAGTAAAGAAGAGCAGCAAATAGAATACAGTATCTGTAGGTATATTGAATGGGATGGGAGAGGTGAGGAAGGAAGAACAAAATACAGAATCAAAGAGGGATTTGAGGTTTTGTTGTCTAGAGAGGCATTGGAATTTAAATGCTTCAGTTTGTGTCCATCTTAAACGGTAAACTAGCAGTAATAATAACTCATATTATTCGAAAATGGAGTGCTAAAGATGAAATCGTTTTCATGCATTATTATTTATTATAAATTAAAATCGCGACGAGGGCAATATTCGCGCTAGTTGATCGAAACTGATATTAACGAAATAAAAGACTCCACCTCAACCGAGAATACAGTTCTCACATCCCGTCCTAGGACACATTGGTGTAATGAGGAAAAAATAAAGGAATAACAGGACAGACGACATATAGGGGACGCCGAGACTCGAAGAGCCAACAACGCAGGAACACGTGAAGGTAAACCTTAACCATATCCTGATGTTGGGGAGAATTAGGGAGAATGATGAGTTTCATTTTCCAATCTCTACCCTCGCGATGAGGATCTGCGACCAGCACGGAAACCTGTATTACTTGATACGGCGACTGGAGACCATGACCTCTACAACAGCTCGCTTCGGAACCGATCTGAGAGGCGTGTCCACCGAGGGTACTCGAGCTTGTCCCACCTTTAACACACCCATCCCTCTCCACTCGGAGGACCCACGCCGCCCACTCCAACGCTTCTCCAGGACGCCCACTTCTCTGCTCACGCTGCCCAATGAGTAAGTGAGTAAGGGAGTGAGAGACGAGTGAACGAGGGGAGGGGAGAGGCACGCTGCTATCTCACCGCTCCCTAAAGAGTCACTGTATAAGGTAGAGAGAGAGCCAGCAGAGATCCGAGATCCGTTATCGGCGGTTAGCCAGACGGTCCAGCACCGGTGCGAGGAGCACAAAGGAGTTACTAACCCAAAAAGCGCTCCCTTTGGGGACATGGAGGGGAATGGGGCAGGT
This sequence comes from Hetaerina americana, assembly GCF_022747635.1. Lineage (NCBI taxonomy): Eukaryota > Metazoa > Arthropoda > Insecta > Odonata > Calopterygidae > Hetaerina > Hetaerina americana. The sequence continues at coordinate 28,107,915 of NW_027287427.1, read as the reverse complement.
ATCAAGTTTGTGTCCTTTGACACAAACCTGATTTGTATTGGGGAGCAGACATTGCCGTCGCCGAAAGGTCGGGCACACGAGTGGAGAGAGGAATGGGAGTGATAAAAAACAAGAACGTAGTGAAGCAAAGGTAGAGAGAGATTAAACGGTGATAAAAGTGGAATCCATGGAGTGGAAAAACGCCTTATAAGATGGCAGGCGTAATTTGTGACTATATCTGGTGATACGAATCGTCCGTCGATTGGTTTTTTTTACGATCCTCTTTTGGCCCCCCGGATTCTGGGGAAGACTGAAAAATATCCGTACGCTTGGCATGACGTTGTACACCGTTTTTCTAACTGATTATTAATGGACCGGGTCGGATTTTGAATTTAAAGTTGGGCGCATATATTCCGGGCAGGAGAAACGTACTTCGTGATCCCCGGCGAATACAAACTTCATGTATAATCGAAACCACTGGTTTAATAATCGCACGATAGCAGTTGTTACGTTTCAGAGGTTAATATTTCGCTAGGAAATTAAATTTTCTCATCGAATAGGAAACTAAGAAAATAGAAGCCAAGTGAAAAACATAAACTAAAAATTTATTTGTGAGCCATACAGACATTACCTATAAATGGTTATGAAAAGACGTGAACCAATGAAGGGGAAATTTTAACCGGTGAATACTCATTTTTGCTGATTCTAACATTTACGTGGAGAAGAGTACTTTTATAATGATTAACTATGCATGGGAAAGGCTCATGGGTTATCTTATTTTTTTTAAAAACTCAATTAGTAAAGCTCCAGTCGATGAATTTCATTAAATGCTTCACATGAAAAGGGAAGAAATCAATTTCGCAAAGTGAATTGGTAACGTTCAGGAGTTGCGACTGAAATCACTGTAAATATCTATTTATTACTTAGGTCCAAAGTTATTTATAATAAACATTATCTCGGGATAGTTTATTATAATATGAAATGAAATTGAACTGACATGATACCGGAAAGTCATGTTTCCACACCATTTAATTTGAGCTCCACAGAGTCAAATGGAAACAGTTGAAATAATTTACTTCGAAGGACATCAGTCACGTCAACTAACTCATGTCATAATCTTAGCGCAATAACTGGAAAGAGAATTAGCAGCAACATATTTTTAATGTAAACAATGAGTGTGGAGATGCCTTTCCGTATTCAGCCGACTCATTCAACCTCCTTTTTTAGGAAAATATTCAACTCGACATTGTGAAATGAAATGTACGCCCGTCAAAAGAATTGATTTAGTGATGTAGTCATGTGGACGAGTCAAATCTATGCGAATACCCGATTGAACGCTTGAGCAATGGAGGTTGGTTTATTACGTGCGCGCATTAGACCCTTTAGAGCAGGTAATGAGATAACTGTGCTGACGAAATCCTCAATAATAGTTTTTCTTCGCCGATTGCTTCTCGCACACTCGTAACCGCCGTCGGGTGGAATCAATTTTATAAATGGTGGACTGGTAGGCGCGGGTTATACCGATTGATTGATAGGGTAAGGTAACGCTTGTTCGAAAATCGTTTTTCATATCGTCAAGGCCGTCGGGGCACTTTGCTCGATATAGGCGCTCTTTATTTTATCCAATGGCAGGAAGTCTTCGCCTTATTTTACATACACTATCGGCAGAGAAGTTTTTGATTCGATTTTTCCTCTGTCCGTTGAATGACCACAATACATACGAATACGTCAACAAATGGACAAATCACGGTGCGAGGCATTTGAACTTCAATATGCAATGTTTAATAAGTTAGTTTCATGCTAAAGTTGTAGCTAAATATCTGATTCCTGAGAGTAAGAATGATTAAATTATTTATACAGCTTGAATTTTAAGTGAATTTAGATTGGATGTTGAAACATAGCCTTAAATCAGCACTCATGCATGTAATTGGAGAAGATGCGCGAATATTAACACATAGCATTTATTTTTGCCCACAGTATCTCAAAAGAAAGAATGCACTAATGGCTTACTGTGCGAAAACGTACAATGGAGAAATGGTTAATGAAGTGGTGTCAAATAATGAGAACACCAGGCACAAATTATGCGGATTCTACTTACTTACGAACTCGTTATGTCCCCGGTTTTCAAAACTGCCACCAATTTTATGTTCATAGAATACAATGCCGATGCATTGCAAAGAATCCAAGTTCAAAGTCGTGGAATAATTCACAACTGAGACAGTTTCAACAAAGAAAAACCTAATTATCACGTACGCTAAAGTGAATGATGGAATAAATCTTCCGCGCTAATACTTATGCTTCCGGAGAGAGAGTCAGGCGCCATTTATGTATTCAGACGGACGGAAAGAAATTTATCATTGAGGACATGATCGAGTGAGGACAATGGGCCACTCGAGGGTGGGACGATCCTACCACAATTGGGCCCACGAACTTCCGCTCTTACCCCGGCGATAAATTATGAAAAAAAGCCGACGAGCGAGCATCTTACGGACACAGTGTTAACCGTGGGACAGACCACCGCTGAAACCCTGATGATAAGAGGAAAGGTTTGTCCACGGAGGGAGGCAAAACTTAAAATTCACGTAATCCTGACTGTGATAAATACTTCATGCTATATGAAATTTAAATTTTGACTGGTAAAATCATTTGCTCTGGATTCAAACTAAGAATTATGATGACGCTTTCGGATTCATTTCTAAAACAAACTGATATATCATCTTCAGTTACAAGAGACGACCTTTCCAGAATATGAAGGAAAATTCTGGGACGAAGACAAAACTGTTGCCCAAGCTGTTTTTTAATTTATTGTAGAGCGGATCAACACTCATTACTTATTTTTCTTAAAGCCTTGCAATGTATGCAAAACTCCGAAATAATTAAATAAAATCCATCCAAGTCTAACCTCTAAGTTTTGTTTCAATTTGATTTTGATTTCAGGATGGGTTGCTACGCATAATGATAACGCAGTCCGCTAAGGAGTATCGTATCATTTGTATTGAATAAACCATGGAAGTATGCATATCTATCCATAATGAAATATAAGCTTGGATTGGTCGAGTTCCATTTAAGGATTTCTGCCTATAACTCTTAAACGAGTTCAAAACGAATGTAGGCAAAGTTTGCGCCATTGAAAAAAATATGGCATACACTAATTAGGTTTTAGGATAAGCTTGAGAAATATCTACAAAAATTGTCGCAACGAATTTTTTTTTTTTAATTTCCAAAAATACTACGAAAAACACAATTTGCTAGTCGCATCGATGAACATAACTCGACACTCTTTATAGTAAATTGCTCAACTAGCTGTAAATTATCCGAGTTTTCAATACAAGATAAGTCCTGTTTTCAAAATTGATTGAACCCGCTGATATTCAGAGTTACGGAAGCATTAAACACCGCGCTGGCGAGCGCACGCCTTCCTTTTCCCAAGGCAAGTAATTCGACGGCCCGTTCTCAATCCTTGTCTTGATGATTGTAGCCTCGCGAAAGAAATTAATACTTAAGTAAAAAAAACAATTTTTCGGAACGCTATGATTAATTGTTCAGACTGCAGGAGTTCTTTCGGTGGAAAAATAACCCGGAATGAATGAAAAGGTGAGATTTATTACTTAGGCCACAAGTTCAATAGAGCATTCGTAGTTAGGCGTAATTTTTTCGGAAGGTTTCCTTAATGAACGAGAATTACCTCTGCTAATGAGCTGTTGGTGTGACTCATATGCTGCTGTAACGTATCAAAGGGGGTGCGGGATTCTTGTTTCTCGACAGTTACTTGAATTTGAAGGCAACATCGTGATACTTATAATTGAATGACCTAGCTTTTGGAATCAATGATGGAGGTAATTGTCCACAATCTATTATTAAACTGCCATTACGGACAAGATTAGAAGTACTTAGACGTCACTCTAAACCAGCAGCTATTACTCATCCATATCCGTTAGTTGGCTTGAAAAATTGCAATTTGGCTGAGAAAGGTAACTTAAATTCAGGTGAGATTATTTTTAAAATCTCTGATCTGGTTTCTCATCGCTTACTCTCGGAGAATCAAACAGCTCGCCGTGGCCGTTTTGGCACGGACAGATTAGCACGAGGAATTCGGAGCGGGTCCACTTCAGCTTGCAATTTGGTAATTGCGTGTTCAACGCAGATTATGAAGTAGTAGCTAATGTGGTTTTAACATTACATGACTATGCGCCCTTGGAAAACTCTTAACGCTCCTTGGCAGCATGAAAAAAGTAAAATGAAAAATATACCTTTGACGGCCAGGAAGGGATTCAATACATGGTAAGGCCGGCAGAATGCTAATTTTCTCTCTAAGTTGGCCACATGAATGGAAATCAAATGAAACTTACTTTAATAATTATTCATTTTCAAAGGTTATTCAACAATAGGGACAGTGTAATAGTGAAAACTTCAGGTTAAATTCAATGTGCCATTTGATAAGTCTAATAAGTTTCTGTGCAGGGGACTTTAAATAATGGAAAAGAACAGCATAACTCACATTAAATTTTAATTATTATCATTATAAAACCAACATTTAATTACTTTCCAATTTAAAATGTAAGCGGTAATTAACGCGTTTTATGATAAAATTTGATCATAAAATTGTGATATCAAATAAATAACGCTTGATAAAACTAACAGTCATTTTGCCTAAATAGCCGAAGCAACTCTCGCCTTATGTAATAGTTATACAAAATTTCCAGTAGCGTGTACAACGTATGCACAGTAAAAAATGGTAAAATTGCCGAGAATGGGTTACCGAATGATCAGAATTTTAATAGAATGGGAGTTACATCTTAGTCGAATCTTCTATTAGATTAGCATCTCCTGACGAGATAAAGAGAGCGGATGTTGGTTTGCATATGCTAAAGATATCGTTAGGAAACCTCTCCTCTCCTGTGAGGAAAGAAAAAAAACTAGAAACGAATAAGCGTCGGTTTTGAATTTTTAATACATGAACGGCAACTGCCCCGAGCAGAGAAGGGCCCCTACGTGATTTTTATTTCAATTTTCTATCGGGATTAAACGAATTTAATACGCTTTTGCGGTTAAAGTGAAAGTTTAGGAACCCCCATAACAGAGCAGCTGCGAACGCAAGGTTAAAACCAGGGGTAGATTTTCAAGGAATGGATTTTATGGTACTTTTGGTATATATATTATCTAAGCAAGGCCAATGAAATATTGTTTGCAAGAAAAATCTGACATTTTGAGGAAAGATATAGAAACATGTCTTAAAAATTCATCCTTTCCTGGGAGAATTCTTTGGTTTTATTACTAACTGTCATAAATCGACGCAACTAAAAATTAGTGCATAAGAAATACACAAATACGCTTGGGAAATACGTAGAGATCCGAAAGTAGTGAAAAATCAGGAAGTAAAACATGCATTCATATTCACAGCATTATTTAAATACTGGAACTGTATTCATAAAAATACCTCCCGATCCTGTGTGGCATTTTTACCCCTCAATAGAAACTTCTAAGAAATTAAGTTTCTTCATTATTCCAATTATCAACTATTAGTTCGCGATATGTAATGAAAACTATTAAAAAATTATCACCAAGAAGTGAGATAAAAAAATGTACAGCTTGATTAGTTTGCGTTCCGGAAACAATTCCAATCAATTGAAAATGCGGAGCGGCACAAATAGATAGTAATTAAGACTCAGAGAGCAATCAACAATTCATTAGATATCAAATTCAATCTTATTGATTATCTTAATATTAATGACCTTAATCTAAATTTGAAATAATCCAAACGGTTTAACTTTATGAATATTGGCTAAGCAAAATTTTGCAGGTAGTAGTTAGCAGGTATCACTTAGTAGTATTGTAGCAAATTTTATTGGAAAGTCTCTCATCTATTTCTATTCTCAAATTGATGAAAAAGTGATTTTTTTCCAGCTAATAAACTCACTTAACTTTACTATCAAACAGTTACATTTTCTTATTTTTTTCACTTATATCTTGCAAGATACATTATATTCATCCGGGAAAAAAATAGGAAATATTATTTAATAGATATGAAAAACGTTTTATCTTTAAAATAGTGGCCTTTTAATGATGACTATATATATTATAAATAATGGTTCATTCGATAAGCTTGACAGATACCTTTCACCCTACATGTATAGAAAGCTGCCGCATATAACCCCAATTTAAATGCTTTTCGGGAATAACGGCAATAATAACTTAAGCAAAGTTACCACCTGGTGAGGACACAAATGCGAGGCATTTCGCATTAGTGAAATCATTCGCGAAGTCCAATCAAAGTGAGTAAATCCTCGACTAAGAAATGTAATGAAAATCGACTCTCCAACAGAGTATGATTGTAACGCTTGCGATGGGAGGATAAGCAATTATTAATTGTCCCTAAAAATTGTAATTTAGCAAGTTAATATAAGAAAATTGACGGTTTCATACGTCGCCAATTATAATCAGTGAATTTACGATGACATATTTCACATCTCTTTGCCAAGAAACAACGGATAGACAGCCGAAAAGCCCGCCCACACTTTTATACTGGATCATAGACTAATATTTTAAGACTGGAAGCGGCTACCACATTGTTCAGGGAGCGCTCTAGGAAGTGACCACTCCGCGGTGACTTGCCGACACGAAGACAAAGGCAACCTCATTTAGTGAGAGTGATTTAATCCGAGACAACCTTGGCACCAACGAGGCGACCGGAATCCATTCTTCCACCCACCCTCCCGAAGTGAGGGAAAAAAGTAAATCTAAGACATAAATCAGTCGGTGGGTAGCTATTATGACGGTCGTAGCAACGGAGATAATTTCATTAATATACAAACCTATTTGAGAACGGGAGGGTGGGAAGAATAGTGGGGAGGTGGAGAAAGAAGAGTTAGGTGGAAGGGAGCGAACCGGATCGAAAGGGAGATTTAGGTAGTAGGCGAGCCTGGATGGTCTGCGGCGGTTTAGAAGGCTTGCGGATGAATCGGCACAAAGTGAGAGTGGCAACGCGCGAGGAACGGTATTATTGTTGAAAGCAACAGAGTGGATGGAAGTGGTCAGGATGGAGGAATAGGAATAGGTTGATAGGGGCGAGTGAAGCAGCCGTAAAAGGCAGGGTAGCTGAAAGTCAGGCGTTGATTTCAGAAAAGGGAAAGAAGAGCGGGTAGAAAGCTAAATAGGGGAGAGTTTCGCCAATCTTATCAGTAGTAAATAACAAATGAAGTCCCATTAAGAAGACCTCTACGCTGAAAAAATGTGTAACTCAGTTTAAGAAAAGGTAAAAATTATAGCCAACTGTAATGGATAAATAAATGAATTTGATTCCAAAGGATGACAATGTTCAACGCTCGATAAAATAATAAAACCAAATGATGCCGAGATTTTTTTATTTTTACCATTGCCATGATATTTCTTCCTTCTTATTTCTTCAATTCAAATAGAAGAATTACGATATCACACTAAATATAATATTAAACGGCATTAACGCCGTTACTGCTTGAGCGTATGTATTTTGAAGAAATATAGAAGATTTTAGCAATTATATTCGGGATACGGAATATTTACTTTGAATAAAATAATCGAAAACGACTACTGCCACTTTTTGAATGGCATTAATTGAAGCCATAGATGTGTATAGAAAACGTCTAACGCGCTGCATCAGTAATACTTCATCAAATACTATCATACTTAGAAGACTGAATGTAAATGAACTGATCAAGCTGCTTAATATAATTTAAGATGGCGTTTCTCAAATCAAGTTATAATGAATCGGTAAAAATGACAAGTACAAAACTTAAAAACAACATTCATTACATCCTACAGCCAAACGAACCTCTCGATAGGTGACTATGTCGATGAATTCATCACAATTCCAGATGAAAAAGCAGCAATGAAGTAGGTGCTTATATTTGATAATTACGTAATACATACCACTGCTCATAAATTAACATTTGTGTGAGTAACAAGTTTAATTAAATTACTTAGAATTATCCATGAAACCTTTTTCGAGGCCCCGTCTGACTCTTTCAAGTAAAACAAACTAATATACGAGTAAGGTTTGATCTATCCGGTGTAACTTTGTTGAATTTAAATGCGGAACTTAGTTTTTCCACATAAATTTTTGTTTAACCCAACATAATCTAAGTTTCGTCCACCTAACCCTCATTCCTCCCTTCCCTTCACCCTCCATACACCTCTAAGAGGGGGTTAGCAACCCATGAAGAGTTTTTACGAAACTTAGGTCGTTTTATGTTGAATAAATATTCATGCGACAAATAAAGGATACTTTTACATTTCCAAGATTAATGTAGCTGCTATGAAATAAAATTTTGTCCAGCGCTATGGCTTCCAAATGCCAATAAACAGCATAACTCCTGTGGGATATTTTTATTAATACAGTTATTCTTAATTCATATATTGTATAGATCATACTGCTGTACTTCTTAAATATATAACATAAATTAAAAATTATAGTAGAGGGTGACAAAATTATAAATATCATTTCTAGTAATTTGACAAACATATTTTTGTACGGAAATATACCGAAAACTGCAAATGGAGAAAAAATAAGTCTGCATTGGCAGTTTAGAGTGAGAAAATTCTTAAAAATGACAGTAATACAAATTGCGAGGGTTCATGTTTGCACCTGCTGCTTTGTGTGATTAGATGGGAATAAATTAAAAGCCAACGAATAATTTACTACCCTGTCGTAAAGTGTCGTTCATAAAATTTTAAATGTATTTGATTAATGCTTTCCAGACTTATCACTTTATTTATCACTGTGGGATAAGGCGATCAAGTGGTTCCTTCAACACTGGACAAAGGCCCAGGCAGACCTGGCCCAAGGACAAGATGACTAAAGGACAATCGGCCTGTGAGATTTCGTCTCGCACATCCAGATTGAAATAGGGTGTATGCCAGCTTGTCGTTCCACACCACTCTATACTTGATTATCATCATGGCCATCGGCGTTGGGAGTTAAAATATCTAAGTTGCAGGGATAGCGTGAGGTCTTTTGGCTTGAAGTTCTATAGTAAACAATTCTGCATACTGATATCAAATTGAAAAAATGGAAGAGGCACTATATTTCATATTGGTACTTAAGTACCAAAATAAAGAATAGTGGAAAAATACATTGTGTTTTTCATTTAATGAACACAAACTTCCAAATAGTTAATCCAGAAACCATCGAATACGATATTTCATCGCAAAAATATACCTAAAACGTGTCACAAAACATATTGTAAAAACTCACTGGTTAGCACGACCACTTTAAACAAATTTTTCATGATTTTGATTACATTTAAATACGCAGCTTCCAAATTATTCATCAATAGAAAGATAAAACTTAACGAGGCAATAAATTAATGCACAATACTAAAAACACCTTACAAGATGCATAAAAAATTAAGCAAACGATGACTAAAAAGCGAAAGTTCTGCATCGCAACTTTAATATCTACAAGGAAATAGGTAATATATACCTCATTTATGGGTGATTTTCGAACGTAGTCGACTGGCATGAAATAATTTATGGACTTTATATGCACGAATTAGAAATTTCGCATTATGAGATAAATCAAAAGAATATTATATGTTATTATTTTCGTTCCATTGATTAATAACACTCAATTATTATTAGCAGCATATAACTGAGTATATATTCACTGAAAATAAATATAGGCACTCATGATACGCTACGCAATTATGTGAAAGTTTTTTTGGGTTGAAACTTAAAGAGTTTTTGTTCAAATTATATGAATAAGGGGATCGGTAAATCCTTCAAAGAAAAGAGTTAATTATTTCGGTGTACTGTATATCAGAAGAAATCAGGGGATATATACCTCTGCATATTTGAATAACAGAGATTACGGTTTTGTAAGGGAATTTCCGAGGGCAATATTTTTGTCAATTACACAATGTATACCCAAATTCTTTGCGAAATTTGATGATACGAATACATGTAAAGTACATATGAAAACACAAATGTACAGTTAAATTGATATGAGTTACGATGAACGATAACATTTTAGTTAAATAAACTATTACGTGGCCTATTAAATTCTTATCTGATTGACAACATTACCAGCAAAATTTAAGGTTAACAATGTGATTTATGAGCAATGAAAATATTTTGTTCCTCTCAGCTGATGAGATACTTCATCTTGATGCGCCCGAATGCTACGCAGCCCACAACACAGAACTCCCATTTTTTTTATTTTATAAGCACAGCGGCCGGTTTAGTTTGGTCCGAGGCTAATCCAGATGCAACATCTGAATTAACTTTAATCTGGACATGAATCTTGCCTTTATCATATCATTAAAATATGATAGAAGTAATAATAATAACAAGTTTGATCCAAATGAATTTTGCCCAAGGGAGCCCAAGTAAAACGCCCGCAGGCGTTAGGTACTTCCAGCCGCAACTGACGAGTACGTTAAGAGAGAAGCAACCAAGTCAAACAAGTTTTATAAATAACCAGTTCTCTTTGGAAAATATTTTTACGGCTTCACTTTTTACCCAACTGCAGGCGTCCCACTGCCAAAAAATCATTTTGTGGCAAAAACACTTGAGCCCTCGCGACAATTACAAGGTGAGCCATTCAAGTATATCTTACGTATACCAATTTTGAGTTCACGAATAATTGGAGTTCTTTTCCTCCAACAATGATATTTATTGTGGGGAAATATATAAGACTAACGAATCGAAATACATAATAATAACTTCCCTAAAGCGCTAATGCACGGAAATCCAGAGTAGGGAGTAATTCTACCTCTGTAATAGAAGATAGGTTTGTCTTAGGAGTGACAGAAGTTATATATACTATCTACCTCCGCCTAAAATGGAACCTAGGCTCTTAGTTTAGAAATTCGAGAGCCATCCTCCCCCCTTGATGTACATGGTTTGCATAAAAAGTATCGGGATTATATTCAGGGAAAAATTTATTTCAGATATTGCTACGATGCCTCAAAATTATTCAAAGTACGTCCCTTGAGCGTCGATACACTTTTGCAGCGGCTTCTCTGCGGCTCGAAGGCTCCTTAGTAGGCGGACTCTGGAATGTCCTTAAGGGTACGCATACAAGCTTTTTTGACGGCACTTACGGTCCCATGATGATCTCCTTTGATGGAGGCTATCAGTTTTGGGAATAGGAAATAGTCTTACTGTCTCAAGTCGGAACTGTACGGGGGTTAGGGAATCGTCGCGATGGCGTTTTTCGTCAGTTAGTCGATTACCTTGGGCCCTAAAGCTCTCAAGACCTTCGGAACGAGTTTAGCTCAGATCTTTCGTATCGCCAAATTTCCCCTGATAATGGTCTGCACTGTCATCTTATCAATGCCCAATGCCAATACGATCTGCGATCATGCGCACACTTAACCGACAGCTTGAATTCAGCACTTTACCCATACGCCAGGAAAAAATTGCTACCGATACTTTTCATACAAACCTCGTATACCCGTATTGTAGGGCTTGAATAATATTTGTTAAGAATAACTGAAAATCAAGTAGGATAATGAAGAAAGTGGCGTCAAAATGGAGAGGAAAGAATGAATGATGACAGAAGATGTGGGGGAGGAGGAGGAGAAGAAGCAAAGACCCTTAGCAACAGGCTAACATCACCTTGACTCCGCGATTTCATGGCCAAATGGGCGAGGAGGACTTGCAAAAGGGAGTGAAGTAGGAGGAGGAGGGACAGGGAGGCTGAGGGAGAGAGAAAGAGGCCCGCATGGCGTGTGGAGGACAGCGGAGGGGAGGGGAAGGGCGAAGTGGAGAAGTATGAGGGTTAGGGACGAGGGGTGGGAAGGAGCGTGGCAGAGCGCGGGAGTCAACTTCAGTCGAGCATTAAAATTTCTCCCTCCTCCAAAACCCCGATCAAGCCTCGGAAACCCTAATAGGGTGAGGGATCGGAAAAGAGTGGAAGATCCGTAGTAGGGGATAGAATGAATGAGGAAGAAAAAAAAACGAAAAAAGTGAGTTATGCCATGGTTGGCTACTGAAACCGATAAGAGGAAGAATTAAGGGAATCGAGGGAGGGAAAACGGGTTTGACAATTTGAAAACAGTTTTGATAATTTAAAAAAAAACCGCTCACATTAAGATAAATAAGACCTTATAATCGTTTGCATTGCGCAAAATTAAAATAAATGTGAAATATTCCGGCGAATCGCAGGAAGCGAAAATCGATTTCATTTCTTTAAGATAACTCTGATATAAATGATACTTAAACCCCACTTGCCGAACGGTATGAATTTATTTTCCTTTATCTTACACTAATACAGGTATCTTGAACATCACTTGTGTATTTGTCTTCCCTCATATGTGTCATGCAGGTATTTCAAGCACTCAAATCCAACATACTACTAATCCACTACGCTTATCCAATAGCAGGCTAAGATATGTACAAGCTGCTTTCAAAACTGAATACTCATTCTTAAGATTACCAAAAATGTATCCTATCTAGGGAGACTTTTTACACCCGCGGAGAAATGACAGCCATCACTCATAGGAATTGAGCGGGTAGCGCTCTTGTTATTAATATCCTGAGGTTTACTTTTGAAAAATATGACCTCAACGCATATTGATAGAAAAAACAACATACAAAGTGACTAACAAAGAAATAAAAGAAAAGTATGGAATAAAAATTTTGAAATTCGATGAATCATATTCAGGCCCTTTTAATGACTAAATAGTTTAAGCTACGCCATAAATTAAATTTTGAAAAAAAACTAGGATGTAAGAGATAATTTTGAATTTTTCATTAGGCGCAGCATTAATTTATTGTAAATACCAATTCTACTAGTCATTACATTTTTCAAAGAGTTCATAAAATTAAATATATTATTTAAGAAAGAATATATTAAGATATTGGTTAGGCGAAAGTCAACTGAATTGCTAAAATCCGAAGCAGCAAAACCTTCAAATAATATGACAGTCTTATGAAATACCACTGTTTAAAACCCAAACTCGCCTACATTTTACATTAGTTAAATCTAATGAACAATGATCGCTATGAAAAGTCATTTTCTCTCCAACTAATTGAAATCTATTTGCCACAAACTGTATCAACTATTAAGGCTTCCAGGTAAGACAATGTTTCAGCCGTTAAAGTCTCCGCACAGCAGGTACGAACGAAGCGGCGACGCTGAACTAAGGTAGGAAAGGACAATGGATGGGAGGCAGGAACTCCCGAAGCTGAAATAGAACTGGAAAGACGGAGGTTTTAGATTGGGAAGTGGTTAGATAAGCAATCAAATGATGTATACTGAGGTGCTAAGAAATAATGGGAAGGCAACGGCTCTGCTTGGAAAAGGTGAAAATAGCAAAGACGTAGGAGATTATTGAGGGATAAATAAGGGCTAGAAGCGGTGATAGAGTGTAAACCTTACTGCATGGGAAAAACATTCTTGACAAAAGAACGATTGATCGACAATAGTTAAAAGATGATAGTGCTGCAAGAGAAGGAGAAATACAAATATGTTTGTAAAATTAGGAATCGGTAATTAAGAACTATTGAATGAACAAATGAGAAATATGCAAAACAAAACCAACTCATTGTTATTCGATTGAATACCCGATGTGAAAAATGAATGAAAAAAGCAAAATGTAAACAAGCGCGACGAACAGATAGGAAAGAGTGAACAAGGTGCAGAATTTTGAAAGTAGTCTTGTGAGAAGTTAGTCAGGCGAATGAAAACAGAAGATAAAGGGAGTACAATATGTAATTGATTACATTAGGGAAAGCACGATTGAAATCAGGAGGTAGAGTCAGTCAATAAATCTCTATATAGCCATAATATAAATTAATTTGACTGTTTTTAATTCACATCACAATTTAATTAAACATCCATCCATATTTAAAAAAGGTATCTTCGGCATAATTTGAAACAAGCTGTCTAAAACTAGTTTACCACAAAGACAAGCTCTTTCTATACTTTCTGCAGATTTGATGATGAATTCCTCCGAACCAATCACCTTAAACTCTACTAATAAACTATTATTTATTCAAATTAAAAATAATTAAAGATAAAATATTAATTGCAATTCGAAAATGAAAGGAGAACCTTTGGTTGTTAATGAGGCAGAATAGAAGAGAATCGTTTGAAGTAAAAACTCCATTAAGCGTTTAGCCATGCCCTAGTGTTTAACATAATAAAATAATCATATTATATGATGCATTATTTTAAGAATTAATTAATATTTCTCGCTGTTATATAGCCTCTACCATGGTTTACATTTAGTTTTTATAGATAAAAATGATTTATTTAATTTTCAAAATTTACGTTATATCTAAAAAATTATGCTCCAAGCCTAATAAAATATTTTTACTTTTGTTTAACCTTACTTTTAAAGCTTGATATGTCATTCTATTTCATGGTTGTTAATATGTTCCAAAAATTGGTTACTCACTTGAAAAACACCCTTCATCCATAGACGCACATTTGATATGCAAATAAAGTATAAGTCCATTGCCCTTTAATTCCTTCATCTGACCAGGAAACTTATTAGTAAACACAGATTGAGGTCGAAGCCTTATTATGTTGTCAGTCTTTTGCAGATTGTTTTTACGGGCGTCGTCTAAGGGGATTATAAATGTCCAAATCCGTGGCCTAGAAATTGTTTGTGATTAATTATACCAGGGATATATCTCTCCATAATACCAAATGATTTCGTGGTTTTAACGAAAAGCCAAGCGTATCTAATCTGTCTCTTTATGGACATAGAATTTCAGCCTCTACTGTTAAGTTCATTACTTTGCGAGATCGGTGTTCGATACAAATCCTTGAGTCAACGAATTCAATGGTTAATATGAATAAAAAAGCAGTAAACTAGGAATAAGAGGAACTGAGTTGGAAGGTATAAGTCTGAGAATGTAGTGAAATTTTTTCGTGCGTGAAATTTTCTCCTTTAATGAGAGGAGGAAGGATAGCGACCGCGAGACGATAAGGAAGGTTTAGAGATTGTTTCGAAGCTCTTATTTTTTCTTTTCGTTTTCAGCTCAATGAGTGTTTATAGATGAGAAAACCATGAGGTCTAAAGCACAATTTCATGATTCATCCACCTTTATTACCCATCATTCAGGCTGCGTCAGTTGTTGAATGTTTATATAAATTTAATTTAATTAAGTAAGAGTTAATGGCTGATCTACAGTATGGAATTTGAGCTATGAAAATGTGGTAATTAATGCTTTCATTTGATTTTAACATAAAGGGATAAACTATATATTACACTTTAGACGAGACTTGAAAAAACTTAAAAAGCAAAATGTATTGCCGGAAAAAATAGAAAGTTCATTCCGAAAGCAAAAATGAGTACACACAATTGACATAAGGAGAAGAATCGCGTAAGTAATGAAGAAATGGTTCTGCTAATTATACGAGTTTGGATATTTTCGAGGAGTGGAATTGAACAAAAAATGAGCCACAACGGAGAGAAGGTAAAGAAAAAAGTTTTAGATATGGATGGGGAAGAGGAGTCGTTCCCGGAAATTGTAAATTCCAAGAGAGCAGAAAATCTGGATGGAAAAGATAATGAGAAGTAGTGGGAGTTAGAGACTAAGAAAGAGAAGAGAATGTCGGTTGAGCGAGATAAACGGAAGGAAATAATTAGCATTTGGAGGGCATAAAGTATGAGAAAATGAAGAAAAAATAGTGTCGATGAAAAGGTACTGATATCGCTGACTTCAGCAAACACTGCACTAATGTACTTCTAAAATGACTTTTTTTTTACATTTGCCGAAGCCATAAAATAGGATAAACCTTCAAAGCACTAAACACCAAATCAATCGGGCTTACCCGTAAAGTCAGGAAAATAAATTTAAACTCAATATAAATTTCCCGTATTGGGACATCATTCCACGTTCGGCATGGATAACAAGAAATGACAGAAAAACATTCAAATTAAAATATCTTTCCAATCCATCTTCAACATGCCCTCAATCTGCTTTATTTAATGCGCTCAACATCTGTACATATTTTTTGATTCATCATCATTCCAAGGAGCTTAATTACTCACCGCTTTATTTGGTGCTCTCACAGGTCCAATAAAAGAACGAAAAAATGCGCAAAAGGACATTTGTAATGCCATACGAAAATGCTATACGACAATAATAAAGAACAGATAGTAAAACCTTCCCACTGGTAAGTTTAGACCTGAAGATGATGTTACACATCGAAACCCGGTCGTACAGTTTAACTTATCCAGTGGAAAGTTTGACTATCTGTTCTTTAATATGTTCGAATTCCACCACATCACGCCTGAAACTACTCAATTTATCATAAACTAACTTCACTTTACGATTCCTTTTATCAAAATCTTATAGAACAAAATTATTAAAGTTTCCATTAATTCACATTATAGGCCTGTGTTCTTACCCTAATATTCAAAGGACTATAAGATTAGAATTAAGAGCAAATGTCGTGGTATTAAGTTAACAGAGCGCAGGCGGCAATTCGACTGCAAAGACCCTAGTACCACATTATTCACCTTGCTTAAAGTAATTGGAGTGCATAGGGCGTTGAGTTCTACTAACTTAGCTTATTATATTTTAACCAAGATCTTCATTGTACAGATAAGCGAGAGTACATACAATATGCATGGAAATACACATGATACAGAGATATTATTATGAATTTGTACCTCAATGAATTGGGAAAATGGAAGTGAAAGTTGATCATAAGCCCCGAATCAATTGAGAAAAATAATCCTGAACATTAGAATTGTATCACGTTACGATACAATATAAGCATGAAATGCACTCCTTACGATAACCGATGATACATTTTGGCGAAAATGCAAAGAAAAATACGTGGATTAAAAAATTACGGCACGAGCCTTTATGTCTTTTTTAAATCTAATCACATTAAAGGCGATAGAAAACCAGTAAATCTTTTTTGCTTACCGATCCATGAAAGAAAAACATTTTGCAGCAAAAATTTCGCCACATTTCAATTGCAGATTAACATTGATACGCATTGAAAAAAATGATTTGGCAACCTTCTAAAATCAAAAATGAGTTGGATAGGCTCCAAGACTTGAACACTCAGTAAAATATTTGGACCCATTAAGATCAAATGCATAATTAATTTAAAGCAAAATGAGTATGAGAGTTGCCTCGCAATAATCCGGCAAACTGCACCTGCGCGAAGCATACAATAAAGTTCACTTTTCATCAATTACAGACATAATTACAACGATGAAACTTCAGAACCATGCCGCAAAAATTTATAATTCATCAGCGCTAAGCAGCGCGTTCACAAGTGTGCGACAAAATTTATTATTTCGGACATGCGTGCCTGACGGTTAACTTGAGAAAAATCGATGGTAATGAGAGAGTGTTGCTGGTCAAATCATTAATGCATCACAAGGAAGTTCCAGGAATTGAAAGATGACGATGAAGGATGGTGTCGATATCAGGTGGTCGGCCAGCCGTTTGAAATTCACACCGAGCGTCATCCCCGAGAGCGGCACTTCTCATTCATTAAGCACTTTCCCGGATTTCTTTTTTACCCGCACGAAATGCCTCTCCTAGGCGTTCTCTCGATCCCTCCCCCTTACCCTCCTTCCCCCAAAATTACCATCCTCGTTACGAAAAGACAAAAGCGGAGCTCGGCACAAAGGACAAACCGCCTTCTATCGATAGTGGAGAAAGACGGTCGGGAATGAGAAGAAGGAGGAGGCCCTCTGAGAAGGCTTTGTGTGTGGCCGCCCCTCGTGGAGAGGAATAGGGAGTAACGAGTCGGGGTAGGGGGCGAAGTCCGGGGGATTTGTAGCGGTGGACCGACCGTACATGCCGTTGCAGCGAGGATTTAAAAAAAAAAAGATCGAGAGACGCGAAGGAAAAAATAGGGGAACACTATAATTTGCCGAACGAAGACGCTTAAGGTGCGATTCCCCTGTTTTCGAAGGAAGAGTTGAAAACTACTCCGCCGGGTGTAGTTGCCTGCCGTTTTTGCTCTCTGCCATTTCGAGAAAAATATTCACTCGCTCCCAGTGGCTTGAAACTCAACTTTAGATGGATCCTGATTGTAGCCAAGTAAGGTTAGGCATTGGGGGATGATATTTAGCTCGATATTCTTGGAAAATTTATCGATATCACAATGATTGAATCAATTGCTTGAATCTGCTTTTTATATCCCAACGTATATATCGACCATTCAATACTAATCAACGTCAAAAGCAGAGATATTTTAACGTGACTTGTCTAGAATTACGATTAAAAAATATGATGTTGAAGTTGAACGAAGAGATATTTTCTCTTTAAAACATCTCTTTAAAACTATTAACATCTAGAAGTAAAAGATAAATTTAGTCTAAGATTTCTTACCTAGGAAACGTAGAGAATCACTGTTACTTATATTACAATGATCTCATTATGTTTATAAATATTCAAAATACTATGGGAAATGGGATGAGAAATTTCCATACCATTAACGGTGAACAATGTGCCTAAGTTACTGTAAGAACAGAAAAATGTCATGAATTTATCAAAGGTTCTATTATTTACGTTAATAAGGAACCATGTAAAACTTTTCAAGCGTTCGAATTTATAGTATGCAAACCTGAACATAATATCAAGTTTCTTAGGTTGTAGAGTGTGAAATCCTCGGCTGCAAACTTTTTCTTCTAGTACACTTTCCCGGACCTGTTACTTCTTTGATTCCTTCAACTTCATTTTATCCATCTGAGTGTGTGCCTATTATTTATACACAGAGCCACGCACTCACACAATGGCACGTCAACGTGCAGTCACACACGCGCACACGCACACAAAGCTATAAGGAAAATGGATCGAAATAAATGTAATGGACAGACTCAAAGAAAGTGAGAATTTCAAGCGGTAAAAGTTCCCTTGTGCGAGCTTTGAACCAGTACCCTTTGACTCTTCAAACTAATGCTCTACCAATTACGCTCCCGATATAATGTTAAAATGACTGAAATTCACGAGCAGCTTATGACACCAAGTGCCCGATACCTTTGGCCAAGAGATGGAACACACACATTACACATATACTCACACAAATCTTAGAGGAGGAACAACATAGATGTTTAAGGTCTATGCGAGGGGAAATGGAAGAATAGCGGAGATTACTGGAGTGATAATAATTATACAATAATACACAGCAGCGGGAATGAGGGCCAACGACGAGTTGCCAGAATATTAAATAAAGAGATAGCAAGAAGCGTAGTAAACATGGAACAAGCAACGGATAGAATATTACCAGTAGAGATAAAAGTAACACCGATGAACCTGGTCATTGTCCAGGTATACATGCCACCGAGCAACCATAAGGAGGAAGTAGTCGATATAGGATCAGTTAGAGGGCATAATCGCGTGGGTTCATGCAGGGAAAACTTTTTATAGGGAATGGGGATTAGAACGCGACGTTAGGCGAAGGAAAAGATTGATATGAGGAGGGGGAACAAGGTTTACGCTCGAGGAATGACCACGGGGAGGAAACAATTGAGTTCTACAGGAGACAGGGGTTGGTCATCACCAACAATTCGTTTAGATACCACAAATGACACAAGTAGAAATGGAAAATACCCGGTGACTCAGAAAGGTTTCAGTTAGATTATATTTTGGTTAGACATAGGTTTAGGAGCAGTGTGATTAATTTGCACAGCTTCCCGGTAGAGGATGCGGACTCTGACCACAATTAGTTGCTATGAAATGTAGCCTCCGTTTCAAAAAGGTAAAGGAGTGGCGGCGGGTTAGAAAATGGAATGTAGAAGTATTAAACCGATTGACAAGGTAGGAGTATCAGCAGGCTGTAGATAAAATCATGGAGGACGGTAAAGAGCTGTGTAATATCGAAGAAAAATGGAAATATACGAAGATGAAATATGGAAACTCGCAAAAGACACTATAGGAACCGTTAACGGGAAAAGGACAAGGAAACCGTAGATAAAGGATGAGTGGGTTACAAATATGGATGAGAGACACAAAATGGAAGAATGGAGTATTTTGTACTTGTACTTTGTACTTAATTTTGCATGAAAGAGTTAGGCAAAATGAAGCACAAAGAAATAAATAACAAACTAAGAGGGGCAACAAATGAAGCAAAAGAAGCATGGTGGAAAACGCAGAGCGAAGATATGGAAAGTTTGCAGAGGAAGGGTGAAATTGGTGCGCAATACAGCGAGGTCAAATCACTATCGGGAAGTAAGAAGGGAAGATCTATGCTAACAGTTAGAGAAGAGGCGGGTAAGAAAGTAGTTGTCACAGAAAAGATCTAAGAAAGATGGAAGCGATATATAGAAGTACTAAATGGTAAAGAACTTAGACCAACAAAGTTAGACACAGAAAAATGAACAAAACGTAGATGAAGATAGCTTAGGTCCAGATATACTCGACGATGAGATACAAAGGGCATTAAGAAAGATGAAACTAAATAAGGCCGTGGGGGTTAATAACATTCCTCCGGAATTACTAAAATATTTAGGAAATTGTGGGCAGAGGTTATAGGGGCTAGTTCGTAGTAACTATGAGGAAGGGATCTGGCCGGAAGGCTTTGTGAGATCAGTTTTGGTTCCTATTCCGAAAAAGGTAAAGGCTACATCATGTGAGGACTACAGGACGATAAGTTCGATATCCCACGCAGCTAAAGTTGCTCTCAGGATCATAAACAAAAGGATTGAGAGTAGGGCAAATGTTTACTTAGGGTATGATCAGTTTGGGTTTAGGAAGAGGAGAGGTACGCGTGATGCCATTGCAGTAATGAAATTATTAATCGAGAGGAATACAGAATACAATGAGGAAATATTTGCCTGTTTCGCAGATTTCGAAAAGGCGTTTGATAGAGTAAATTGGGAAAATCTAATGAGTATCTTGCAGAAAATAGGAATAGATTTGAGGGACAGGAGGCTAATCCGCAACTTGTACATGTCTCAGACTGCTCAGGCGCGAGTTGGGAACGGGAAGTCCAGATGGGCAGTGTTAGAAAGAGGTGTAAGGCAGGGTTGCCCATTATCACCGTTGCTTTTCAACCTGTATGCAGAGAAATGATTAAAGAGGCATGGGAAGACCAGGAGGTAGGAATGAAAGTCGGTGGGGAATTCTTAAAATTAGTCATGTCCGCTGATAACCAAACTTTAGTTTGTCAGTCAGCCGAGGGGTTTCAAGGATTGCTGAGTGAATTGGAAATTCAGTGCGACTGGTATGGGATGAGAATCGATTTAAATAAAACAAAGGTTATGCAATTTTCTAGAAAGAAAAAGGCTAAGCTAAACGTTAAAATAGGGGGGTAAAAACTAGAGCAGGTAGAACAGTTTAAGTATCTCGGAAGTGTTTTGGACCAACACGGTCAAAGTAGTAGGAGAAGAATTGCGCTAGGCAAAGAGGCTTTCACAAGGAGGCGGGAGTTGATGACAGGGACGTTGAATAAGGATATTAAGAAAATACTCGTAAAAACTTTGATATGGAGCGTAGCTATGTACAGCACAGAAACGTGCTCATTGATGTATGAGGATAGACGTAGATTGGAGGCTTTTGAAATGTGGTTATGGAGAAGAATGGAGAACGTGAAATGGACCGAAAGGAAAACAAATGAGAAAGTACTTGGCATTATGGGCGAAGAGAGGGGTTTGTTGGGATACATCCTAGGGATACAGGAAAAATGGATGAAGGGCGTATTGATTGGTAGTGGGATGTTGAAGACCATAATAGAGGGGAGAATGTTGGGCATACGAGGAAAGGCCAGGAATAGGATAGGGATGTTGGACGGGATGAAGGAAGTACTCAGAGAAGAGGACCTTATGTAGAGTAGGTTGCTGGATTATGTTTTGTTTGGAATCACAAAATATTTATTTGGTTGTTATGTCCATCGAAACACGTATCTTTATCGGTAGGTTACCTCATAATAATAATAATTATAATTGTATATATGTGTATATATATATATATTTATTTATATACACACACATACATTTACACGCAGCACACATGTACTCAGAATATCTAGAGAGAAACAAATCGTAAATTCGGTAAACCATCAAGTTTCGGTTGGGGCGATGGAGAGTAAGGATAGCCAAGAAAAGAAAAGGATTATCGGAGAGACAAGAAGAGAATGAAGCGTCCCGAGAAAAGTGGGGTAGGTGAAGTCATAAAATGTAATGTAGATTGCGGAGGATAAGAGGGACGGGGAAAGAGCTCACAGCACTGAGGAAGGCAAAGGAGGATGGGAATTGTGATGGGTGGGATGCCATAGGGAGGGGTGGCGGTAGCATGAGACGCTCCAATTTATGAAAAGAAAACAGGCTTAGAAACCGGACGATGGAAAAGGAACTTTAAAAAAGATCACAGTCGGAAAGGATAGACGCGGACAAGGTCAAAGGGCAGGTATCATAAATAATTTGGCAAAGCATGTGGAAGTGGACGGAATCCAGAAAAATATCAAGTAAAAAAGCCGACGAAACTTTGCGGGCGCAAACAAAGTAACAGAGATGACTATATAACCAAACTTTGTGGAAAATTATGATTTTTTTCCTTGAAAACTCTTCAGATAAAGCTTTTTAAAGTAATACGATAATTTATGGCTCCAGGACGGAACTCATAACAGAATTATTAAAAGTAGATTGGAGCTAAATGAGGTTTTCACCGAATAAGTCGAGCACAAATTGGATTTTTGTCTGAATAATGAACGAGTTAACGATACATACATGTAAACTATTTTATTACCTATCTTATGCATAAAAAAACAGAATTTTCACAATTCAATCAAAAATAAAAACTAAAAAAATAATATGATATTATCAGAGTGATGTAGTCGTCTTGCGGAGCTGCACAACGGAATATATGAGAGCATAGAATTTGAATTAAAGTTCCCACTAGAGCCTGATGGTGCTCTTTTTATTTAAGATAGATAAAAATTTTTCTTCCGAGAAAAAAATATGTAGCCGAAATGGGCGGGTTACTCCTTTTTTAAAACCTTTTTACTTAAAATCTAAGTATCCATTCTAAACGGGAAACCTTCGCCAGTAAAAAATCCCGACGTATTTTCCATGAAAGATGCATGGTCTAAATCAATTTTGATGAGGAATAAAGGATGGTCTTTGGTTTTTGTAAAACTTTTTACATCCATTATGTTGACAATCAATAATTTTGGTTTAGTTAGTTTTCCTTTCAATTATTTTGCCATTTTGCGTCATCATTCCCACACCTGAGTAATATTCAACCATTTTTCATGCCGTTTTCGGAGGAAAGATGTTGATATTGATCATGAAAAAACCACGAGAAAAACACGGTGCAGTTCCATGTCAGGAAAAAGGCACTATTTCAAGACTTAGATGCTGGAAATTTATTTTAAACGAAGGCAATGGTATTACTGTGAATGAGGACTACATCTTGGAAACGCTAGGACTGTTTAACCGAAGGTTCCAAGCACTGCAACCAAGAATAACCGTCCGAAGGAAATTTTGAATATTTTAAATTTATTCCACTAAAATCTTTCTTTTTATAATGATATGACCCCAGCTCAAATTAGAACATTTCAATAATATTTATCGAAGCCAGTCAAACAACGCATATAATGTAATTTCAATTTTTGAGCACGTTTCATTTATTACAAAGTAAGAGCAATGATCCCTACTGTTGTGAAACATATTTTTATTGCAATCAACGATCTGGTTTTAATGTATAACCCGTCGTTGAATAAATATCTGTATAGCAAATTAATTGCAGTCTTATATGGTTAAATGAAGAGATATTATTCTAAGTTATTTCTACCGGCTGTAGGTGAAGCGTATCCTGGACAGTTTATGCCAATTGACGTGGGGTAAATGATCGTTTTACGAGATTTATTCCTTCTCCAATAATTGAAGACATTATAATTATATATATATGCATGTATTTATGAATATATATGTATGTATTTATACATATGTATATATATATATATATATATATATATATATATATATATATATATATATATATATAATCACACACACTTCCACACACTAAAACGTACCAGAGATGATTTGGACGAAAATTAATTGTACATACTTGGATTTAAAAATGTATTATGCTAATTTTTATAGATTAACTTAATTTAAAGATGTACTGAAAATGCTTAGGATAATACTCATTGCCAAAAGATGTTCCACGAAATCGTTTTTCAAACCTCACTTGCTCTGGAGGATCTTCGGAAGGCTCTGGTATCATTTTAAATGAAAACGTGCCAACAGGTTACGCAAAATCTCATTTAGTGATTTAAGAAGGTGATGGCTCCACCACTTCAACTTCGATGGATCTGAATTGCCGGAAAACGTCTTAATGATAGTAAAAACATGCGCGTATGGTAATTTATTTCCCATTATAGGAATTTTTAATAATGGAAACCCGGATCGCAAAACCGGTCATCCAGAACGTGAAGAGGCTCACCCTCATCTACTTGGAAAGTCTTTATCGAATATAATGAATATAATTTTTAATGCATGTGCCAGATGCATTCAAAGAAAACTTCCTATAATGATAAACTATTAATTCTACATAAAAATATTATATACTCATTTACTATAACCTGAACGCATTTATCCTTCTCTTGTAACTTTTACACCACATTCTTTTCAGGGAAAACCTCGAGAGGAAAATAATATTTGATAAACCTTCGGTGAATATTGTCATATGTAAACGGTGTGAACCGATTCAAAACTCCAGGTGGGTTTTATATCTACTCCGTCGACAACTTTAGATCAGCTGTTATGTTGAAACACTAGGAGATCTAGTGGTAAGTTACAAAATAGCATGTATACGTCCGGATGCGGACTCTGGCCGTAATCGGAGGATGAAATAGTAAAGCACACATAAAAATAATATCCAAAATAAAGTGAAATTTTCACATTCTAAATTGGTTATTACTAAAAATATTGTATAATGCTTAGTGAACATCCGTAATTGAACCAGCATAACTTGCATAAAATACTTAATATTTTGACTGTGGGCACAACTATTAAGTATATCATGGTTTTCCATAATTCTTGGAGGTAACGAATGAATTTCAACGAAAAATGTCTGATAAAAATTATAACTTGAAATGACCAATTATAGGGGGTGAAATATTGAGAAACTAAAAGAAACTTAGTTAAACTGAGTGAAACTGAGTTAAAAACAGGCTTTTGTCGTTCCAATGACTCTGGATATAGGCAAAAAAGAACAATATAATTACAGAAAAGTAGAGAAAAAATTAAAGAATATTTAAAGTGCACTAATAAAATTTACAGAGAAGGTATTGGGTGAAAATAAGGCTTTTATGAACTGGAACATTTTTGACACGCATACCAACCCTTCTAAAAGATAAAAGAGTGCAACACAGTGAAACAAGGCTGCTTCAGATTATCTGATTGTGTCTGAGTTTAAGTCGGAGCTCAGTGGTGAAGAACAAATTATAAAAAGAAAGTGATACCACAAGCAAATGAATTAAATCTCATAGTTAATGTGAAAAAGGAAGACACAAAATTATACATAAAGATGAAGGGATTTAGAATAACCCTTAATTCACAAATATATCTATTGCGGCAGAAAAAAAAGAGATGAGGAAGTGATAAATGAGTAAAACTTGGTGACAAGGAAGACAAAATTGAGTTCAAAAGGTATTTACAATGACAAATGAATGAATGAAGGCAGGAGTCAGCATGCATTAAAATTGGAAAACGAAATAAAATTATTGAACAACCAAGCTTTGTTGTTTAGAAATCCATGTATTTTAAGGATGGAAATTTCAAAATATATACCAATTTATAATTTTAAACCATAAATTCCTGAAGAAAAATATGTAGTGGGAAAAAATGTAAAATTATTTGCAAGCCTTTCTTGGAAAAATAAATATGGATCTTATTTTCATACAGATGCGAGACATAGCACTGAGATAAAGATAAAAAAAATAATGGACATTTTACGTTGATGAAAGACACTGACGGACGGATAGTAAAATAAAGAGACAATATCGAGGAGAAGGTGCAGAAATAGGTCTGAGTTATGCTTAAGATGCAAAGTGATTTATGAGAGGAGAAAATCTAATGGAGATACGTTCAAAATCATTCATTGATTAATTTCGCTGCCGATGCGAATTCAGCGATTTCGCAAACGCTGGTTTCGAAGCGATTCAACGGCATTTGATAACACTTCGATAAAAAAAGATGGGCAGCGACAGTTATGAGTTTCGAAAATGGCGATGGCTGGGGCACTTTTTGACGATGATAGAATGAAATGCCACTTGCTAAATGGAGAATTCTTTTTTCATTTAGTGCCATTTACGCTTAATTTTCTACAAGCTAATTTCTGGTATAGGCACATTTAAATCCAATAAGATAGGTACGAGTTGATAAAAATAACTATCATAAATGAGAAAACCTTTTACTTCGCCCTTGAGTGAGGTTATACAATTCATGTGTTTATTCAATTCATCTGTCCTCATTCTGCCACCATCGATTCTTTTATTCCCTCAAATAAGGTCCCAGGGAAACGATAATCAGATTCGGGTGCAAAACTCAACTCTTACTTTAACTACAGTGGTCAGTGATCTTTGCCCTATGGGTTCTGGTCACCGGAGATCCATAAAGAAGGTCCTTAGAAAGTCGAAGGGAAAGGGAGCAAGTGATATGTGGACATAGGTTTACGACTTTCATCTAATTTCAGCGAGAAAATCAGGGTATGCGAGTGTATTTGTAGAAGATTACAATGAGCAAACAATATTCCTGGCCGAGTATTAAGGTTGAGCAAGTGCAATATTGGTACCTTCTGTTGGTGGTCAACAATTATACAAGTACACCAAAAAAATTCACTCATTGGGACTCTTCCAAGAAGAGGTAATCTGTAACCGTTGTTACAAATACTCATGTGCATACATGCACGCATACATAAACTCACGAGTATTCGAGTTATTAGGCTTCAATGATAATTTCTTTTAATGTCTACCGTTCTAATTCTTTAAAGAAAAAGTACCGCAGACACCATTCGTTTCGGTTTTTAAACGAAATCGTCAGCTAACCGAGAACTGCGATTTTACGCTTTAGGAGTGTGTTTATCAATCACAAGGATATTTATAAGCCTTATCTCAGCATGGGCAGATTTTCCATAAAATGAATTAATTCCAAATGGATAATAAATTCTACATTTTAAAGTCCGGCACCTTAAAATTGATCGTCTGCTCTCGTCCCTACACTATGTCTGTAATTTCATCATGGTATGGTTCCACTTCCTCCCACGGTAAATTAGGCATACTTCATTTCTTCTTTCCTTGTAACCATCGACACATTTATCCCATTCATTCAGCCATTTAAAGCGAGGAGCAGACACTGCACATTTCCATTCGGTGTAATTTATGATGATAAAATATTCACGTGTAAAATGGTATCAAATATTGACATTTTATGGCATCAGCAGTAATATGGTTCCCTAGACCTATAACATGTGAGTCTGCTTGGTCAAATTTAGCTCTTTTGTGGTCAATCTTGTTTCTTTGTTGCCCTTAATATTCCAGTGTGCCAACATTTCCCAGGCACTGACTACATGCATATCTCTATAAATGGTTTCACTTTAAAAACTTTGTCCAGCACGATTTGCCTGAAAGGTTTTGCTTCATGTAAAAATTGCACGAGGCTATCAATCTTTTACAGCACATATTTGTGAAAAGTGTATTAATTCATAACAAATATCATTCATAATAAATGAATCTGGCGTTTTAGTGCCTCAAAAAGGAGTTATTTATGCATTTTCATATTTTACCAATAGATATAATTGAATATTTTCATCAAAGGCCTCACGGTCACCCATTCGAAAAGTATAACGACCCACTGAGGATGCACATTTATGGCGTCATAGGAAGAGGAAATAAAGAAGATACAATCGGAGATCCCGGATTTATCGGGAAGTAAAATAGGATGGGGTTAGCAAATAGTGGGGAAGGGGTGAAGTGGAGGGAGAGTGTGTCGTGGAAGCAGTCTGGGCAGCAAAGGGGGGAGAGAAGATGTTTAATCGCTTCAGTGTACTTCTGCGATTTAATAACTTCTGATATCCTTCGGGTCATTCCTATCTCTCTTCTGGGTCGAAGATGCCTGTCTCTTTCCCTTCAATTTTGATTGAGCCAAAAAGAAATTCCAAGAACCCATCCCATTACTTGGCAATTATGGAACTCGCACCAAGTGGCAAGGTCTAAGATAAGGATTCGACGACTCCAAATACAAATGCTTACGGCATGAGTATGATGAGAAATGTCTAATAACATCAGTCTATGTCACTAATTAAGTAATAAAGGATAGCATGGTTAATTACGACGGCCAACGCTGTATTTTATCATCATAAATACTTATGAAATCTTTCAGGGGAGAAATTCCAACTTTTCTAATTTGATGCTTCGAATACGCGAATAATAGTTCATTATTATACCGTTTATCTAGGAAAGGATGTGGCTTTCTCAGAGATTTATTAAAACGGCCATCAATCCTAAAGAGTTTCTTTAGTTTTCCAGCGGAAATAATTAAATTTAGTTAAATAGTATCTGTTTGAAGATAAATTCATTCGCTGTTTAATAAGACATTTCAATTATCTCAGTAGGTACATATCGGGAACGTGTCGTTTACGCATTGAACTCATTTTTTTAAATAAATCTGCTAAAATGCAGTGATCTCGTAAAATACTCTCGTAAAGTACTCTCGTAAAATATTTTACTGAAATACTTCTGAGGTAATATGTCATAAAATTATAACAAGCTGCATTTAAAATCGTCGATGCTTCAAAATAAACGAAAAGCCACACGTTTGACATAATATCCATATTAAATGAAAGGCTACATTATACAGATAAATATCAGACTATGCGATATGAAAAATATTACTTATCACGGAGATGCTGTTAACAACTTTGAAACTGAAGCTGTTCATTGAAACATCAGATAGAATCGCAATTATTCAATGAAGAAGTCGCATTACAAAATCTAAACCATTGACCGATGTATCTTACTCAACCAAATTGTCGCAACAAGACCATAGTAACACGTCAAGCGAGATACAAGCAGTTCCAAGAATTTCGATCCCCTAAAAGCAAAAAGCCCGACGCAAATATATAATTGACTCGACACGAGCAAAGAAAGAGGTCGAACTGGTAAAAAGCGAAATGAACTGAGAGAAAACGGCCAGGTCATGAGCTGGTAATGAAAGAGGATCAAAGAGAAGAGATGGAAAGAATCGAAAAAAATAGCGAAGGCAGCGAGCGCGTCACTTTCTTTTTAGCGGAGTGATTCCATTAACGACGGAGGTGGACGAAGCATCACGTACCTGCTCTGAAAAGATTGCGGGGGTGGAGGAGGAGGAGGTGGTAAGGGAAAGCAGTTAACCAGGAGAGTGCAAGGCAATCAAAAGGAGCGGAGATTTTTTCGCTGAATTTGCGACAAAATAAAAGAGCACAAAGCAAGGAGGAATGCCTCCCCTATATATCTTACGGCATTCATCTAGGGTTCCGTCATGGGACGGAAGAGAGTAGATTATCTCACTTTCTGGTATCTCTCTCCCCCTTACACTCCACTTCTCTCCCTTCAGGTCCCTTCATTCTTGCACCCACTCCCTCCCTCTATCTCCTCACCTTTACGACGAGTCACGATCAGAACCGTCGCACAAGATGGCGGCCGATCTAAATGTTTCGTGTCAGTGCGCCCTCTTTTACGAGCTATCGTCGCGCCCCGGCGAAGGTACACGCAACTTAATGCCACTCTGACGAGATTTGACAGAGAAGTAAACACGAAGTAGGTAGTGGGGATAAGTCATCTCCTCTCAATGGTTAGCTGCCGTTCCAAACACAAATCTCGAAATGTGTCGTCATGTTATCATCAACAAGTTAACATGCAATTATAGCAATTTATTCAATTAACTATTTGAAAAAAAACCTCCACTTTTGTGTTTCTTAGAACCAATGCGTCCGTCTCTTAAGGGTTTAAAAGATGCTTTTGAAAGCACCTCATCTTTGTAATTCAGCCAATGTCTACCCACGCATCGTATATTTTATGGATTTTCACGCAGTTAATATTTTTATCTTGAGGGCAGATAATGCGTATGTTGTTAATTGAATTAGTTTTTTTAGATTTGCAGAGCAATTTTATTTAAGTATTATTGAACAATAAAATGTTTTCAATATTTTCAATAGTTTCCCACCCCATTAACCAACGCGAATTATTACTTTTTGTAATTATTGTACATAGTCTTGACTAATTTATTTTCCAATCGATCGATATCAATGAAGCAATGAGAGAGCAAAATAAGTCCGGTCAAAGATAATTAGGAAACGTTATAATAGTTTTCTTAGGCGAACATGACGGCCTCTCGTTATGGGACTCGAGTTAGGGGAAACGACACCACGCTGAGTTCAGTCATGTCTCCACCCAAAGCGGACTATCCCCTGGTAATTTTTTTAAAGCTGCCCCGCTCATGTTTTGATTATTCTTAGGTATTACGAGAAATGGGTGTACAACACCAAAAATATTTTCTTGGGACAGCGTAAGTCGGACGTGTGAGGCCTTTCCGCTATAAATGTGAAACTCTTACACATATTCCGCGGCCGAGTCACGACCTGAGAATACTGGGGAAGCAAAAAAATGTTTTACCTCGTGACCCAAAATGATCCACACTTCTCCAGTGTACTCGGTCAGTGAAAATTAACTAACTATAATATGAAACTGATCAATAGCGTAAAACTGAAGGCAAGAATGGAGACATTTTTCATTTCATTAGAATAGATTTTTTCCAACATAATTAAACAAGTTTTACATTTAAATTTAACATATCCGTTACGTAATCCCCTTCTACTATTTTTAAAGTGATGAATCCTAATTTTTATTCAAAGCAGTTCCATGAAGGACTACCACATATGATTCGATTAAAAGAACGCCTTCTAAAACAACCGTGAAAATTTAATAGGTTATCTAAGTTGACTTGAATTTTTATTTGACGATGTTTTTATTTTGCTTCATTTTTAATTGATTGATTGACACAATTGATTACTTTAACTTACTATCCCGTTAAAAACAAGGTTGGGAACACAACTATGTAAGAGAATACGACGCATCGTTAAAGCTTTAGCCATAGATTTTTCAAAACACAGCCAACAATAGTAACAAGAAATATTACAGAATTTCCTTCTTGTGGACAAAATTTATCTAGAAGCTTTATGCGTTATTATTATGAAAAATCAATAAAACCTTATCAAATAAATAAATAATCTCGACAAGCGAGCGTTTCAGCATATGCTTTATGAGCCAATGACATCGGAAAATGTGCCCAGATGATGGTAATATACTAAGGCGACTCAAAGAATGTTAATAGAGGCAATGAAAATAAAAATGAAATGAACATCCACTAGGACGCTTGTGAAGGATAAGAAGCAATATAAACTTCGGAACTAAGAATCGATCGCCCGCTTTAGTTTGTTTTAGCCTTCTCCGCTTGGCCTTCGCCGAGAGTAGATATAGATTGCCTAGAGCTTTAGCGGACACTGGGCGAAGCATTCCGGTTTTTTGCTCTTCGAGAAAGCACTCTCTACACATTTAAAAAAGGACTATTATGAAGGATTGCTTTATTCGAATATTTCCCTGAGGGCTCGGATTTTTATCTGGATGACTACTGAACGATAATTTAGAAGACCTGCCCCGAAAGAGTTCCCGTCCAAATTGCTTCGCGAGCAGAGTTGTGAAAAAATGCGCGCATAACAAGACGGTAAGCTCTGGTGAGTTCTGTATCATTTATTCTTTCGGAGACAGTCGTACGTGGCAAAGGCAAATCGTTTCGGAGACGTCGGATACGCTCATGGTCAGAAGACAAAAAGATTTTTCAAGGGGTTTCCCGCTGTGCCAAAAAGGACATCAAACCCTCATAATTTTATATCCGTCCGGGAGGGCATATTTCAATTTTTAAAATGTTATTAAGTTTAAGCCCTAACAGTGGCAATCCTCATCTGTAGGGCCTTCAACTGAAAATAAAAATCTTTTAGCACTGAGTTTATCACTGAAATGCCACCGTTTGAGATAACCACCTAACTAATTTCAGAGTTAAGAGAACATATAGCTGGCATAAGACGCCTGATGTCACAATTTCATGCTTGCCATATTATACGGTGGAAACTGAAAGAATAGCATCAACTGCAATTCCGCTTCGATTGTAAAGCATCTCTGACGTCGAAGGGCTGTATTTTAGGCATTCAACAACCACCATTACTCATGCCAGATTGCAATTTGTGGAGTTTACTGGGATGAAACTTACAAATCACCCATTATGCCGCATGGAATGGCTATTTCATTTACTTATATCGTTTTCTTCTATTTATGATAAGGCCTATACTGAATAAATGTTACCACGAAGACATGGTCGATGAACCTCAGACGATTTTTAATGCTCATTGGAAATTAGATTGGAAAAACGTTGGCAACTGATTTATCTATTTCACAAACACGTACAGAGAACAGAGCGAGAATAATTTCAAGCATAGGAACCGTGAAAATATTAAAAACAATGCAGATCAAATCATTTTATAACTCAATTGTATGACTTGGGGATAGAAGTGATTAAAATAAAGGTAGGAAGGCTTTAGTGGTTCCTGATGTAAAGTCTAAGGTCTCTTTTCACTAAAATCGTATGCCAACAACAACGTAGGACATAATAACTAAAAATTGTACTAAAACCATAAACTTTTGTCCATCCGGCTGGAATAAAACCCTCCAGGAACAATGCGTCGTAGTTTTCAGATAACTCACAACTCCATTTCAAGCGCTTAAACAGGAGCATAATATTAATTATTTACCATCAAAACAATCACATTCCTTTATACTGATAATTTTTGTGAAGACGTGCATCACTTACACACAGGCAATACCGCTTGTTTAGCATATAAGTGTATATTTATATTTAAAATCCGTTATCAAAAGCTAAAAAATGTGACGATGTACTAAAATATTTCATTATTTATATGACACATTTGCAAAGGAAATAAATCACATAAACACACAAACAGCGTTCACTGTTTCAGAAGTTTCATTTGTCCCAGGCAACTTCGTCTACGTGGGAGCTGAAAGGGAAAGTATGTAAAATAAAAAAAAAATGTAATGCACATACAAAAACGCTGCGTAATAATTTTGATTGAATTGTCTACTATGCCTCTCAAAAGTGCTCCATGTCGTACAGAATCCCATAAAATAAAATTTTGGCACCTCACAGCGTATGCGTATTGCTTCAACAGTGAAGCTCCCCAACAAAAAAGGCAATGAAATTGTCCTTTTTAATGGAGTTTTCTTTCGGTGTTATATTTATTAAGAGCAGGGTGGATCCTCTCTACCAGCGTTAGCACTAATGAAGATTATCATGGCCAAGTGTAACAAGGGTAACATTATTAGAATACACACTACGAATAATTCTACCTTAAAGCGGTGGCAGAGGTGACCAAAGTACAGACACATTCAAAAGTCGAAAATTTAGATAAATGGAGCCAAAATACATATATCAAGCGCAATAATAGGTTTTAATTACAAAATATTTTGTAATATTCCACAAAGCATTGGATAAACTATGAATTAATATACGAAAGTCTAGCTGATTGAAGCTAAGGATTTCAATGATTAACATCTTTTAAGTTACCCGAATTAAATCCTATCCTTTAAATAATCTTATCTATGAGCTGATCATGTCAATCAACTATAATCAAGGTTCCGAACCGTTGAAATGAGTATAAAACAATTTATTTGACACCGTCTTTTAGAGTTACAGAGAAATATATCTATGGGTGTCCATTTTTTTATTCAGTTACGATGAAACAATAAGAAAGTAATTTTTATCGTTAAATAATGATAATCTTTCATTTTTTGACATTATTTCCTTTTCATTTAGCAAAGCAAGCACGAACCAAAGGCCATCTACCGGGGAGTGCAGTAAATCAACACTCTCTGAGTGATTTTGAATGATTTCTGCTTCAATATTTACCGTAACGGAAGAATATTCATTTTTATTTTTCAGAATAAGTAGGACGGTAATGAAATTTGAGTATGACATATCGAATGAGATTAAACCTGAACTGTCCCTAATAGAATGATTGCGAGAACATTGGCTGTAGACGTCTGCCGATCGATTTTTTTTTAAGTAGAGGCTATTTTCATTTGCCCAGGGTTAAAGAGTTCGATCTCTCGATAACTCATATGAAAAACGATATTCCATGGGTGGAGTCCACAATTACAACCGGTTACTTAGCTTCCTGGTACGCACGCGCTTATCAATCCTCAAAGATGGTACGTGAGTAAAGAGGCTGAGTGAGTTGCTTCGCTACATGAATTATTCCAAGAAGGCTTTCTTCTTTCGCATGCATCTTGTACAAGTCACCTAGCTACATGAATACCTTTATACTCTTTAACATACACTCTGTCGTTAACTTAACAATCTGTTGCGTTAACTAAGCCAAATATCGTAAGAATAGATACGACTGCAACGGAAAATTGGCAGTGGGCACAATTCTGGTTTGCCCATTTCTACCAAGGAAATAAATATTCAACTCTCCTTAAGTTTTTTTCCAAAGAATAGTTATTTTTCTTAAATTTGGTAGCTTGGTCTGGAGCGAAATATATGAATGCCTTGTTTTGATAAGTATTATTTGTTATTATTCTGATATGTCTTGTGAAAAATACAATTACATTGAAATTTATACTCTCACAAAACTCATCAGGAAAGGAAAAACGTTTGCCGTTCACTTTTACATGAATGATGCCAAAATAAACTTTGTTTATTTATTATCATATTACATTTTTGGTCCATCCCTTTTTATGAATTCAATTATAAAGTTTTCAAAACTGGATTTAAAGAGTTAAAAGGTTTATGCAACATTTCACCTAAATATAAACTGTTCCAGGATTTATGCGTCCCTTTCTGCTTATTTTCCATTTTAATCAGATCAGTTTTTGTTAAGGCGTTGACGTGACTTTGTGCGTATTACCGAATTCTTTGAATAATGTCAACCAAAACTTTCCAGAGTTTTATGTGAGTTAAAAAACAACGCTTATTTACCAAGTGAAGCATGACGGTAATTATATAGCATTACTTAAATAACAGCTAACTTCATATATGCTCTGATACTCGCTTTCGTGTTGCCTACAATTTTGCTAGAGGAAAATGACCAATAAATCTTTCTATCTAGCAATCTATCGTTATAAACTTTACGTAGTGGTCTCACTCCGTTACAAGAGACCACGGCGATGAGATTTTGAAAAGTGCTTTAAGTATTTGCAATAATTCCCTTTGATCTCTTATCTTTCTAAAGGTCATAAACCGTCTAACTATCTAAGTCTGTTTTATGATTTCTTGACAAGGTCGTCCAAGCGCAGGCCAGTTAATAATGCGCATATGAAACGGTGCTTCGAAAAGTTTCCATCGTTCACATTTTTATGACGCACCGAGAATGGAGTGATTTAGAAATTAGTTTAAAAATACGAATATAAAAACCTAAAACAGAAATAATCAGGAAATGACATAACTTAAATAAAAGGTTATATGATTAAATGGCGATTAAATAGAATAACTTTCTCGACCACGTATTTAAGAACTTCAATAATTCAATACCTGTGCTAGTTATTGTAGATCGCGATCTGAAATAATCATTTAAATGTCAAATAACTGCATATTGGAGAGCAATATCTCCAATATAGACGTAATCAGTTCTCAGAAAGAAGCAAGACAGCATGAAATATGAATGACGTGCTATTCTATACAGTATAAAACGGCTTGTCAGGGTTAAATAGACAGTTTTGAAATATTCTAGTATTTCGCCGCTCATGACGTAATTTTTTAAAAGTAAAATGAGTAACCCGGCACTCTATCATGTCACTAATATGACTAGTTTTTACATTTAATGAAAAAATAAAAGGTTACCAATTAATTATGTAGGAACTTTAAGTTCACAAAAATATCCGCTGACGAAACAATGAAAACTGTTCTTCGCCAACATACGACGCGGAAGCCTTCATCACCATATGCTAAAAATGTATTATGATGGTATTAAGAATGCAAATGTCCGCAACATATTTTATTATTCTTAAACACATAGCCCACTTTTCCCCTCTTAATTCACTCGGGAAGAATCATTCGTCACGCACAAAAAGCACCATCTGCCGACTCAAAAAAATTTTGCTGCCCGTCGGCAAGACTAATCTGCACGATACATGCAAACAATTGAATAATTCTGCATTATGCTTAAAAGTGAAAGTTATCTTTAGCCTTTGATCACACTACCTCACCGGGCACATTTTACATAATTACCCCGACGCCTTGGTCTTTGCAAAAACCAGAAAATGTTATTAGAGTTAACTTAGACGAGACATGATCCAGGATGAAGTGCCTATTGGCCTTTAGTTAATGCACTGATGAAGAATGTCTTGCACCTCTATTGACTAAGAACAATGGTATTATCTGAAGGGCTACTCCATTCCCTTCAGTCATTTTACAAATAAATCAATACGTGAAAGCGTGCTGCTAACATAACACCTAGCCGTTCAGCAATTTAAACTTGCTGGCATTTACTGGTGGATTAGAAATGAAAAAATCAACCGAGAGAAAGAGAGTTAAAGATTGGGAAAGTCACGCGTTGCAGTACTCATTAACACCGAATTTTATGTACCACGAAGGCGAATTAAAATGATGAAATCAAGCTCACTATATTTGAGTTCCTTTCTCAAAGCATTGCATTTCCCCGAATCTCATTGAAAACTCCTAAATGCAAAGAAGTCATTGGTAAATGAACATAATCCACGTCAAAATGCTGCTCCACAACAATGTGGAGAATCTCGGATAGAGTGACTATATGAGAACACGTGGTAAGCAAACTTGTGGAATGTTCCGCATTCTAAAGGAGGATAAAGCTTGGACATATCTTAGAAAAGAAGCGGAGAACCCAAATTTCATGGGGAGAAATTACCACAAATTCAAGGTAAAATGCCGGGCACAAAGAACGAATAAAAGAAATTTTATTTTCTAAATAAAACAATAGTTGATTGGAACGCCTTACCTGCAAAAACATTCGAGCCCTTTCCTAACATAATGCATATTTTTAAGAAAAGATGCAAGGAATATATGTAATAATTTCATTGATGAGTGGTGCAAAATTATATGTAACAGCTTAATTTTTTTTTAAATTCATCTTTCTTTTTCTTGTTGATTGATTGATGTTAATGAAATGGGGATTTTCTTGCTTTGTGAAGGAGATTTGTTTTTTGAAGTTCCCTTTACGTGTACTTTTGTTTAATGACTGATTTTACCTTTGTGATTATTTGGGACTTGTGTGCTACCTGATACTGTCTATCAGCACATGTGGATTTTTAATAAATTAATAATAAATAATGGAACTCACATGTCAATGAACAGGTTACTAATGTACCTAATGCATCAAGTTGTACAAGGATTTACCAATAAAATTCCATTGAAAATGTGGTTAAGCAGCACTTTAAGACATTTTTTTTACTGCTGCAGACTAATAATATTTACAGGAATTACAAGTGCAATCTCAGATGCAACTTTTTGATTCCTATATCATTCGAGGTGAACGTAATGTTTCGTATTCACTTTGCTGTCATTGGAATCTTTTTCCTGACAACTGTATAGATTTGACTCGTGAATTTGCTGCCATTTTGGGAAACGGGTCCTTCGAGCGTGTTGCGTGTTAAGAAATTCCGTATTATGCATCGATTTACAATCACCGTTCGCCACTGGCAAAATTGCAATGACATGACATGATGCAATGTGCTGAACAAAATTGAGAACAACGAATCCCTCATATTATTGAATTATCACATCGTCTTACAAATCGAAGTTGCTGCTGGTAAATTCGCACGGCTGATTAGTGAATAAATTTTAACTTCCGAAGGGAGAGAAAAATCTTTCATGAAAGTGGATTTAATTTCAAGAGAAAAATTGAGGCGTTTCTCAAACCGTTTCCCAATGGTTTTCCTTTCGGTGAATCATGTGCTTAGCTAAAAAATTACTTCTAAGTTGGGCTTAGATGTCCCGGTATTAAAGTGTAACCAATGAGAACAATCAATAAAGTTCCTTCTTTCTCCTCTTTATAATTTTACTTAAACTTACGTACGTGGCTACTTAGTATAATAATACTACAATCAATTAGAAGCAAAAGCATCGAATAAAATAATTTGAATCATGTGATTGATGTCATAAAAATCGCAATGCTACAAAAATTATAAAATACAATAAAATTAAATCAATTGATTAAAATTCAATGAACCATACAAATTAAACGCCAGTGCTTAGGGTAAAAGATGCGTAGATGGGTTACATTTCCCAAGTATAAATTTAAGCATAGAATACAGCAGGCTTTCATCATGCAATTTTTAATATAATGAACAAAATATACATGATAAATATTTAAACGGCCCTTACTGTTAAAATTCAGTAATTAATCGTGGGGCGATAGGAAGTAGTCATAACATATTTTACGTTCTTGCATATTCGTTCTCAATCAAAATCAGTTTCCTCCCCTCCTTTTTTATCAACCAATTTTAATAAAGCCGAAAATCGAGGAAGATTATGGAGTCTACCTTGGTCTCTCATGGCCTTGCTTCGTTTTACACGCAATCATTTTCGATCGCATAGTTTTGTTTGCTCATGCTTGAGAGTTCGCGCTTACAACACCTAACGTGCTGGCAAATCCTGTTTTTCCTGAGGGTCCCACCATAGGTACAAACGCACCGCACCTCACAAGGCCCAACGCTCGTAAGTGGATAAGATGAGGATTCACACGTCAAAATGAAAAGAGAAAATGAACAAAAAAGTCTAAAAGTTTAAAAATGCATGAAATTCGCCATCCCTAATCAGTATTCATTCCTATTATTTCTCTCTCTCTCTTTTCATTTAAGCCTCTTGTACATAATTCATAACGGAGTCAAAATCATTGAAATGGGCCCTAATGAGCACCAGGATCAGTAATTAACCTTTTTTTAAGAAATGTTCTGTTGAAGAACAGTGCTTTTCTTAAGTTTTCATTCATTTATCTT
Source organism: Hetaerina americana (assembly GCF_022747635.1). NCBI lineage: Eukaryota > Metazoa > Arthropoda > Insecta > Odonata > Calopterygidae > Hetaerina > Hetaerina americana. Next base: position 28,068,950 of record NW_027287427.1, on the reverse strand, counting down.
GGTAATTGCGTTGATCTTCATTAAATAGTAAAAGTCCAGAATTACGTGCTATAATCATCTGCAATAGCAAATAATTTAGAATACGATTTTAACTACAATTGAGAAAAAAATAATCGTAAACTCTTAGGACAATTAATCTAAATTATATTAATGATATGATCAGGTTAACATTCAAATGGGAACTAAAACTTGCATTTTTATAAATAAATGTCAAAACTTCAATAGTTATTTGATTACAGACCGATCATGCGGAATGGTATTTTGCATCAATATCATTGCAACGTATGAAATTCTACCCCACGAAAGATGACACCCAGCTTTGGCAAACGTTAAAATGCACAATTGCGGTCCGTAACTTATCACCCTTTCTTAAACGTAAGTACGTAAATTATATCCTAACTCATTGAAAATATCTAAGGATACTGCATTCCAAAGTGTTATAAGATGATACTGCCGTGGATAAAGTAGTTAATAGAAATATCATTACCAGAACGAAATGAGTTTATTACTGGAGAATTCATGCTACTCATATTATTTCTCTTTTCACAGCATTGAGTTGACGTTTTCGTTTCTGCGGTGTTCTTGAGATTTCACTCAGAATACGATAAAAAAAGGTTGGAAAAAATTCTTGAGCTTTTTCAGGGTTAATCCAACACCCATATATTTATTCTGATAACACATAACTTCCCCAGGTTCGAGCATTTTATTTTTGAAACACGTAATTTCACGACAAGCGAATATACATAACAACGTACAGGAGCGAAATATTCAATACAAATGAAGAGCATACATGAATGCTCGCGAAAGTTTGCCATTGTTCGACGCGGTTTGGAGAGCTTATTTTTTCCACAGAGGAAGTGCTCGAGAGCGCAGGAGCCATCGGGAGACAAAAAAACAATGCGACTCATTTACGTCGATGCTTTCATATCCAACTCTCAATTACGATCAGGACGTTTCGGGTTTCTTTTTTATTAGTTCTCCGTTAATTTCGGTTTAGAAATTTGATATTTGTTTAAAGCAATAACATATCACCTGGCTTTGGGATGGCTATTTGCCTGGATTTTCACGCAACGTGAATCGGCAAAAATTCACATAGATCGAAGTAATTGACGCAGGCGGTGTTCTTCCGCTTTATATAATCTCAATCTAAAATCTGTTGCCTCCTGACTTTTCGGGCGACCGCCTCAGGTTTTTCCTTGAATGATGGATATTTTTCAAAACTGGTTTCCAGGCACCACCGAGAAAATATCGAGGAACCAGACTGAATTCTCTTTTTGTACGTCAAGATCTCAGTCAATCGATTCCATAAGCCAATCGAGTTGCGATGTAATTTAGTGTTGTTAAATTTGATGACTATATACCGATCAAAAGAGACAGACGATACTATTGATTGCCCGATTTCAATTTGTTCATATGCTACTTCAATCTCGTTTCAATTATCTATCTTGAACTGCCTGTGCATTCACATTTCTTGGGTTTCAATTGACCCCGGAGTTATAATCCTAACGCGATTGTTTACAATTTTTTGTTAATTTCTTACTTTTACCGGTAGTTTACGGAATAGGTGGGAAATTTTCAAGGGGTTGATGAGATATGAGACAAGTTGGCCCTGGCGACCGGTTTTTCGCGTTTGTCTTCCTTGTAGCCTTACAATGGGTTCAAGGCTTGCTCCTCGCATCTGAATCGACCAGCTACGAAATGAAATAAGATTCGGAATGGAACCGAAGATTTTAATCCGAATTCCACATGTTCCCTTAATAACGGATGAAAAAATGTTATGAAAAATTGATCAACGATAAAGGTGGTCGCACAGCTAATCAAGAGGTAATTGCTACCAGACTAAGGTTATATTAGGTGGGTAAGATGGAGACAAAGATCGAGAGAAAATTTACTCCGTAAAAGCAAAACCCACCCAGAGAGTATGCCATGATAAGGAGACAGTGTTAGTATTAGTTATAAGGGGAGGAAACTGACTACTAAAGTCAGTTTAGCCATTAGAGATAGGCGGGTAATGTGGTTGGAGTAGGACTATCAGGGATTAGGGGAAGGAGAAAAACCCGGCGTATTAGCCTATTCTAAACAAAATACGTCAAGGGGTCCACAGTTCAACATCCCTCCCGACGGTAGGCATGCCTACATTCACTTGAAGTTTTCTCTATACACCATCCAAGTAAAGAATAGGAATATGACTTAGCATACCTGACAATTCCGGGATACGACCTTAGACCCTCAGAGGGGGAAATCCAATACGTTACCTACCGCATCAGAGCAATTCAAGCACGGGTACAGTATTTTTCTTCAATTCTACTGTAGGAAATCTGGCGACCCTCGGAAAAGATATGTACTCAAGCCACCTATCGAGAACATCCTTTCTAGAAGATTTGCTCTGAAACAGGGGATGGTTCATTAACCTGAAAGTTTATCTCTTTTTAAAAAGTAGGTGAGAGGACCTCATCGAATTGAGCCGCCAAAAAAATAATTTACTAACGCAAACCAAGGACGAAAAAAACTCTCCAAAGGGTCCAACTGATTCCAGTTTACGAAAAACAAGAGATTGGAGAATCCAAATTGTCGCAGACACGACAGCAAGCGATGGCTATACAGGCTATAGGCTAAATGGCTATACCTGTATTAATCCCTTAGCCGAAAATATTGCTACAGACGTAAGTAAAAATCATCAATAATTTGGATACGAGACGATATGCTAATATATATCAGGATCATAAAAGTATAGACTATCTAAGGACAGGACCCATTACATGCTGCAATTGTGACAGCGTACATAATATTTCGTTAATAAGAGCGAAAGAAGGAAACAAAAAGCGGTTTTAGATTAAGAAAAGGTCAATCTGGCCTCAATGGCACTGTTTACGATGGAACCTTTCAACCTTTTCCGTCCGTGATTTTCAGGTAAAACGTCACGCCATAAATTCTCTCTTGTTTCTGAAACCGACACCAACCTGTTCTTTGAATAGGTTGGTTTCAACTTCAATCCGCCTAACCACTGTCGGTAATTTACACTCATCCGACATGTGAAGTCATCATAGATTCCTTGCGCTGTTCTAGGACTCCCATAACTTCATCAACAATATCCTTACGGTGTAATGCTCCATCGAAAGCGTTTTCTTCGCCAATCTGACTTCAATGTGACGCCGAATCTTGGTGCCTTGTTGTCGTCACCTCCGTGTACCACGCTAGGCCTGTCGCTTCTGAAATAGTAATAAGTATACTCAGTGAAATTCACTTCACTGGTTCCGTTAGCACTCAAGTCTTGCTTCATCTTCACTGGTTTTGTATTTTCCAACTTCCCCTACTTTACTTCGCATCACATTTTCCCCAGGTGTGATGCGATGCATAAATATTCACTGGAGAATATTTGTTATTTTAAAAGTGGACACTGTTTAAATTTTGGATTTCATGACCATCTAAAATTTTATAAAATAATACGCATCATTGCCCTCAAGGGTTAAAATAAATGTCTCATGATGTAGTTATGGTAGAAAACACTAACGTAAATGTAATTTTCAAACGGACTTAATATTCAGAAAATATCTCTCTAGGGAGATATATTAATAGCCAAAATGTTGCACACCGTTGGAGTAAACCTTAAGGCCGGCAGCGGTCCAGTCCACCTCCATTTGCGTCCATTATCGAGGAGCCCCCGCGGTTATTCCGATAAAAAAAAAGTGGAAATGAATAAGGACGCCTCGAGATTTTCCTCCTCCCCCGCCTCCCTCACAAAGCGATGGGGAAGAAAAATGAACTGCTCCCTTGCCAACTAAAGCAACAAGAAAAAATAAGCCATAACCCCGACTGAAGGAAGGGCACCTCAGATCGGAGATGGAAGGAGGGATCGCTTCTGAGTTTGCATTGGGCGAGAAGCACTTTTCCCTCAACCTGACCGCCGCTTTTTACGAGTCGGCGTCCCTCAAGGGAGGTTTCAAAAGGCATAAAATCCCCACTTCTTTTTATCTCCTTGTATTCCCCGTGAGCGTTTCTGCTCATCAGTACACCGTTAAGAGCGACTTATTGCATGTTAAAGTGCTGGAAAGTGTCTGAGGAACACCAAAAAAAAGAGACGGGTTAGCAGCACCGTATGAAATTGATTCGAGATCAAGAGCGTGCTTTGCTAAAAAAAATCTCTGTACGATGCGGATAAAGCAACAGAATTTCCCCAGAAAATAAGGACGGGGATGACCCCGTTAAGCAAGAGAATTTCTCTTGGCCACTTGATTACGGTTACCGATCAAACATAGTCAAACATTTTGGAAATGCAAAGCGCTGCGACGGAGGACTAACTAGCGTTTATATAAAAATTCATTCAAATGAGTTTATTACAGCAAAATTATTAATTTAGGTAATTAAAATGATGGATTGCAAGAAAGACGAATATTTGGCACAATATCGTATATTTCCTACTTCCATCAGACGAATTTTCAACTAATATTCGATCAGCTATGTCGCCAGAAAACAAACTGTTTGGTTACCAAGATATTTTACGGATACTTCATAGGTAATGTAGGCAAATTGCTAGCTAAATATAATGCATTCAGATTGTTAACTAACCAAAATATAAATAAAGCTGGATGCTTCGGTAAACTAAAAACTTCGGCGTGCTATCGCTCGTAGTCAGCAACAAAATAATTCCGGAGTTTTCCCGTAACCGTAGATTATCTTATCGATATTAGAGAACTTAAGTTAATTCAGGTAATTATATTGATTCATGGATAAATTCAAAAGAAAATATGTAACTTTGCTGTTTCATGCTATGAAATATAGCATATAGTAGTATAACCAGATTTCATACTTACAAGTATGAAATTTGTATTAAATCCGCAAGGTAACCAAAAACAATAGCCTCGGAGAAATTTTTCAATTGATATATATTCAATGCTAACATTTTATATTGCTTAACATCTTATATTCCTGGTCATCTTTTAACTCGTCGTAATGACAACCAAGCATACGCACAAAATACGATACCCATGGAGTAATTGCTCTCCGACCGAAGCGAGACTTTCATTGCATTACATGAGGCACATTGTGACATTGCGATCCCCTAAAATATGATCAAAATTCCAGAATCGCCATTTTTGAATCTGGTGTTTTTCAATGTGTAATCTCAACCACAAAAATATAATGAATTTAAACGTTTACGCTCATGATTTCTTATGCTGAGAAACTGTCATAGAAACTTATTTTTAAAATGTATATATATATATATATATATATATATATATATATATATATATATATATATATATATATATATACTTGAATGTAAACATATATACTCTTTATATATATTGACTTATTTAACAGCCCTGTAATCGCAAACCCTTTTTCATTAAATTAAACACAGTTCTTCGGATTTTCATTCTTGTTTTCCTATTGAACTCTTTTAAATGCCCATTTTGGATACAACCTTAGAGTATGCACATAATTTCATTCACTGCACTTCATTCTTGCCCATCATCCGACCGAGGCTCCATATAAAGTTTAAAAAGAAAGTTATGATTAATGACCCCTCCAAACAGCACGAACTTGGTGTTTTATGATACTTTGAGGGAGCAGAGTGGGGAAAAATGATATATGTAGTAGTTTTATTATGGGTCGACTGGATGGTCAGGTCATTAGCGCCATTAGGAATGTGGGTAAGTTGGGGTTAGGATTGACAGCAGGCGAAAGAATGGAGGAAAGAATCCCGCCGATGGCGTCGGCATCGCCTTAACGAACGACGCCAATTCATCCATGGTTTTTACTTTCCTTCTGACGAACGGAGTAGTGCCTTTAAAGTCATATCCATAACAACCAAAGAAAACATTACCTTGCCATTGAAAACTCACAAGTTAAGAATAATAGCGCACCCCGTTCCTCAGCACGATGAGAATATTATTTCATTATTTTGTAGTTCAAAACATTCGACAATTAAAACTGAGAATAATTTTTAATGTCGTTTCGGGAAAAATTGTCACTTAAGCGCAAATGACTTAGCCAGTAACAGAACCTGATGATGGGCACTGATATTTATCAACATGTGCAGTTAATACTTCGATATTATGACGCATATTGTCCTAGACCATTGTTTAAATCTTGGTGGTGGCAGATGTATTGGATTTGAACCGTGACTCACAAATTTGAGCGTTGGATTCAATATAATTTTGAGTACAATAAATGATACTTTTGATCACAGATAATACTGAAAAGGAAATATTGAAGGGGAGTTGGAGTTTATGAATCACGAAGTTCATTGAATAATCTCATCTGAAGAGACCTACCGCTTCTAGTTAATGCCATTTACCCTTCCTTATTTTTCCTTGTGTCCATTAACTTCATTCCACCATCACACATTGCCAACGTTCATTATTGCTTTGTTGAATAATTATCATTAGACTTGAGCAGCAGCCGCAATTATTTTCATTCTACATTCTCCACGTCTTACGCAGACTACGTAACTTAAACGAAAGAAAGAGCCATTTTGTGAAACATAACAATAACCAGGAAACAATGGTGAATTTAAAACTGCGCATTAATTCCACATAATATGACCGGCAATGACTTTGCAGAAATATTCGAAATCGTTGACATGGATGAGGCAAAAATAGTCGCAGAGTGTAGTGTAAACAAAATATTCAGTATAATTGAATCGATACATTTCGAAGAGCAACATTTGGGAATGGATTTCCCATGGTAAATATAAGGCTAGTTGTCATGTTTCTCACGCGTAATCAGCAATTATTATCGTAGATGTTGCAATCAAACCAACCGTATTAATCCTTACACGCGCCTTAATAATCCTCGTATTTTAGGCAACAAACATTATTATTGGTTATATACTCGTCATTGTAGGATGACGCAGCCTATACAAAGTTACAACGATGCGTTTACTTGCCTCTGCTAAGAAAACACAACCTTACGGCCGATCGTTCGTTGGCCCCTTTTCAATTTCGTATTCTCTAATCCTCTCTTTGTTCCTCTCAATATGCATATTGTATTTCCAACCCTTTCCTAATGTTCTCCCCACGATTACAATCATCAGCATTCCATTACCGAACAAAATGCCCGAGATCCATTTTTCCTGCCTCCTTTTGATTTCTCCTAAAATCTCCTCTTCATGCTCACCATGCCAAACCATTTATTTGCTTGCTTTCTTTTCAATCTACATCACCATTTCCATCCTTCTTAAATTCTAATTTGAAATCTACAAACTTCATCATTTACACGACGAATAAAATCACACTCAAAATTAATGTTATGACGATCCCTTCTTAACATTCTTAATCAACTTCCCAGTCCTCTTGTTTATCAGCGCTTCTTTACCTAACGCAATTTTCTAGTATTTTCCCTAATACTTTAACCGTTTTGGTATAAAAAAACTTGTGAGATAGGTGTACTGTTTCGCCTTCTCTAATTTATGAACTCCTATTTCCACATTTGCATCGGCTTCCGTATTTCTCGAAAACCTCATGACAATTCTCTTATTTAAATCGATTCTCATCCCGTACATATCACAATGATTTTCTAATACGTTCAACAATTCTTGGAACCCTTGACTGACTGACTAACTAAAGCTTAATCATTCACAGGCCTGATTTCATAAATATTCCACTGTCATTCATTTCCATCTCCAATGTCTTACCTCTCTTCCTGACACTACCCATCCGCACTTTCCACCACCAGTTGCACCTGAGCAGCCCGTGTCTGATACATTTTGCGGACGTCTGCTATTACTCCAATATAACTATTTTCAGTGATATATTCATTAATTCTATTCAACTCACTCTATCGAACAACTACTTGAAATGTACGAAACAAATTAACGCATCCTGATTGTATTATACAGGGTTCGTCCGGAAAATAAGTGTACTGAGCTCAGGAAAAAAAATGTGTTACACTTTTACATATCTTAAGCTAATATTCCTCAAAATAGGACCCTTGTGAGTCGATACACTTGTTCCAGCGGCGTTCCCATTCCTGGAACGCTCCCGCGAAGGCATCATCGGGAACCTCTCGGAGACTCGTCGTCGACCTCTTCTCTGCCCTCCACGAACATCTTGTGCCACCGAAAGATCATGTTTCTGGACATGGCTGACTCCCCGTAAGCCTGGTTAATCATACCGACAGTTTTGGTAGACGATTTCCCAAGCTTTACCGCAAATTTGATGGAATAACGCTGCTCCAAAAACTTCGGCATCGCGTTCCGTGACGTGGGTCGAGCGTGGAGGTTCGCATTAACAGAGCTCCTCACTACACCACAGCTCAGAGCCGACTGCCTTTTTCAGCGTCGCTTGCCAACATACCCCCCTCCAATCGCAGCCCGTCAGAGCGGTGCTGGGCGCGCCGCTCCAGGCGCGCCCAGCCCAGGAGTCAGTACACTTATTTTCCGGACGAACCCTGTATGCTCATCTCTATCAGTGGCGCCATTACTGCATTGGCATCACACGTACCTCTTTCCTTCCTGAACTCAAATCGATCATCCCTGTTATCAATCCTTTCATCAATGGTTCTAATAATGACTTTAATTGCGTACGAAATCAAACTTATTGTTCTGTAGTCCTCACATATTGCTGCTTTTTCCTTTTATGGAATAAAAACTAGCAATGGTCTGACTCAATCTTCTGGCCGAATCTCTGCCTCATAAATGCTATGAATTACTCAATAAAAACTCCTCCTCCCACGCTCAACTAAACCGTTTGTTAGTTCGGCTAGAGTGCTGCCTACTCCAATGGCCTTATTGGCTTTAAATATTCCTTTAGGCTCTTCCTATCTCGCCATTAAATATGCCTGAACTTAAGGTATCCTCATATTCTCCACATTCTCTTTATATGCCCAAGGTTGCTTGCTTTATAGTATTGCTATAGTTTTATCATATAGTTCCTCTATGTATTCCTTCTATCAATCGACCCTTTCCTGGTTCAATTAATAAGTTTTTTGACTTATTTTTTATTGTTTGCTATTATTTTTGCTATTTGCTATTGCTATTATTTTTCCTCTCCTACTCCAAATCAGAGCTTTTACCTTTCTATACAATGCATTCCTTTTTCCCTTCCTTAGTAAACATTCCATGTCATCAACCTGCGTCTTCCGACACGCTTTTTTCGTTCAATTCAATTTCTCCTCCCTGTTTATTATTTAATTCTTTATACTTTCTTCTACCTTACTCTGTATTTACCTTTTTCCATTTTCTCCTCTCCTCTATCTTTCTAAAAAATTCTTTCTTAATCCATGATTTCTTTGTCTTTTTCCTAGTTTGGTTTGAGGTTTTCGATATCCCTATATTTGATAGTACCCACTATATAAGTACCCATTTTTCTTCTATAGTACCAAGCTTCCATTCCTCACTAATGATTTCACTCTAAAACCTACGAATACTCCTTCCTTACAGTCCCAGTCAATTCCTCTAATTTCCATTTCCGTAACCGTCTAACCTGTTTTATACTTTTCAATCTGGCTTAGCATTTTATCATTATTGATTTATGATTTAGACCCGCATCCGCGCCCGGAAAACGCAGCAAATTAATCACGCCATTCCTTAATCTGTGCCTAGTCATGATATAATCCAACTGATATCTTTCTGATTCCCCGGGTATTTCCCATTCACATGCATACCTAAGGCTGTTTTGGTACCAAATTAAAGTGTCCCTAATTCGTTAGATTATTAAATACGGTGGATTCCCGTGGCCTTTTTCCAATAGAATTATTAACGTGACACCATCATCCAAAAGGCCACCCCCTTCGGGTCAGACGCCTTTGCAGCCACCTCACTGAGGAAAAAACACAGCGTGCCATACCATTCATCCGGCCCCAACTTTCGACCTATGGATTGATGACCCTACTACAGGTAGTGGCACTTATCATTGCTCCCGGCACCTCAGCTCTAGGGATCGTTAAAATGCACTAGTCTTTCCATCATGCCAAGATTGTAGTCAATTGCGAGGGGTTTAGGCACTAACCTAGCGTGAATTATAGCACTGCTGGTAAAGGATGAATATTCTAGCCTAATGCAGTACTAATGAATGTCATTAGTGGAAGCTAATATATCGGAGTAAATTAACTTCAATTCGATTGATTTAAAATTAAGATAAAGTCTATAGAGATTAAAACCGTGCATCGGAAAATTTAACGAGAAACTTTCGAAGCATTACCTGAACGGCAGGGATTTATTTCTTGGACATACAAAATCAAATTGTCAAATAGAACATTTTTTTCATTAACTTTTAAATTTAACTTTCAAACACAACAGGTAATATGAGCACTCATTAAGTAATTATCAAGTATAAAAGAAAAGTAATGGCATTTTTTTCAGCCATTTCAAATTAAAAATTACATAACTTTGTTAATTCTTCATAAAAATAATTTTATTTAAATCACCTTGACGCCACTGTTACTTGCATTACAAGATTGTATCACCTTCTGCCTAACTGTGGCTTACATTCTTCCATATTCCTCTCTCATCAATCTTTCTAATCATCTAATCCGTGATCTATGGTTTCCTTGTCCTTTTCCCATTTCCTAGAGTTTCATTTGTGCCTTTCGATGTCCCTTTTTAGATGTATTCATCTTTTCTTGATAGGACTCCCCTCTTAACCTCATTCATGATTCTCTCTACATCCTGATGATACTCCTTCCTTGGCAATCCGTTTAATGCTTCTAAAATCAATTTCCTAACCCGTTGCTCCTGTACTATCTTTCTGAAACGGACGCTACACTTCATTGCAACCAAATTGTGGTCAGAGTCCGCATCCGCTCCCGGAAAGCTGTGCGAATTGATCACACTGTTCCTGAATCTGTGCCTAACCATAATATAATCTAACTAATACCTTTCTGAGTCACCTGGTATTTTCCATGTATACCTACGCCTTTTTGGTGTCGAAACCAAGTGTTGGTGATGACTAACCCCAGTCTCCTGCGGAACCCAACTGCTTTCTCTCCACGGCCATTCTTCGTGCCTAAACCGTATTCATCACCATCTCTTCCTTCACCTACTGTCGCATTCAAATCCTCCATCACTATCAAATGTTTTCCTACAGGAACACACGTGATTATGCCATCCAACTGATCATATACCCTATCGATGTCTTCCTCCTCATAATTGCTTCGTGACATGTACAGGGTCCGTCCAATAAGTATTGTGACTGGTTCGCTGTAGCCTCAACGGAGCGTTGGATGGGGGTCCGACCGGTCGACTTGGTAGAGGGGTCACCTACCACTCAGGCGCAATTTAGTTCAGTCGCCTCCGGGCATGCGTTGAGACAGAAGGTGGATGTTCGTGACGTGTGATTGTTTGTGGTGTCGTCGCGCCAGCATGGAGCGCACCGTCAAGCAACGCTATGCTGTGAAGGTTTGAAATGAAAGGGAGACTATGATTGAATGAATGAATTGAATTGAATGAGCTACATGATTTAGCCCAAGGAGTTATCTGCGTTATTTCAAGAATGTTACAATACCGTTTTCAGTGGGTATGGACCCCCATTAAAAAGAGCCATATTTGCCAACACAAGCTCTGTTTGCAAAAACAAGAATAAGATATACGATAACCTAATATGATCAAATTTTTAACAAATTTTACCTGTCCGTTGTTGATTTCTTTTGGTTAATATACTGCCATTGGTGTTGTAATCAATTTGAAACAATTTGCAAATTGAAGTATAATTATTTATTGCTGAAAAATATTTCTTATACCGACCGAATCACTGTGTTTTGCTCTTAGTATTTCCATTTACATATCTACATTAAAACAACTGCTTCTTGCTCCATCTGGTTGCCAAAAGACATTTTTCCATGTCATTTAAAAAAAATGGAATAATTTTGTTTAAATATTTCAACTCAAAAAAAAGAATGTTATGTGGAGTGTTTCTACTTTATTTACTTGACGTAATTATGTTGCCAATATCACAGGTTATCAATCCGTGGATGAGCTTGTAGCTCATCTCCACACTGCCATGCCCTCTGATAATCTCTTTATCCCCATATACCTCCTTTCATTGTAATTTTCCACTGACTAACTCACGCTTGACAACCTTGGCCTTCCTCTCTCTATCTTCCCCTTCATGTTTCCTACTATGCTGGTTTTCGGTAAACTATGATACATCAGGATTTGTCTATTAAATACCCCTCTTTTTCTTGTTAATAATCCCCAGAGCTTTATATCTTCACTCACCCTACAAAGTACTTCTTCATTAGTTACTCTGGAATTACATTCTCTCATCATTCATTCCTCTGCAGCACCACATTTCAATTGACTCCAATCTTCCTTTATTGCCTTCGTCTATCGTTCACGTATCACATCCGTATGAAAGTACATTTGTGCTCCGTGCTTGTCCAAAGTGCTAGTCTTAGAATTATATGATTTAATGAACCATTTCCAAATGCTTTTTGCAATTTAAGTGTATTTACATATAATTTACATTCAGTAGAAAACCGTTTCTACTGATAAAATGTCTTCGCGGCCACTGCTTTCTATATTTTCTCATACTTCTTCCATAGCCAGTATGCTCCCTGCTTAACAGCAAAAGTCTTATACCTATTCCAGCATGTCTTTCTATAGTCCTTACAGGGTATTACCCATACTGCTTCGACTGAAAACGATTACTTAAACTTTTATCTTATTAATTTGAGGTTTAACTTAACATTGAGTTATAGATGAAAGTAATAACAACAGAAATTTGGTTCAGTAAAAAAATTCCAAACTTTCTTCAGTCAATTCAATACATTAATGCTTCTGGGCTAGTCTCATAGCACTTTATATATCCCATTTTGAAAATCTTGTGAATACAAAAGTCTTATTTGTGAGGTATCGCCAATTTTTTTTCCGTCTCGACTGTTGTTCGCAATTTCAATCTCCATTACAGTACCTAAAGAGTTACCTTGACGATATAAATTTTATTGCGCAACATAACACGCAGGTTTTGGGAGAAATTCAAAGGAGACCGGAAAAGTGGATGCAGGGCTTTTTGGATGGGAATAGAAAGTCGAAGACTGTGAAGGAGGGGAAAATCTTAGGCAAGCGAGGTAGGGGTAGGAAAAGAATAAGCATGTTGGACGGGTTTAAAGGAGGCAGAAAACATGGGAAATGGGTTTATTGCAGTCTGAGTGACTGGTTATGCTGTTATAAGAGAGACTTAAAAATGTAGCTGTGATTAGTTAGTGCGCCCATCTAAAATGTGCCTTAAGCGGAAGACCAGCATTAATAATCGCGAATGAATCTTCATGCTCGGTTAGGTATATTTATTTCCTCTACTCTAAATTCGCATTTCATTAAACGACGTTCGGTAGTTTTCAAACTATGACTCTTGGATAGATCTAAAGACAAAAATGGCAGCGCTAAATGACTGCCCATCAGCATCAAAAATGAACACGCGTCAGTAATTGCAGCTGAGAAACGCATAACAGAATTACGTATAATCCTCAAGCACTTTCATACATATCTACCCGTTGCTGTTAAAAGAGTATTGCCCATCAAAGCCACATATATTTATTCCGCCATCCACCCGACTCCTCGCAAGGTAATTATTTCCAGCAAAACTCATTCAAGGCCCGGTAACCTTCCTCCTCGGCCACTCCACGCAACCCCTCCCCCCCGCCATCTGCTTCGCTCCCCCGCACCCAAATCACTTTCCTTGTTCCTACGCGGCCCCTGCCCATGTGGCTCCATCGGGAGGGGGAGCATTCCTCGGCACCCGTTAATGCCTCGCCATGTCCCCGCCTCCTTTCCCTCCCCCGCTGAAGGAATTCCCTCACATGACCTCATCACCTACTCAGGACCAGTTAGCTGAGGCAAACACGATGGCTCGCGTAAAAATCACTCTCAAACCGCTTCTCCTTCGCATCGCGTCTGTGCTTAGGTGAGATAGAGGATAATTTCATTTAACCCCACCATTTTTTTGACAAAAATAGAAAAATATAGCTCACGATCCTAGGTTCGTCTATGCTATTCAAATAACCACCGATTATCTGACTGGGTTAACGATACAAGATCATAACCGAGTGTGATGAAATAAATAAGTTTATTATTTCAATGAAACAGCATCAGAATAAAATATTATATTTACCGCTTGTGCAGATATTGTCCCAGAAATAATACAGCTCCTAATACAGAATTCTAATGATGATGGTGGAAGGTGTTTTATGTTTAAAATAATGAGAGCCGAGATTAGACTTTACTTTTCAAAAGAATCAAATCACCGAGCCCTTAAAAACTGAATGGTATATTCCAAAGTGGTTGTCAATGATGTGGATGAGCGGTTATCTCAAAGGAATACAAACATCTCCCACTGGTTATTGCATTGATTATTAACGCTTGTATAATGAGGATATGTTTCAGGCTGGAAATGTCTATCCGTATATCTCCACTTCTCAGTTCTTGTTGTTATGTCATTAAGGCAAATAAAGTTCGTAAATTCCACACGTTCGTCATTTTAGAATCAATCTGAGATGCATATTCATGGTAAATATTTTAAATGTGCTCACAATGTGATACAATGCCTATTGGAAAATTAGCAAAATACTAATTTCAAAATATTGAGTCAGTAAATTCATGATATACCCAACTTCATGGTTCACCGGTGTTTTTAGAAACTAAAATTACAAGTTTCTGGATTTTTAGAGAAGATTTTGTATGCACACGAAAGTTTGTTCAACGAAATAACTTTCTAGTTTTGGTTGTTTAGAAAATATTTTTCGGTGGATGCCATGCAATTTGAAATATTAAATTTCTTCATTGCACTGCAATCAAAGGAAAAACGTTTAATTTTGATTTATTAATCTTCAATTAAATAAGCTTTGCGATGAATAAATAAGCTGATTATTTACCTGCAAGGAAAGACTGCGAATGATTTGAAATACTATTCACTAGATGCCACGGATTCAAAAAATATCATAAACGTGTTCATTGTCGAATATTCCCGATGAATGTTTAGAGCATTTAGAAAAACCCCGCTACTACGAAGGTAATTTCATGCCATCAGCTTCTATTACCTTCCCCCATTCAAACATGTCTAATGGAATATTAATTTATGTTTTGAGTAAATTTGAGAAACCTAATGTCCAAAGAAATTAATTATTTAAAGGTGTCAGATTCAATTCACACACATTGTCATTATGTTCCCAAATTTTTTCGATGGAAAGAAAAAAAAATGCTTTGAAAGGATAATAATATTTCAATGACTACGCAAGGACCTCGAGCACGTGGACCTTGATCGATAGATTTATTTTTTCGGTGGAAGACCTCGCGGTCAAAAATTCGTGAACCATTACCGTTGCGTGATACGTCCGGTTCCTTTTTGCTGCTAAATCGCGTGATCTTACTCTCACACTCTTTCCCAAGCGCGAGTCAAAACGAATTATCGTACGCACCGCGCCATCGCCGACTATTACGAAAAACCATGGAGAAAACTATAGGGTGCATTGAAATTGAT
Organism: Hetaerina americana; assembly: GCF_022747635.1. Lineage (NCBI taxonomy): Eukaryota > Metazoa > Arthropoda > Insecta > Odonata > Calopterygidae > Hetaerina > Hetaerina americana. The sequence continues at coordinate 28,053,534 of NW_027287427.1, read as the reverse complement.
CTTGCAAATTTTGGGCAATTCGTTATTTGAAGGTGACTGCTCTAAACATCACTTTCGAACCGGAATTAAACCCCTCTCTTCATTATTATGGTCCTCTATCCAATAATCGCCCCTAACAATAAGAATGAATAAAGCATTGGGCTGCAGTACGTGGAGGGATTAGCTCACACTTGTCAAAAACTCATGACAGACATATACGATGCGGGGATGATGAAAAATAACGTGGAATAATTACCACGCAAAATCTGTGTTCGCATTAATTTAATAGATAATCTACCCGTAAAGGTAGGTTTTGAATGAACACAAGCTACCAAATAATTCCCTTGCCTCTCCTAACAAATCACAACCCAACATCCTACTCTACAATAAATCCCTTTTTATCTCCGTATACTTCCTCCCTTCATTCCGTCCAACCTCCCCATCCTTTTCCTGCCCCCCATCGTTTGCCTAATATTCTCCCCTCTATCACAGCCTTCAACATCCCACTGCCAATCAATATGCTTTGCACCCATCTTTCCAACCTCCTTTTGATATCTCCCAACAATTTGCTTTTCTCCCTCACCATACCTATATCTTACTCATGTGTTTTGTTTATTGTCCACTTCACCTTCTCCAACCTTCTTCACATCTACATTTCAAAAGCCTCCAATCTGCGCCTATCATCCTGCTTCAGTGACCACGTTTCCGCGTGTTCCTATTATGTTACCGTATTTAACACCGCATGACATCCGAAAAACATGCACACATTTAAAACACCTTGGCTGGTCAAACATTCATGGCACTATTTAAAAAATTTAAGCTTGATGACTGATAGCACAATGAAGTGATATAATGAATGATCTTATTTAGGAAAGAAAATTTTCGGAACCAAAATATGACCTATAACTCAGGCAATGTTAAACTGCTACTGGATTTCGCCTTATATTTCTCTATCGTTCAAAGTTTTTCTCGCAGAGAGAACTAAAATAGAGAGAAATAAGTAATTTATTTTGAGAACGAGGCAATCCTTAGTTATATATAGTAACAACCATGGACGAAAGATCGTTTCTTCATGACCTCTCCAGGTTTGAGCAAAAATCGTCGAATTGCAGAAACATACTATATTTTATTGTATAGCACCTTTACAACTTAACACTTCGGAAATGCCGTTCATGAAGAACTTCGGAAATTCCGTTCTTCATGAACGGTATTTCCGAAGTAATTGATCTGGATATTCGTTGATTACATGCAGTTTTTAGGAAACTGACCGAAATAAAGAGTGATTTCGTTCACTTATAATCCTCCTCCTGAAAATATATAATGACTTCTCGAAATATTTAACCTATAAAGAAACTTGTGTGACCAATGCTAGCGAAGACTTTTCTCGCCTCTAAAGAGAATGAACTACGTCCACAATTATACGGTCATAATTTTCCGTCTAACTTCGATCTCCACTTAGCATTGAAAACAATCATTTATTAATAATTATTTCACATCTTTTAAGTGATCATAACATTGCTTCCCATCGAAATACGCACGCTCAGGAATACTTGTGTCATTTAGCACATTGTTTAATTGAATAAATTATATCGCTGAGTTATTTGAGGGCATAAACAAACCAATATCAAATTCAACGTATCGTTAAAATCTACGAGCCACTTATTACATCTTCATCGATTAAAGCCATAATATTCGAGCATTCGTTGAAAAAAAAACGTCGAACGAAATTAAAGCTATAAATAGCTCTACCATTTTCCACTATTCATTTGTGTTACAATTTGCATCGTAGTACATGAACCTTTGGCTCCTTTTAATATCTGCTAAAAGAACCTGGGACAGGATTTCACCTTGACATTTTAGACAATTGCAAAGATAATTTCATTCACCAATTTATATCCACCTGCAAATCCTCCAGACATGGGTTTAAAACCGTTCCATTCCCCATTTCACCGAAGAGATTCAACTTTATTACGAGTCCTACAAGCATAACGTGGGCCAGATAAACCTCTGAAAAAGACATGAAATTTCGGAAACGTGGAAACTGTGCTCCTAATTCTGTCACGCTATAGTATTCGTGTGCCTTGTTCAAAGGGCAGGTCAGATAAACGCTATCTTGATTTCATCATCAGGAGAGGATTTTTTTTTAACTCCCTGGGATTTTTCCGAAATTTTTGGGAAATGGATGAAGGAGGCATGAGACGAACAAATTTGGGCTTTCCGTACGGCACTACACGACCTTGAACCCGAAGCAAGCCGCCTTAATTACACCGTATATCTTTGCTGTCCGTCACGCTGATTAACACGTAAGTGGCATTTCTTGTTGCTAAATTCAGCGAGAAAGAAATACCCACTAACTAAAGTTTGATGATGTACTAAAATATGAGAGAATGTAACGTACGTATTAGGGCGTACCAGAGCTGGATAAACTGGAAAGTTGACTGGAATTTTTGGTTGAATATGTGAGAAAACATTAAATTTAAATATTCAAAGTCTTCAGTGAGTTCACTAGGATCGAAAATTGTTACAGTCAATATCAAAGGTTCTTCTCCAAGACCCGAGCATAGCTACACATCTTGCATAATTTTTTAAGATTACCTAAGGAAAAAAATAATTTCAAAAGACTAAAAAACGTCTTATGATAAAGTTTTGTATGTTGATGCTGAAAATTATTCCCGAAGGTATTTCTAAGGGTACGACCACTAGCAATGGTGTAAGTTAATTCATCCTCACAGTCCATTCGAAGTACCTAAAATGTACCCTCACCCTTCGGACTGGTTTTGATTGGTGAGGATAGAGCTACCTTAAATTTGGCACTAAGACGAATCAAAAAGGCAATAAAATATCGTGATACACTATCCTACACCGAATTTGAACTAATTGAGAAATATTAATCTTGCTGAAGTGAGGGAAGTGGCAATAGTAACTGTAACTGACAAGGTAGCGAGTCACATTCCCTACCTGTGACTTTAGAGGCGGAGGCCATTCCTTGCGTGTTAATGGAATAGTTAAAATTCCTCTTATTAGTTTTCAAATCTGCATGACCTGTCATGCTATGGCAGAGAACTGTCGTATAAATTGCTGTGGTTCATTTTTATATCTTTGTTTCGCATGAGAAATGACTAATTAACCCTTATTTTGGATTGCCTTCCTCCAGCATGCATACAAATTTGCACGTTATTGGATGGAGTTTTCTTCATTCGTAGGTACATGTGTATGCTAGCTGATTGTATATGTATTTACATGCGTGTAAGTTGAAAAGGTTTTCGCATGAATAGATACACCTCTGTGTATGTCGATTTCCATGAATTTGTTTGTTTTGCATATGGTTTTATTCTCTTTTACGTGCGGTCACCTAAGACCCCTACCACACGCCCCTTCGGAGGCTTACGGGTAATTCTGCAGATGTAGCGTCTGTAAAAGTCTCGGCAGGCAACAGAAATGTTTCTTTTGGTCAAAAAGCGATTTCGCACGAATTATGCAAGCATGAGTCGAATTAGGCTCTCCTGTAAAACCAGTCCGAATTGATAGCTATAAGAGATGGAAAGGGGATAAACTGTTCTTTTTGTAAAGCTATGCTCCATATGTATATGTCCTTCTCTCAAGTCACATTTCAACTGTTTACGAGCCTTGCCATTAAATACCGGTACTAATTCGCACATATCTGCTAAAATCTTACTTTCTGTCTTTCACCCTATGTAAGGCTCAATTTTAAGAGTTTGCGTTGTTTTTAACCACATTTCTGCAAAGTTTTAGTCTTTTTCTGGTAGATAAGAACATAAAAATGATGAGTGTTTACCATCTGCCGCCTCCCATCCCAGTCAAAGTGGAAATTCACCTTGAATTCAGTAATCTAATATGCAAAACAGCGCAAAGCACGACGGAGACAATATTTTTTCTCTAAGAATATTAGTGGAGCTTATTCTTATTGACGAGATGTATTTTTAATAAATAATAGCTGAATGACACAAAAATTCGATACTTGGAAATTCCTGGATGACCAAAAATATTTGTCTGTGCACTTTTTTCCGTATTGATTGTAACACATTAGGGAGCCCTGATGCTCAAATTGTTATGGAATCAAATTATTTTCATTCCAAAAATGCCTTTAATATGTAATACCCGGGTTTCGTCCGCACGAAAGCGAGATGTCAAAACGAGACGAAACCCGAGTTACACAATATTAAATTAATTTGTGGATTACAAAGATTTGTCTATTTTGTGAACTTCAAGAAGGCGTTGAAAAGGGTGAATTTCTTAGATTAATTAAATGGATTGCAGAAGATTAGAGTAACTTAGAGTAATAGGCGATATATCCGAAACCAGTTTAAATAGGCATGGATATTTACAAAAGGGTGCCCAATTAAAGAATAAATAATAAGTTCAATATTATAGTATTAGAATAGCTCTTCTAATTCAAAAGTAAGTAAATAACTCCAAAAGACGTTTTTTCCTAGACAAAGTGGTCTCAAGAGGAAAATGTGAAATAGTAAGAGCCCACCTTTTAACTAATGATCAAGCTATTTCAATATAGCCTGAAGGGTTTTTTCCAAAATTATCAGGATTTTCCACATCACTAATGCCAATTCTCTCTAAAAAAAATTAAGGCTGACTCCGCGGGGGGAATGAACTTATCAACTTTATGATATCCCAGCATTACGAGTTTTGGACCATATGTTACGCCACGAAAAGTTAATAATGATTATGTGCAGCGGCGTTTCAAGGGCCAGCTCTTTGAAAGCATCAGGACTGTGGTTTTACTAATAAGACAAAATATCAATCGATGCTCTAGTTGGGAGCCTTTTATCGGCGTTAGCTACGATTATATCAGCTCACTTTTAATACCATCTCCTTCCTTTGCCTCTAGCTATTTTCTCGTTTTTTTTAAAGCTTAGTTTCATTCATCTAGGGTCATTCCTTCATTGACGTTCATTCTCCAATATCTTCAATTCCTTGTACCTACCGGGATCTCATTCAAATACAAAATATGCCTAATAAGGGTACCCCTAACTTACCAACATGTATTCATCTGTTTAGGTCATTTCATTTCTTCTTACCTTTAAACTATTAATATCTATATGTATGTAGATTGTATCAGGCACGTATCCTAATTGTCAATAAACAATCGCGGGATATCTCCTTATTCTTGGGAATTTCCTCTTTCACTCGTTTCTTTACTCATCTGAACTCTTCTAAATAACTCTGACGATAAATTTTCCATTCCTGAATTTATACCCTCATTTGGAATTCAATTTCCAAACATCCTCATATATTCGTTTCAGATAATGATGGTCTACTCACCCATAGTTTTACTTTTAGTTCTCTAAGTTGATTCTTGAGGCACGTGGCAGTCAATGAGTAGAGCGCTGGGATACGGTCCGGTTCTATTACGGGTGAGGGCTTTGAACAGCCTCAGCTCTCCTAAAGCTGTGCACTTTTTCGGATGCAAAATCTTTCTCGAAGACCGCATAAAGAAAGCAAAGACCGCCCCCTCACTCTAATGAGAGAATTTCACAAGACACATAACGCTTAGGGAAAGTGAGACCTACCCTCAAAGATTAGAGTAACCTTTGGGTTTACTACTGTGGTGCGAGCGGTTGTTAATTTTATTCCTATTCAATGAATTAAAATTAATTTTGTATTATTTCCTTTTTTTACTTGCTGTAAGACACACTACTGGCGAAGTAGGCTCCCTAAATTCCGGTGCATCATTTTTTGTATTAATTTCCGATAAGCCTTCCGGGTAAATCATATGGACTGCTTTTTAATGAAAAATAGATCTCATCCCGCATAATATAATGAGTGGTATATACATCGTATGCATCTTTATTCGTTGAGCATATTCTTCAGGAAACAGTAATTGCAACAAATTCAAAGTGTAAAAATCATTCTCCTAGACTGGGATTCGAACCTGAATCCCTCGATGACCGGCCAAGTGCTTTAGCCAGTTAGGCTACCGAGGCACTAAACATTCTTTTACACTTAGAAATTTTGGGAACTATAAAGGAACAAGTGGAAATTGGAACTTGTTTAATGGAAGAAGTAAGCAGTAAGTGGTTTGAGAGTGGGGAATCAGAACTAATCCGCACACGATATAATAATTTGTAATTCATTTTATTACCAAAGAAGTACTTCAAGGAATGGTGAAGAGGAAAGCACGTGGAGAACTCGTGCAAGAAGGATAATGGAGGGAAGGACAAGTAAATAAGCACGCCCTACGACGCGACAGTATATTAAAAACCATAACTGACAGAAGCGTAGAGGGATAGAATAACAAAGGAAGGTCATGTATGAATTATGAAAGACGTTCGATGGAAAACTTCAAGCCAAGGAACTATGAAGGAATGCAAAGTTAAGAAGGTAAAAGGAAAGCTTCGAGATTTGCTAGAAACAAATCTTCGGATTTATGGCCCATGATGATGAAAAACATAATTGAAAAGCGATCATTTTCTATCACGCAACTACTTTCGTCCGATTTGTTAGTTCCCTTTGATTAATATTCTTTTTCCTGAGTTTACGGTTTTCTCCTAATCGTAACAGCCATGAAAAGAGCACCTGCAAAAATAGCACTTTTTCCGTCCTGGCTCTCATGTTCCACGATTACCAGAGGGAAGAGAGAAAGGGCGATACGACTCGACTCGGCAGGAATATTTCGCGTGGGGTTAGAGTGAGAGAATGATACGGAGGCCGAGTGAGAGGGTCTATACGACCGCTGCGGCATCCGAAATTTTCCATCATCAGATAACCAGGGCTGATGATTCGGCGAAAAAACCGAGCACGACTGCTCCAATGTGACGCGTAAATTATAGTAATGCTAAGTGACTCGGCCCAGCTTCGCTAAGACTGAGTGAATAATAAGTGACGGCGGAAATTGCATATTCATGCCTTGCCTCATGGCTGCTGCAACGGCGATGATTATTGGGTGGGCGTGAAGCAAAGGCGATGGCAGTGGAAGGAAGTTGAAAAATTAAGAGAGGTGGAGGTTGGATGCAGGATAAGACTACAGAAGAGCAAAAGGGATACGGGAAGAAGAAAAATGGAGTGGAGAAACGGGAGATAAAGAAGCTAAAGAAATCGGAAAGGGGATGAACACAGATAAATCTCTTCCGCATTATTGCTAAAAATGTCTCACCAGCCGATTCGTACGGCGATATGGAGAGATAATGAAAATAAGATTAGAGTAATCAACCGCAGATTCGAGGGTTTTAAAATGACATAGTTTCCGAGAAAAAGAAGGGATCATAATAATTACATCATTATTTGCTATGAAAAAAATTATTCTAAGAAGTCAAATGCGTGGCCATTCAATTGGTTACAAAGCTCTAATTTCATTGCTCTTCTTGTCAACAGCTCATCTTGCATGACATAGAAATATTTTACCCTTAGATAACGTCGTTAATACGGCCGTTGTAAAAATCATTTCCATTGCATGGATTTTTTAGCATATTCAATGGTAAATAGGATTTGAAAAACATTAAATTTTTGTGTTGCATGTCTGGTGTGGAAAAGGTCCCTCGCTTTTGGCTTTTAGGGTACCATTCAGGGGCAGAAACAAAGGATCGAGTTTTCTCCTTGTCAATTTTCTTAAAAAATGATTCGCAAGATAAAAAATACCACAATCCATAATATGTTATCATAACTCATACTATTCCTTTAATAATACGTAATAACACTCCGAACACTTCGGACGATGGAGAATGTCGCGGCAATTTTTTCAACTGTCAGCACTCCGAAACGGCTGCTGGCACACTCAGCGCCTTTTTGTTCGAATTTTTGCCTTTGAAAAATTCAGCATAAAAGAGCTACCGCGGCATGAACCAACACCATCAAATTTAACCCAAGACAGTTCTTGGTCACCACAGAGATAGGCAATTAAACTGGTATCACATGCTCAATTGGAGGGAGGAGGAAAGAAAAGCGGTCCACGACCACTGTTCTTTGCCTTTACATTAAGGTTGGATCTTTGATGGAGGGGTAAGACGGGATAAAGATAAGAAATATGGTCAACGATTAAATTTATATATGCATTTCACAACTCAGTATAGCGATACACATGCAACCATCCTTCATGGTGGCCAGCGACAGAGAACCCCCGCTGTCCCTTGGCAACCGCGTCCCAGAACTCCAAACAACAAAGCAAAATCGAAAAACCAACATCAAAAGATTTATGAAATGCTTGCATAAATGTGTGATACAAATACCAGGATATGAATACAGTAATCACAACAGAATTATAATAAAAACATACAAAATGAGAATTGAATAAACGGCAATTAGCAGTCCTTTCAATGTTTTACTGATCATCGTGTTTTCCGCCTGATTGGATGCCTGATTTGACTAAATCATTTAAATTTATTTTTGAATTCATATAATAATAGATCAGTCAGAAAATTGGGAAATTGGGCAACGGAATGATCCCAAAAGGTACTCACGTATGAATATATTCCTCCCCAACTAAATTTCAAGAGCCATCATGACTAAGGATGGCAATTTTCTGATGAGCTATCGTGAAAAAGATCGATACACGATGGGATTTTGAACTTACTCCTTTACAAAGTATGTAGACAGAAAATTTCGTACAATGTGTTTATTTTTGATTTGTAAAACAAGACACCAATAGTAGAGACGGCATAAGAACGGAATACACCAACATATATTTTAAGCTAGCGTATGGTATGATTTTAAAATAACTGGATAGTCTTTATTTATTCAAAAAAATAGTTTCGGAGTGGTTTAACTGCTAGTGAAATGCGTGCTAATAAAATATAACTCCAAGTTAAAGAATGTAACTCTTATCACATTTACAATGATCCATCAGACCTCAAACCTTGGCTCAACCTCGTATATTGTCATCCTTTTAGCTCCCATTCCTTACATTCCGCATTCATCAGATTCCTTTGAATTCCTAAAATTCCGTTACACTTCTAATAGCACGATTCTTCCACTTTCGCACTCAGCTGAATATCCCCATCCCTTCAATCAGCATTCCAAAGTAAAAGGTTAAAAATAAATAAATGAAATTAAGATCAATCCCCCATCAATAATGAAACCGAAGATTGATTTTCAGAGATAGGAAAAGGCTCCTCAGAAAATAGTCTTAAGAGAACGCAACATTTATACACTCAGTGCACAGGTTACGGTCCCTTTCACCCTATGATACCAGGCGGTTGCGAACGTTCAAGTTCTAGGAATCAGAACATCCCATGACTTGGATTTTTGTAATGGGTTTTCCAAATATTTTGGCCGGGATTTAAACCCGAGACCCACCGGTGCATAGCCGAACGCTCTATCACGCCACCATAAGATCGCTGAAGTATAGGGAAACGGTAAACAAAGTAACAGTAGTATGGCAACGGAAAGGAAGAACCGAGTTTGTTAATGTGTCACAAATTTAAATTTCTAACATTTTCCTTTATGGTGTGACTAGAATAAGTAGCCCGAAACCTCTCTTTCTTTGTTCTCGCAAAAAAACACATTCAGAAATAGATGCCTGATATTATCCCCGTTTTGAAAACGCAATCCGTTAAATTTCGGGCATTAACACATTCTCCGTTTATCTGACTCTCTTGATCGAGTAGTTTTTTTTTTAAATTAACGTCGCTAGTGAAATATTAAGAGTCCAAACGCACGTCATTAAAAGCAATCGCTGCTCGGTGGCTCTCATTAACCGATTTGTGCTTGTTATAACGTTTTTTACCTCAGCAGAGAGTAATTTGGCAAACATCCGATTGAAAAAAACGTGGTATTCGGTAGAGAATTATGGAGGGAAAATTTCGAAATAGTAGGATTTTTTTGTGAGCGTATTCAATTTCTCAGTAATTTTAATAATGGTGCGAAGTTTAATGATCCCCGTTTTTTTTACTTTAACGTCGAAGGTATCAGTCGGAACACTGACATACAAGATTTTAATGGAAATCACCTCTTTGTCGCAACATTTTTAAGCAATTAAATATCATAAACCTGGGCAAGTGGAAATAAAACTTCGCACAATCGTCATACCATAAAGAAGTGAAACAATACCTACGTCAGGTTACCCACTGGTAGGTTTAAGAGCGTCAAAGGATATTTAAGGGAAAATTTCATTCTACGTAGTGAAATCTTAAAAGTTATCAGAGTTTGTAGAAATCATTTTCTGGAAATACAAGTCTGTCCAAAAAGTAGTAGGACTGAGTAAATTTAAAATTATTGCCACAGTGGATATATTCACTCAAAAGTCTTCGAGGTAGCACCTTTTGGCGTCCACACACCGCTGCAATCGGGTTTTACACGTCTCGTACGTCTTCTGGAAAGCGATGCCCGGAATGCTGTTAAGCTACCTCGTCATGGTCTGTTGCAACGCTTCCACCAAACTGTGGTGACGTCCTTTCATCACAGAATTGTGGCGAGGGAAGAGGAAAAAGTATTGTGGAGTAACATCAGGGCTGTAGGGTGGCCAAGGCAGGGTCGAGAAGCTCTTGGAAGATCCGCGTGCGAGTTTCCTTTTACTCGTCCGATAGCACTCACGGCACCAACTTCGCACACACTTTTCTCATGCCCAAGTCTTCGGTCTTAAGTCGATGAACATCACTTTCAGGGATGCCAAGTTCCCCATAAACCTCATTTAATCTGCTATTCCGGTCCAAACACGTCCTTCACGCTTGAAAGATTTTCTTGACTTTTTGAGATCGAAGGGAGTCTCAAACGTTCGGCGTGTTCAACATCTCTATCATCCCGAAACAACTTGTGCCACTCAAAAACACCCGACCTATCCATAACGCTTCAAACATCAGCTGCCTTGAGCACGTCATGATTCTCTTTCTCGGTTTTTCCTAGTTTCATGCAAAATTTGATGGCGTAACGCTGTTCCAATAACCGGTTCATGACGGAGCGTAGTGAGGTCACGTTATAGAGGTTTCTGCAAACGAAGAAATGCGCACTTAGAAAAGGCTGGGAGTAAACTGCGAGCGGCCTACAGCCTTTGGTGAGACATCCTTTTCTCAAACCCAGCTAGAGAAATCTCCGCCTGTGCGGGAAAAAATAAGTCACACAAATTTTGGGACAGACGTATTAAGTTTGAGAACTCACTGCGAGATATTTTAGGGCAGGATTATCTGCGCCTAAGTCTATGGCCACTCTAACAAAAAAAGCTTGATAAATTAAACAAATGTTTAAGAAAATCAATTGGATGGGTGAGAATGAGAAGAATTGATTTCTCCGTTTTGCGAAAGGCTGATAAAGGTGAGAGAAAAAAAGCAGGTTCCCAAGCTCTAACAAAATATATTACATACTATATGCAATAACTGGTCTCTTCTCTTTCGTGAAGCAAAGGACAACTTTAACCTTTCTGTTCTACCATTAATCTATTTTATTTTATTTGCATGATATCGCCTACTGTAGTACGATGGGAGTAATAACAATATTCAATATCATTGCTAAAGAGACATCCACGCAAGAGATTTAATCTCCAATTTAACCTTCGCTCCGTGAGGGATACCCAGCCTAGCTCCTCTAATATACCTGTATTTGATACGCTACTCGGTTTATCATAACAACGTTTTAGAAATCCTGCTCCTCTAAGCTGAACGCGATCCGATTTGGCATATCAATCCAACTTCATGAGAATCCCATATACTAGCACAATATTCTTAAGTAGGCCTAACCAGCGAAAGATAACATTTCTCTTAAACCTTCTCATCACATTTACCCAGTACTCTTTTCATCATAATCACGCAAAACTTCGAACAGGGCGTATCAGCAATAATTTTTTTAATTATTATACCCTGCGTCGGATTTGATTAGATATCCTACATGACAATTAATACTTAATAGATTTTTCTCATTATGAGGATGAGTGAAGACAATAATTCTAATCTATTACATAAGGAATCAAGTATTCAAAAATGCGTACTTTAGACGAAATAACGATCTTTCCAAGGTTGCTTTCTAATTAATACATGATTATGACTACCTCGTTCTCGAGAAAATAAAATATGAAATAATTTCATATCAATCTTTCCATCTAGCTGATTACGCTTTACATGAATGAGAGTCTTATTGCCATTCAAATACCCATTCCTTGGGAAAGATATGATGAGACATGACGCAAACTATGCCAATATATGTGCGTAGAACAACTCATACGTAACTCATTTCTTATTTCAGAACAAATCAAACCAATAGTCTTCTATAAAAAGTGCTTCGTAGAAAATAAATTATTAATGAGAGTCAAATGAAAATCTTGAAACTTATTTTTAACCCATCAATTTCTTAAAGGCAAAAGATTCTCAGTTATATCATTTTCATATGCACTCTCCATGTTGAGCAATTGAAATATTCAAACACTTAGAAAGTTTACGATAACTCTGGAAAAACCATGGCTTTAATTTCTACTGAGGCCAGTGTTATCAATACTCAGTGAACCTGACCTGGTCAAAGGGAGTCTGTTAAAGAAGTTATGCCGCTTGGGAACTATCTAGTGCACATGTAAACTTGTTGAAGTGACAGAGATGACGTTCCAATGTTCATTTATGGATGAATTTCAATGTTTCTCCCCTTAACTACTCAACAAACAAATAAGAGTGCGTCGCTCCTCGGTGGTGCATGGTGCAAATGAGGCTGCCATGTGAACACTATTGTGCACCATATTGTTGTTCTCTGGCATTATTCGGTTAATTGTGATTCACTCATGAAACCATGGGTATCAATATTGCCAACTAACTGGTCAATGGGACACTATTTTAAAATTTAAATTCACTATCTAGGATTTTACTTGATTCACCCTCGTAATTTCTTTTTCTAAAGCCTGAACCCAGTTAGCAGTAAAGTTCTACAGCAGTCATCATTATGGTAAACCGTTCTTGGACCAATAACCGACAAGAATAGTATACAGGGTCACACCCAAAAGTGGTAGGACTGATTTTCTCTGGCGCGAACGGAGCGGTGGAAGGGGGTCTGCTTGGCAGGGTAAGGTGGATGGGGGCTCTTAGCAACAGGCCGACACCAACCTCAGTTGCCTGCGGGCTGTCGTTGAGTGAGGACACCGTTTTTAGTGAAGCAAGTTTTTTGTCCGCTTCGAAAAACAAAATAAATCTGAATTTAGAGCAACGTTATTCCGTGAAGTTTTGTGCGAAACTCGGGAAGACGGCAACTGAGACCCTCGATATGATCAAGCAGGCTTATGGGGACACTGCCTTAAGCCGTTCCACAGTATTTTTGTGGCACAAGTTGTTTAAAGAGGGTAGGGAGCTCGTTGAAGACGACCATCGCTCCGGACGGCCGTCGACGGCAAGATCCAACACGAATGTGGACAGAGTGAGGACACTGCTGAACACAGACCGACGCTTAACCAGTGAAGAAATTGCAGACCAGTTGGGTCTGTCTGCATCCAACGTCCAACGCATTATTTCACAGGATTTGGCCATGCGCAAGGTGTGCGCCAAGATGGTGCCGAAAATTCTGAGTGTCGACCGACAGCTCCTGGCCAAATACGGCGTTGCCACGTTGCCGCACCCGCCCTATTCTCCCGATCTGGCATCACCGGACTTCTTCTTCTTCCCCCTGATGAAAAGACAGCTCAAGTGACGACGTTTTGACTCGATAAAGGCCGTTCAAGAGGCTTCGACGAGGGTCATCAACAGCATCCCCAAAGAAAATTTCCAGCGGGCGTACGGGGAATGGGAGCAACGCTATACTAAGTGTGTAGCAGCCCAAGGAGCATACTTTGAAGATTATTAAGTCGATGTAAGTATATGGTCTATAAAATTCTTGTAAAAAAATCAGTCCTACCACTTTTGGGTGCGACCCTGTATGTAATAAAAGAAATTTATCGATGCAATTTAATTTCTGGCCTATGGAAGAAAACTTCAACGAGAAGTTTCGTAAATCTGATATTCTACCAGTTCACCAAATAAGAGTTCTCAAGTTCCAATTACGTGTCTACGGGCACCTAAGTGTGTACATGGCACCAAAGTGTGTCTGCAAATACCTGTAAGCACTTTCCATTCTCATTTTTATCTTTTCTGCGGGGAACTACTGAATTAAGAAGACAAAACATTTTGATTTGCTATCATTACTTGTACTTTTTACTGCAATAAATAAAGATATAAATTTAGAATTTTTCAAACAGTCCTGGAATTTTTTCAGCTGCAAACTTTATCAGGGGTAATATCATCAGCCTAAGAGCTTTGTAGATATAATAAACAAACACCTAGGCACAAAATATCCGAGTTAAATTCGGTTATCTGAAAAAACTAGCAAAAAATGTGATGTCGTCAAAAATAAAAAATAAATGTCTTTCTTCACCTCATTGTGTACCTCTGAATACTCCTAATTAGCTATGATATATGCTTCTAGAATATATTCCACTGAATAGAAAATATCTCGCCCAATGGTGAGGAACGAATAACCTCAATTGTCATTTTAGACCATGACCAATGGCAGTAAAATAGTCAGCGAGGGAAGAGGAACCCTCAAATCAAACTGCGCTCCCACGCCTACGAAAGGAGGAGTAAGCCAAAATTATTTTCCTCGCAAACATTTGGAGGCATAAATAATAAGGATCACGGACGAGTGTCCAAAAAAAGAAAAATATACATTTCTCGGCGCTTTCGGGCGCCCATCCACTTTTGTGAAGCCGCGAATTCCACGCGACGTCCTCTCGGGGATCCCTAGGTGGCGGTGGGAGGGACCCGGGGAGATGGCACCCACGCGCCAGGGAAACGCAGTCGCCGAATACCGCGACCCGCCCAGGACTTCGCCCGCCCTCCCGACCTCCCCCGAATGAAAGACGCGAAGAGCCGCCGCACCTGCCGCCGTCGGGAAGAGGGGTGGGTGTGCATCGCGGAGTAGGGGGGAGTGGTTTCTTCTCTCTGACTCTCATCCGTTCGCGGATCACCACCGTGCGGAGCGACTGAGTCTGCGGGCGGAGGATAAGTGGGTGGGTGTCAGTGGGCGAGTTGCCCTCCCTCCCGCCACACCCTCGCCGCGAAGGCGATAATCTCCTCCGTTGTGCGTCGCGAGGGACGGGGAGGTAAGTGGCTAATTGTGTAGTCGAGATAAATGGGTGGATGGATGAAGATACATGTTCCTCGATTTCATAAGCATTGGGTCGGGAAATAGGCTAGGCTCGAGCGTTGCCAGGCAATATGCAATCTCATGGCTATCTCATAAGGACCAGCCATTCTGAGGATTCCTCAAGGTATCAAGGATAAGAGACAAGACCCAAAAACCATTAAAATGAATAATAAAGGAAGATGAATATATAAATATTCCACAACTGATAGCATCAGGTGTATTGGCAAATTACTTTTTGGGGTAGGGTATAGGGAAAATCGCCATATAAATTATAATATGAAACTATGCTCAAGCATAAGAATGGGTTGCAAAAATTATTCAGCTATTTAACTAACCTCCGTGATCAGAGCATTTCATTTGAAGTAATAGTAATTGCGGTTTCCTAGAGTTTAGGACGACTGGTCATTGGCTGACGAGAACCAGGTTCAAATTCAACTTAAGCCTCAGGGCATCTCTAAGTGAATCCATTCTTGTGGTTTCCTGGATTGTAGCTATTTCAGGGTAACCGAGGCTGCCTAATAAAGGCTACGGGTGATTTTTTAAAATTAAATTTTCCGTGGAGCATATTGACAGTGAGCTCCTTCGTCACCTTTTAAGACTGTTGCACTGAAAAAGCCTTTTAACTTTGTATTTCAAAAAGCCATACTTGGCATTCCTAAAAATATATTAAGAGACGACGCGGCGTACCAAACAGCTGTACCACGTAATTCATCCATCCGTATCCACGTAATTCATCGGCATGCGGTAAGAGATACGCGGCCAGCCACCAGGATGTCAAAACGGAAATGGCGCACGTCTAAAAATTTTAAAATATTGGAATTAATAAGGGCTAATATATGGATTAAGGATGGTTTTGGATGGACACACTGTAAACTCCTAAACTTCTTAGCTTCGCCTAGCAATACAAAACTTGCCACCCTCCACTACAATTAACTATTCTTCAATTCCACATACACGTACATTCTTTCTCCCTATAATCCGGCATATATCCTGACATGTATACTTTTCTTGCCGCCACCTCGCTTGTCTTACTTCCCTCAATCTTTTCCTTATCAATCCATCGCCAATCAAAATGCTCTGCATCCATCTTTCCTGCCTTCTTTGGATTTCTCCCAAAAACGCTCTATTCTCCCTTCCATGTCTATTAAGTGTACTTCTCCGCTTGATTTCCCATCGTCTATTTTACCTCATCCATCCTTCTCCTCACCTATATTTCAAAAGCCTCAAATGTACGACAATCACCTAGCTACATCGACTATGTTTCCAAGCACGAATCACGCCCGTTACCAAAATTTTTACTAATCTTTTCTTAACATCCATACTTAACGTCATCAACTCCCTACAACGGTTAAAAGCGTCTTTTACTGACGCAATTCCTCTTAAATCCCTGCTACAGGGACCATCTTGGACCTAAAAACTTCCAAGACACGAAAACTGTTCCACCTGTTCTAATCTAGACCGTCCTATTATTAAGTTTAACTTGACTCATTTTTTTTCGGAAGCCTCATGTTGCAGTTATAGATGCTCATCCCGTATCTACTACCCTGATTTTCTAATGCGATCAGCAATGATTGTGGCCCCTTGGCTGACTAGTTAACTAAACCTTGACCATCCGCAAAGCTGATTTTATGAATTTTCAACTGACATTCCTTGCTGTCTCCAATTCCTCCCATGTCATTTTTACATATTCCAGTCAATATTAGTTAAAAGCACGGGTAATAAAAGATTTTCCTCTTTTACTTCTCTTAATAATAGTATCAATCCTAACTCTCCAACCTACACGGACACCAAAGCAGATTGACACATGTACTATTCACGAATATGTCATTTATTCCTCCATTCTACTCCTGTCTTCTGCAATATATTTATTTATTGCCCTTCTCGCTATCTACAACACTAACAAATACAACATTGTTACTCATCTAATTACTGCTATGGAAATATGTTAACTTCTCCCCTTTCTGAACTCAAACTGACCATTCCCCCCAGGGAATCATAAGCTCTACTTTTATCGATGATCCCAAATACCACTTTTACTGCGAGTGAAATCAAACTTGTTGCTGTATAGCTCTCACATACGCCTAACTTTGCCTTTTTTATAATGAGAACTAATACTGATCCAATGATATCGAATGACTAAATTCATCTCTTATAAATGCCCATAAAACTTTACTCCACGTTTTTCTAAACCCTTTAAAGTTGTTCCGCGGGAAATTAATCCATACCCACGGCCTTATTTGATTTAAATGTCCTTAACGCCCTATTTATGCTTCAATAACGTATGCCTGGTCCTAAAATCTTCTCATTTACGTCGTATAGTCCTTCTATGTCTCAAATTTCCATCTTAATGTTATTGACATATCGAATCTCTATGCATATTTTCCATCTCTCTCAAACCTTTCCAGGGTTCAGTATGTAATTTTCCTGCCGTATCTTTAAAAGTGCGTTCAGATTTTTCCTTCTTACTTCCTGATAGATAACTCACCCTTCTACACAACGCACTTATTTTACTCTACCATTGCGAACTCAAAATATCCTTGCACTGAGTATTCCACAACGCTTTTTCTGTCCTATAAGTTTCCCGTATCAGTTTTGTTCTTCTCCTTACACTTTCGTCTATTTGCCTAATTCTATGTTTACCCCCTGATTCCCCGCTGTTTTTAAACATCGCCTACAAGGTGAGATGTAAAAACAGCGGGGAATATTGAAGCGATAATTGTAAGTAGCGTACCCACAGCTTAGAATTCAGCCCAAAAATATCTATACTCTATCTCTCAATCTCTCGCATTAAATTTTCTACGTTCCCTGTACCTAACATGGTTCTAACATTCAAAGTCTCTATTATACCTGTTTCGGTCACCTTCCGTGTATTTTATGCTGCAACTGCCATTTCAGATTATCTTCAAATGAATAAGATTGAAATTGAAATGCTGAAATGAAATTTTGAAATACATTCGATAATTACTCGTTAAAACTAGCTACGTTTGAACTGAATTGAGATAAATCTGATTTTAACAGGCACTCTTGCCATTAATTAAATGATAAAATGACAGAGTACTAATCTGTTCATAAAATCAAAAATCAGAAAATATTTCAGAGAATGTATTTGTTGCTACAATATTAGAACAGAATTGAGTCCTCACTTTTCCTAAATTGAACATTAGTAAAAATTGGGGATATTATCAAGATGTAGGAAAAATTGTATTCTGAAACTTCATTTTTCAAAAGGCTAAGGAATTGACGGAATTAACGATTGCATACGTGATCTTGCCACCATAAAAGTGCTACCATTGATATTTTCACGAGTACAGCACACACACTACTGAATGGCCGAAGAGCGTACCCATAGCATAGCTTTCCAGGAAATGATTTCATCGACGATGATGGATTCTTTGCGTGAGATATGATTAGAGCAAAATTACACCTTTAATGCTCAACCATTTGCACGTGTTCGTTACCCTTTTTCCAAGACATAACGTACCTGCACGTAACGCACCACAACGCAAAACGTATTCTCAGTAAGGGGCAGTGACTGCACGTAAGTGCCGGGCACTGCTCCCACGGGGACATAATCTGATGTAATGCTTTCTCGCAGGAGATAAGATGGGAAGGATGAAAGATGAGCATACGGAGGAGAAATGGAATTCGGAAAGTGGTGGCCGGGGGGTAGGGGTGAGCGATGGAAGAGACCCGGGAGGAACGGACTCATGGGATATAACACGCCATTGCGAGTTTTGGCGGACGTCGGGCAGCGGCGTGGGGGAACGGGCAAGGTTGTAAAAAGATGCCTCATCCTTCTGCGGTCTATGTCAGGGGTCAGATCGTGGTTCTCTCCGCTGACCCCCGAGCCTCCAGATTTGGGAATGGCTTCCCATTGCAGAGGAAAGCTCATTTGTCAGAGCGAAGGATTGTATTATTTTTTTTTCGACGGCGTTATTTCTTGAGTGTTGTGGAAACATGTTCTTTAGCAGAAATCCGTGTTATCTCAGGGCCGTTTGGGTGTTACCAAAGATCGTCGTTAATTTATGTGGACCTCTTTCGGTCCTAGTGCTCGAAATTATGAATAGATACCTTCTAAATTGGTTTCTAAATTATATACGCTTGATAATACTAAATATTTACATGACGTGCCTGAAAATCAATTACAGATTATTTTGGACAAACCTCCCATTAAGATGGAATACATTAACCCGGACCGTCAATTCATAATTACATAAATATAATGGGCTCTTAATTTCTCATTCCGAGAGTTGGGTCTTTGGAACCGATATTCCGATGTCGATAGGAAAGATTCTTGTCAACAAATTTACCATGGGTTACCAAAAATTGTTTCAATTACCAAAGCTCATTTTCACTAGGTAAGCAGTCTCTGCGATGTCTTTCGTTTCGCTTAGCTTCTTCAAAAATACACTTAAGTGAAGAAACTTCATCTTTATTCCTAATTACAGATCCATGGCGGCCAGATGGGATAAATAAACCACATGCTGGCTTAAGAGCATAAGCTCCAAAGCAATAGAATATCTGTAGACGTTTGAACCATACTCAGACTGAACAAACTGTTTTTCTTCTAAATTATAAAAAAAACATGGAATATTTAATGTGACAATGAACCTCCTCGTGAACCTCCAGCATCTCACGCTCCATATACTTCTTTATTTCATGTGTATAGTAGCTATTTATTCTGTTAAAGTGATTATAAATGGCTTGCATAAAGTACTTGGGGAATAAATATGGTTGGTTCTCCACGCTTTAAATTAGTGCCGTGAATTATCACGGGATTATAACCTGCAGAAACGTCATGACCTCCAGCAAAATACTACTAGGCTTTAAGGAGAATATAAAACGAGTTTGCTGTTGGAATACACATAGTGGACATAATAAAATGCATGTATTAGTGTAATTTTCATGTCCATAACTATTTCGTCACTTTCACGCCTGGTCCAGCTATAAAAAAAATCGGAGGAGGCCGCATTTCCTGTGACACCTAGTGTGTCACGAAAGATTTTTTTCACTCTCCGCCTTCTTTGTTTATCCTGCTACGGCAATACGGCTGCTCATCACAGCATGTCACTGAATTACAAAGGGAAAAATATTCAAATTAAAAACTCCAGCATGTAAATTAACAAAGATTTATTGTGCCAACATCCTGCACCTTGTATTTACCCGAGATATATGAAAAACCTTTGGCTGCTGCCATGTCATAAAATGATAATCAAGTGAATTTTATTTTTTCTTGCCAACGCAATGGATATTAAGCTTTTATGAATGCAAATGTTTATCTATTAATCTATTTTTATAATTTTGAAATTCTTATTATTAGTCACCGGAATTCAAACATTACCTTCCTCTATATTCTATTATCTAATAATTTAACAGAGACTCTCGATTGCGAGATATGAATATAGAGGAATAGGTACAAAAACAAATATTGAAATATTTGTATAATATTATTGAGTTTTAATATAAATACTGATATTATATGAGTATTTCCGAGAGGTTATATTCTCCATTCACTTTTACGCTCGAAAATATCTATTTCATATTGATTCCTATACGTTTTATGGCGATATATATTTGAGATTTGTGATTTTAACTTAACATTTTTTTTAAACTATTAAATTTTAATACGATGCTAGGAGTGGCAAGAGGACTCAAGTATTAAATCAGAGCGTTTTTCAAAAAGTAAGACATACCTACCATATTTTTTCCTCAAATTTCGAGAGAAGTGAAAAACAAAGAGGTAAAAACCTAATACTATACTGAATTGGGGCAAAGGCGTCCAGAATTGCAACCTTGAGTCGAACCCGGGCCCTCCTGCCAACGGCTGAATCCCTCTACTGGCCTAACGAGCATAATACCATCGGACATACACATCAACTTAACAGGGACGCATTTACCATTGTTTGTCGGCTCGTATTCAAAACTACAAAATAACTTTGTATTCTCCTCACTGACTAAGAGCAAACCAACGTACCATACCCCTCGTTCCTGTTGGCGTTCCATCATTTCACTTTGCAGAGAACCGAAAGAAAGAAACTGGAGTAAATGGTAGTCGGAGGGGGTTCCGTTCCATGTCCGTGCGTGTTTTACGACAAAACCGAAGCTGGTGTCACTAAATGCAGGAAGGAGGGGGGGGGACGTAGGAGATAGTGATCATGTTATGGAGAAGAGGGAGGAGGAAGAGAGGAGAGGAGGGCGAGCAAGCGGCAGAGGTGCCGATCAGAGAGACTTTCCCGACTCCTCAAAAGGATCTCGCTTGACCACATGGCTTTGCCACACACTTCTCTCATCGGGGGTTCCCGACCATGCTGGGAACTTACGCCGGTCAGTTCCCCAGAAGTAATCTACGTGAGACCATACAACACTTTCAAGTTGGCCGCAGATGATCTCATTTCCGCGAAGAGATCCTCGCACGCACATATATATACAGTCAGTATATATACCCAATGTTTATATATATATATATATATATATATATATATATATATATATATATATATATATATACACTGGCTGCCGCGTCATCCAGACTTCCACCAAAAGGGAGCTATTACGTTCGTTTGCCTTCAAAAGCAAGCCGGCAGTGCCAGCGCTGTGAGCTTTGCTTTTGTCATTTTCTCTTTTTTTTGGAAACTCCTTGTGAATACAAATCACTGAAGCTCGTGTACACGACAAGATATGAGCTAAGCGCCGATGGTTTCACTGTAGTCACGGTTGTTCTATTGTATTAAAATCACTCGAATCCGAAAGCAACTTTAATGCAATCCGCTGCAAGGTTCATATATATTTTAGTATTTTCTTACAGACCAAGATGTCTCATGGGAAAATTCACCTACGACCCCATCTACGGCTCTCGAAATATACCGTCGCGATTCCACTACTGCCTACTGCCACTCGCACGAAAAATAATAATTTTTCGGAACATTACGCCACGACAAAGTGATCCCGAAAATAATCCCCGAACGGCAAATGTATATTAATCAGGCGCGGCGCAACTCGTCCGCTTCCGGAGCCCTCGGCCGAGAAAAAAGAGGGGATAGGAAGGGAAAAAAACGGTAAATGACGCGGGGATCGGTACGGGATGCTTGACCGGAATCGGAGTGAAAACGACAGGAAATGAAAAACCGCAAAGGAAAAAAAGCAAATGAGGAAAGATAAAAAAAGATACGAGGAGAGAGACACCGCCATTGATGCAAGAATGAAATGAGTGTTGCGGCGGTAGGAATATTATACAACTTGTTCTGCACATAGGAAGAGGGTTAACCTTGAAAAAAAAAAGATCTCCCACTCTTATTTATATATATTTATTTCCCACCCCATGGCAGTGTCGACAACCTCCTCAATGATACTCAAAAGAAACGGGGGAAGGGTGGGGGAGGGAAAGTGAGGTGGGTGGGGAAGAGGAGGCATGGGGGGAGGGAAGTCGAGGTTCCTTTACGGCGTGTTTCTTGAGGACAGCGAGGGCACGGGAGGAGGGCAAGGGATTTTGAAGGGAGTGGAAAAAAAAGTTTGCGGGACCCAGAAGGTCACGCGTAGGTTTTTCGAGCTGCGAGCTCATATGTGGTTATTGTCGAGGTTCTGCTTGTGTTTTCCCTTTCCCCTCAAATCCCCTCCCCCTCGGCCCCTTCAGCCTCTCGTCAAAAGTGTGCCCGGACGGGAGTGGGAGGGCATTTCGACGGGAGGCGTATTGGCCTTTGAAGGGGTGAGAGAAATGAGGAGGGAGCGGGGTGGACGTGAGTGGGAGGCGGTGAAGTGAAGGTAAGTCCAGAGAGTGTGCGCAAGATGTGGTTCGCGAGCGCAAAGAGGGATGACACACACCGAGCGCCCGTTTCCCACCAGCAAAATTCAATTTCCCTGCCCTTCTGGCTAGCTAATTCACGGTCTTCAATTAAACGTCCGTCGCAACACTTATACTAGCTCTTAAGTTTGAGGATAAAAATTTTAGCGCGTTTTATATTATGCTTATCACTGTTTTTAAGAGTATCTGTGAGGTGTTTTTTAGGATGGGGTGAATTCCAATAAAAGAGGGCCCGAGACCCTTGCCATATCCACGGTGGAAATGTTCCCCGGAAAAAAATTTTAAGTTGGAACCCGCTAATGCTGAATATCTCCTTCTAATAACGACTTTGTGATTCTAAATGTAAACGCTCATAACAGCACCTAACGAAAATCTTCCATTACCTTCTTAAATGTCATGAGCTTGGATTTATATGTCATTTAATTTTTTATAATTTAAATTTTCCTTCCTCCCATGCTCAAACTTCATTCTTTTGAGCACAATTTTGTCCTTTAAAATGATCGTTTTGAGCTTATCAAAACGACCTCGAAGAGTTTTAGCGGTATGAGGTTTTGCTGTAAATTTTCCGTCCGAATGGCACTGGCCAAAACATCTGATCTACCAAGTATCACTATACCTCGAGAAACATCATTAAACAAACCTCCTAGAAAAGTTATTTACGAAAAGACTGTTAGAAAAATTCATCTCAATGCAATCGCCAAAAAACCCCAAACTTAAAAAATTACCCTCTTTCCGAGGTCAGCATGTGATAGCCTAAACATACTAACAATACTACATTCGTTAAATTTAATGATTAAATCGCAATTAAAATTAACGAATAATTGATAACAGATACTACAAATTACTTAAGTTAGCGATCTATCCTTAAGAAGGCTAGATGTGATATTGTTAACACGTTTCCCAAAAAACTGATAATTGTGGGAGAGGGCCGGATTTCACACAACTTTCAAATATGTATATTGCGTATAAACCCCTGATAAGAATTTTTAAAAAGCCCTTCGGTGGCCAGGGACAAAATCGTCAACATGGGGGATACACATCAAAGCCCAGATTTTTCTACGACAAAAGACAGATGGTAATTAACTTCTAGGTTCTGGTCACTGTATAGCTTAGATAATAATACTGAATTCTCGTGAAGAAGCCTTTCAAACGAGAACAAAAACCATTGTGCAGCTACCCTAGGAAGTACAATTCACATTTGAAAAAATGTCCACAGTTTTAATTTATTACTATTGAATTTGTCGATACACCCCTATGTTAAATACTCATAATGCGTCTAATCTTTTATGCGCCACAATGGAAATGAAAGAGCTAATCATAAAAATATCAGTTGGAGCTGTAAATGGACCCATTTATATTAGTTTACGACCACTGACACCGGTAACACTCAATTTAAATTTTCCATTAAATTCAAAAACTGCTTACTTTCTTTAATATGTACAGGGTATTTTAAAGTATTTTGAGAGCCTTGAGATAACATCTCATTAAATTCAAAACAAATGGTAGCCTCCATGACACTGATTATAATACGGTACCCGGATATAGACGAGAAGCATGAGCTTTCATGTTTTGACGATCTCTATAAATTCAAAAATCAACTCGGAAGAAAATCACTCGCTGCCCTACTCGGTAAGGACAGTCACATTTACGTCTGCCATTGCATTTTATGAGCCTGGTGGGTAATTCTCGTAAAAAAAGCGAGTTCTCCGTCTTCTTTGGAAATACCTCGTTTTCTCCTTTTCCCACCGCTCGTTCACCTGAGTACATCTCCGCTACTCCCGTTCACTCAACCTTCTTCCTCTTCGGATTTTGTCTGGCATTTATTTCTTTTCTTCCCAACCGACTCCATCACCCCACCGAACGAATCTTTTGCGTTGGTACTCCGTTCGCTCTCCAAACAGCTCTTCCCTTTCCCTCCTCCCACTCAAAATCTCCTCTTTTCGTTATTTCTCACGGAAACCTATTTACACGGATTAGACTGCCGCGAGCGTAAAAACATGGGTGGGCAAAAATTTCGTGACATTGCTCCCAAAGATATCCTCGATTCCACCAAAAGTAACTCACGACCGATCATTAAATGAATGTCATTCTTTTACATCATTTAATTGGCAGTGAAGATTGTGGCAACAAACCTTATATTATGTAAAGGTTCAACCTTTCTGGTATTGTGAAAGAAAGCAGATTACGTCACCCCTACGATGAATACATACTGCAAGACATTCGTACAAAATAAAATACAAGTTTGGTACGACCAAAGGGTATGAAATCATTGGTACATATAGTAGTAATATAAATAAAATGCGTGTATCCTAATGTCAACACAAATTTATCGTTATTGCTTTTGTAAATGATTTAATACTCAAGCATAACCTTTGGAAAAATAGTATTAATTACTTTATAAATGTATATTTTTTGACGCTACAAATAACTATCCAAACCTGGTAAACTATCGGAAAAGAAAATACATTGTTCTTTCACTTATAATTTATTATTCACGACCTAGGTTTCGTCTAACAAAATCATCATCAGGTCAGATCTTAGTCGAAACCTAGGTCGTGAATAAGGAAATAAATTTGGAAGAACGAAGTATTTTCTTTTCCAATATTGATCGCTTCCACAAAGTGACCCCTCAAACTAATCTATCCGGTAAACTACTACTTATGAAAAAGCAACCAGAATGAGCAATATAAGATATCCATTCGAGAAAAAACGCCGTTTATACATTTTTATATAAAAATTCGCAAAGAAAAGTACTTTATTCGTTCGAATGTTTATCAAATATCTTGGTGGAATTTAGGGTAAATATATGGGAATTTAATATGAAAGGAATCGTCCAGCACTAAGGCTTCGGTAAAATATCTCCAAACCTTTAATTTCATCAATATGACTCATCGTGGTTCAAATTTAAGAAGAGATGACATAATGGGTGATGCAGGAAAATTGATTAATGAGATCGAAAAGGATAATGCTAAGTATTATTTACCCATCGTGTGAATCTTTTCTTGTTTCACATGTTTTCATTAATTTGCTAATCATGATATATGGCCTGAGAATGACTGAACGCAAACAAATGTCAAAATTAGATTATAAAAATCAAGCAAAGATTTTCATATATTTTCTACGACATCATCATGAGAAATAAAAAAAGTTGCGGAGGAGATTACGATTAATTAATTAGTTAGGGAAAAGAGAATATGATATTTTCTTTCATCATTCTCCATTATTAATGTGCTCAGGGGGGTGAGGACATGACGATGTGCATTAAATGAGTTTTTAATAATAGGGTTTCATTGCACTATCCTGTAAAATTTTAATTTATAATTAACTAACAATGAATAATATCAATAATAAATGTGCTAAAAATAGGGATGTTGAAATTTTTCGGGTCTCAAGATTATTGGACAGATTGATATTTTTATTTGAATGGGGGCTGAAAAGTGCACGAATTTGGGGTATCGTTCACTCAGATTTTCTTGCACCAAACGGTTGGAGGACTACCCCTTCTAATGGTTAATTTTTGGTTTATGGAAAGGTTAAACGTAAAAGTACCGTTGCCTTCGATACCATTTGGGTAATAGACTTTACATGGTTATAGACTTGGTACAGCACATATTTCTGCATGATTTTGCGATGAAGTGCTTTCTCGCAGTTGTATTCAAATGATAACAGATTAAATATTGTCGGTATATTAGTTTTAAATCCTAATCCTATACCTAGGTTCAAACATTTCAATTTTGAGGAGATTATTCCTGCAAGAGATATGGTGACGGCAGAATTTAAATCCGGAGGACAAGATCAATACCATATGGACTGAGTGCTCTGTTCGCTTCTGGATATCGCCAAGAAACGATGAATACGTATCACAGAGAAAGGAATTGGCACGGCCCAACCATGAAAACCTAATTTTTTGATAGCCCGTGAGCTTTGTTCGAACGCAATAAAACATACCTGGATTCGCTAATTGTTGCTCGTTATCCTTTCAGATTTTACGACCAGGTAGGCGATGGCAAAATTGCTCAATTGGCAGTAATATAAATTTTTCTCCGAGTAGTACTAATGGGGTCGAGGGTTTCCCGAAGCTCGAAAGCGTGTTACCTACCGCGGTTCGACTGAGGAGAGACGCTGTAAGGATGAAGGGAAGAATGGCCTTTCCCTCCGTCCTCCTCTTTCCAACCCCCACCGACACGACCCACCCACGCCTCTTACTCTTACTCCCCGACCTCCGCTTCCCCTCCGTGGCCTCCCCGAGTGGAGACCCTACCTTCCCGTACCGCCAGCCATGCTCTCTTCCCCTTCCCCCTTGTGCACGAATCTTTCCGCCTGGCTGTCCATTTCCTTCCCATTTCCTCTCCACAGCATCGCCAACGGTCTCTCCCTCTGAACTTGGGACGTCGTGTCCTCAGGCGGGATTTTTTCGAAACCTCGTCATCCGTTTGCTCTTTTTTTTCCTTCACTAGCACGCACGCACGCCCCCTCTCCTCTCCCTTGACCTCAAGTCTCCGCTTCCATTAGCGACCTTCCTTTTTTTCATCACGGGACGCGAAAAGGGAGAGTCCCCCCTTAAAATTTTAATTGTTCCCGAGGGTCTATCACTCCCGGAGATTCAGTTGGAATTAGTAGGATGGAGAGGTAGGAGAAAAAAAACGTGTATGAAAATGGGGGGAGTAGAACATTGAATGAAGATTTAAATACGAGGAACACAGAAGTATGTAGTTTGCTAAGGAGATTCACTCATTTTTTTCCTGAAGTACGTCCCATCACTTCAAAAAAGAGAGGCTGCCAAGAAGATCACGGCGATAAGATTCATTATTCATGCCACCAATTAACCTGGCAGGCTGTCCGTTTATGCTAGGCCCAACAAGTAAGGGAAACTAATTTTAAATATACACCGGGTTATCTAATTATTTTGACTGATCGTGAGTTAAACAGGGTGGTACACGCGTTTCTGGAGTGAATTCAATTTTACGCCTTTTGAATGATACCACTCAAGTTGATATTACCATAATTAGTGAACCTACTATGAACAGACGTCGACAATTTCCAATTGCATTAAAACAGTGATCATTTTTTTCGTACCTAATTGAAAGGTTGAGCATTTTCATTCGTAATTTTAAGCAGTTGAACAGATATTTACCCATGAGCGCCGATAGGTAGATTTTTAGTAGAGGAAGGACACGAAGGACAAACTATGAATCCGCATCAGTCGCTTCCCTTTTCCTTCTCACCAGGTCCCCTTTTACGGCGATGTCATTTTCTTCCAGGACGTATTCTTGATAGGTGTAAAGTGCTTCGCTAAAAATTAATCATATCGTTAAAAAATATGATAGCACCAAATACCTAGGGGGCGTGTCTCCCGCTTTCCCCCCTCCTTCCAATGCCCATGCATTTACCTCTGAATACCCATTACTCGAAAGGATTTAATATTTTAAAGGAAAGGAATAAAGAATGGAGGATCTCATTTGTAGGCAATGAAACATCCTCATAACATCGATTCTCTAACGTTGCAATTGTGTATTATAATTATCTACGAATGCGAATGTATTCTAAACAATTCCTTCAAATTCAATTTTCAGTTTACAATTGTCGCCATATTTGTAATTAGGTGTCCAGATTTTTCCTTGGAAGCCATATTGAGCCACAAAATGCTTACTACTCTGACCTAAAGACGCGAACTGAGGCCATATAAACTTTATTTTGCAAAAGTTAGCCAACACCGATTTCGTCCCCTTCATAGCACTCTGCATTCGTTGCTATGCACTTATGCCACGTTCTTTTACACTGTTTATAGCACTCTTGGAAGTCCCCGGCAGTTAGGCTTTTTAGTTTTCTCGTCATTTCTTGCTTTATTGTGTCCACATCTTCCCATTTATGTCCCCATGTCATCACAGTTTTGCATTTTCGTAATAGGAAAAAGTCGCAGGGGGCAAAAGTTAGTCTCTGGCGAATAAGGAGGATGATCAAGGGTGGTGATTGATTTTTTTGCCAAAAACTGTAATCGCTGGTTGTGCAAAATTTTATGTACTAAAAATAAACAGCAAAAAACCTACAGAAAATGCCCGAGGGTAGATCAAAAATGCAAATATTCTAGATGGAAGATATATCTTTCAACAATTGGGAATTCTACCAGTAGATAGGCTGTATAGATATGCCATCATAATAGGAAACTATGCTAATGACAAATATAAAACATCTGATGTACAAGAAAGGAATTGCCGTTGAGGGACAATATTAATCATATTACAAAAATATCATAAAAATCAGTATGGAAGAAAATTGGAGGTTATTGTACCTCTAAGCTTTAATAAAGTACCTAAGAATTTAAGAGTATTAAAGTCAGTAAATGGAAAGGGGGTAAAAAAGACCATTTATTACACAGAAGGGACTAGGGTTTGGAACAAAACTTGACAACATAGTATATATAGGTTGAAATTGCAACATATTAAGCAATATTTTTTGTCATATTAAGCAATATGGCATCTACTGTCAAGCCAGAATTGAATGGCTAAGCTTGGCCAGAATGAGTGCTCCATTTATAATATTCAATTTATATACTATCATTGTATATTACGAAGACTGTCTGCAAATGTATTTTGTATTGATAAAAAATATTTTTATATTGTTTTATAGATAAATATTATAGCCGGGTTGCTTATTATTAAATCACTTTCACTGCAAATAGATCTCAGGGCTAATTCAGTTTACAATGGCAGAAAAAGGTAGAAATGCAATGACTAACATGAATCATCATCCAATACTGCAATTCAGGACACAATCAACTAGCACGCCATTCATTTTGCTAATGTATTTGGGATTTATTCAAAATTGTAACAAATCTTCCGCTTTTGTTTCCAATGCAGCTAAATCTAAAAGAGAAGAAAATTTTAAGATCTTCATGAGAAAGCCATTGAATTTTATAAACCATAATTGGAAGATGCCGAATATAGATTTCCTATAGAATATAGATTGAAAGGAAACACCTCTCCATAAAATAGTGTGCGTTTAATTATCCGCAAAACTGGCAACCGATAACGAAAAATTGAAAATTGATATCAACAACTTTAAATCCTATTTTACAAAGGACCTGCTTCTTTTCAGTAGATTTGTTGTTCACTACCAAGATTGCTCTTACAAAAACTGGGCCTAGGATGTACAAACGGCTTGGTTCTCTGGTTTTAGGATGGATGCAACTTTATATCCAGAATGGTATCATCAAAATAGGATGTTAGTGCTTATTTTTCAGATAAAAACATTTCCAAAGGGCCGTGTACTTTTATCTTCACCTCAAGGGATCAATTAATTTTAAATTTACGCCGCTTTTCGATGGTCCAAAAGGCATTTGGGGAATTTAAAATTAAAAACTTCGCTTTAGAAAATAATTCAGAGTTATTTTTAACCCTTTGTTGCGGCCATTTAACTTTACTTTGTGTATCGAATTACATCTATCAGTAATTTTAAGACAGTGACTAGATGGAGGAACTGGTACAGGAATAATTTAATTAAAATATAGTAAGTAGTTACAACACATCCTGAAACTTTTCATTTTTGAGGCAAAAAGACACGTCAACAGTTGTAGTCTCCCGTTTAAAGAATCGGTACACAAAGAGAGGATAATGTTACTAGAAAACCAGAGATGGAGCTTCAAATTTACAAGATAGAGGGCAATGGGGAAAAAAGAGGAAAGACTTTCAAAGAGAAAACAATCTTCAGATTGATAGCTTTTGATGATGATGAGCGATAGTAATTACCCAAAATATAATTACTAATAAGCCACACTCAGATAAATAGGGTGAACATGAGACTAGTTAAATACATGCAATAAAAATTGTGACGACCTTGAATTCCAATTTCAGTCGTGACAGTGGGAGTATATCAATCAAGATAAATTCTGAAGAGGCAAAAGCCTAAAAGAGAGATTCCTTGCTTGCCGTAAAATATTATATATTTTTTAAATGTTAAATATTCCCATATAATTTATAACTGTCATTTACAACTTCTTGGATAAATAAACAACTTTTGATTTGAACTTTTCATCTGATTATTAGATAAATATTTAAAATAAATTAAAAATTTGACGTAAGTGGACGCGTAAATGGCTGCAAAATATCGGAAGGGTCGTCAATTTTAAAGTCATATTGAGCATTATTTTTGGAGAGAATACGTGAAAAAGAGTCGAACAATTATTGAATTCCCTAACATGGTGCTACAAAAATGACCGCGAACTCCTGTGGTGCTAGATTGTAAAATCTAACGACTGAAAAGAAATGAAGGTTTCCGTCGCAGATATTTCTATTGCTATGATTGTGCATGTTATACATGTTCAATAATTATAAAAAACTTAAAAGGGGTAAATGGACAAACTTTTCTATCCTGACAGTAAAAGATACTAAAAACCTATTGAATGAAAGATTTATTTAGCCTGAATAATTTTAAAGCAAATGAACGATCCGCATACAAATGGCTGCGTGGGCACCAAAAGTCACCAAGGCCACCTAAACGTGGGCAGGTTTTTCTGGCAAAATTCCAACATGCCTATTTCACGACTATTAATAGTGTACTATTTTCGTATCGTTCCGGTTCATTCCGAAAAAAAACCAATTATCCCAAGGGGTGAAACTGCGAGCTCCGAGAAATATTTCATGAGAAGCGGTTGTTAATTCTTCTCTTCCTTAAAGGAATTCTGGTAGGAGTAGGAAAACAAAAACACGAATCCTTGCGTCCTGGACCTTGCCAAAGGGTGCAGCATGCAACACGACGAAAAACTTCAATCGCACTGACCACCCCATGATATGGACAAACATATACTCTCGCATTATTCAATATTCAAATGTTTCTCTCTTCAAGTCTGCTCCTTTCCTTGGTCATGCTTCGGAAACGAAACTGTGTGTGCTGTTTTTTATTTGGGAAACTCAATATACTTTAAAGTAACAGATTGCAATTGGAGAATCCCAACTAAATTATCAAATAAATGAAGTTTAATTATAATTGATTGTGATAGGGGAATCAGGCTGGGAGCCACTGGAAATGCGAAGAGAACAAGCGAGACTTTTAGTAAGGTTCAGAACAAACGAGTTTAATGATGACACTAAAGGAGTAATTATGGCCCCACGATATTTAGATCATCCCACAAAGATAAGATAATGGAGATAGATTCCAGTACAGATAGATACAAATACTCGTTCTTTTCCCGGATAATTAGGAAATAATTTCATAATAGTAAGAAACCAAATCAACTATATAAATATTGAAGAAACTCAAGGCCAAGATTAAACGTTGCGTAAACATACGAGGTAAGTTATATTCGTTGTTTTATGTGCATATTATTTGATATGATATGTATTTACATTCGTGTAAGTTGAAAGGGTCTTTGCATGAATGCATGCGACTTTGCAGGTGTAGATTAACATGGATATGTTGGTTTTGCCTGCGGTTTTGTTCTATTTTACAGGTGGTAACCTAACACCCTTCGCCAAACACCCTTGCAGCATCTTGCGGGATACTATGTAAATGTAGTTGAATGACGAACAACCTACCCAGTAGAAGTAGGTATCCGACAAAAGCTGCTGCTCATCATCTTTCATTTTAAATACGTTTCTGCACAATATCAATTTTGAAACTGCACTATTTCTTCTCTTCGTCGCCTGATAATTTAATAAAATCCGATTCCCCAAAATTATTATTCTTTGCCAATTAATCATCATTTTTCAATTCTCTAATGCCTTCTAAATCATAATACGCTCACATTGAGTCTTTGACGAACGGTTGATTAAAATTCGTACGTTTATAAATATTGTCACCCTTTTCCAAATAAATCTACCTGCACAAGGCTCATATGTTCCTTTATTGTTTCCTTTTTCAGCTGCTCATATTTTCTCCCCAATAAATGCCACTCCGTCCTTAAACACCTCTAAACTTTTCCCTCTTCCGTATTCAGAAGGAGAAAATGGACTAAGCAATAAATGATAAATAAAATCGTGCAAAAATAAATAATACCGGGAATATTTTGTGAAGTTTTGCATGAAAACGATATAAATTTATGAAAGGTGGAGCATATGTACCCCATAAATTTTAAGAGTGGGAATTTCGGACCAGTAAGATGTGGAATACAGTGTATTTGAGGACAAAATTGATCCATGAATACCCTTGGCTTAGGTAGAAAAGGGTACTCGTAAATGTGCATTTTTTTCTTACATCTTATCCTTATAGGAAATGAATTCTCTCCCGTTGGTTTACTCTGGTAGGGTGAGCTGGGTTATAAAAATAACTTTGGCATGAATACGCTCATATATTACCGAGGATATAGTCGCTTTCCATCTGCTGCAACCCAGGTTTTACACATAAGAAAGGCATCTTATTTGGCAAACATTTCCGTCGAGACATACTGGAAAATTTCAAAGTCATGAAGATCCCTTGTGTTACCGAGCATAGCAGTTGGTTGGGGTTACTTTTATTATGCCCATGAACAACT
Organism: Hetaerina americana; assembly: GCF_022747635.1. NCBI lineage: Eukaryota > Metazoa > Arthropoda > Insecta > Odonata > Calopterygidae > Hetaerina > Hetaerina americana. The sequence continues at coordinate 28,020,244 of NW_027287427.1, read as the reverse complement.
TTGACTTGGTAAACTTCTTCTCTAATAGAGAATGGAATGCGATTTTTAGTCACCATCGGAAATAGAGAATATCATTTATGCAGTATTTCATTTATTTAGAACCATTTCTGTTTGGATTTACGAATGAGCTTGATGAAATTAGCCAAAATGAAGCAATACATTCATATGATTGTTTTCAAAGAGATATAATACAAAACTAAAAATTGGTTAAGACTACGCCTTAGTAGTGACTACGCAGCGAAAGTTTGGAATCGGCGTTTCATTAAAGAGTCTGTAGATAATTAATTATGACCTATAAGAGTAATAGAATATTTGATAAATGAATTATGACCTATAAAAGTAATACAATATTTGATAAATAAATTATGACTGTTAAGTTATAAAAAGAAAAGATACTTTTCCCAGCCAAGTAAATTTATGGACATAAAATATGAACTTTATTCACATGCATAAGCCTATTGCGTAGTTATTAATGTGCAATTCAAATGATGACATTAACTTGGCAGATAGGCAACAACATTAATCGTGTGCTGATATTTTGAGCCACAGTATCAGTAAAACTCTACAAAAATTGAAATTTAAACTATTTTTCGATAGTTGTCAAATTTTACATGCACCAAATATTTCTAAACTCGCTAATTAAAATATTTTTCATGGTAAGGAAAAATACCACAATCCAAGACCACCTCAACAGCTTTTACGTTTAATTGCTCAAAAACTTGAGGGATTAATCTCTATCACATCAAAATAATAATTTATTCCGTTTTAGCCACTTGAAAATTTGTAAGTATTAAGCATAAATAGGCGCCTCTCATCCATAATGAGTGCAATAACGTCATATTTAAAGTACCCTTGGCATTCCGAGGTTAATATGACAATGGAATTCTTATGACTCAAGAGAATATATTAGCTAATATCTAAAAATAGATAAAAAGGACCCGTAGAATTCAACATTTATGTTACAATATTCACCAAAATGTATCATTTACTCCACATTATAATATAATAAAACCAGAAAAGTAAAAACAGCTACAAATATACCATAAAATTTTGCAAAATAAATTTCTTTTATGCATACTTAATTTTAAGACCAATTTACGAGGACTTTGGCCATTGTTTCCTACAAAAAAATAAGCACAGCGTTCACAACGTTTTTACAATACTGGAGTTTTTAACCCCATCTATGTGATGCGTTTCCACTAAACTCTTTAAAATGCCGACTTATTTGGAGACGTCACCAACTGATTCAACTGTCTCGCAGACTCAACGGAATGAGGAACATAAAAGGCATTGCTTTCATTTCATCTGCCCATATTTTCATTTCATTTCACCATTGGATTTCATCCACCCTTTCCCTGTCCCACTCTCTCGATAAAAAAAACCTCTAACGTTCCAAGCAAAACTCATTCATGCGTTTTGACCGCGTTATATCCCACCCACGTAATACACTCACTCATTTAGCCTCTACACTCACCATTAGCTCACCCGGTTATCCCTTTTTCAGTCATTTGCGTGTTAAGTTCATTTTAGTTTCCCTCAGAAGCGTTAAAATATTCGAGGTATTTCCTTTTTATCACAATTGCATCGTAATCAATATAATTTCTGTCTTAGTTTGAATTCATCTCATTGTTCAAAAAACGTTGCAAACTAATATTAGAGCATGTTTGCGTCAATAATCGCGATATTTCGTTCCGATTGCGTAAATATGGACACATGAGAATTTTTCGGATACAGGCGAGGCGTAGTAGGACTTTAGAAGCTAAAATTTCTAAGTATTCACCTGCTAACCCGGCATGAAAAATCCAATATTTGTGATTCAGTGGATACCAGGGAAACTTTCATGTTGATTGCTGTAACCTGGGGATAGATAGACTTAATAGATAGAATTCGCTCAATGGCAATAGGTTGTTGATTTTTCCACGATTGTACTTTCCATCTTAGAGGCAGAGAGATGAGGAGTTGCTCACTACATGATGAGGCGGTGAGGAGAGAAGGCCTTATGTTTCAATGGAAAAGTAAAGGTTACAGAAATCAGGAACCATATCCAGATGTCTTTTCCTACATATAGTATGAACCCAATGACTGAAATAACACATAACTTTGTGCGGTCGCAGATTAACCGCCGTATGACCTGTATTAATGGAGCATGAATATTAAAAATGGAAATCCGAATTATTATAATTTAGTAAAAAATGAATTGGCTATCCATGCTTCCGGCTTTCAAAAAGTTTCTCAACAAACCATTTAGATACATCGCTTAGCGTCCAAAAGAGGAGCATTAGGTCCTAGTTGGCATTCCTTCACATTGGTTGTTATTTTCCCCAATATGAAGGTACTAAATATATTAATTGAATTCCATTGTTTTTTAGAAAAGTAAGAAAACTAATAAACTAGCCATTTTTTCAAAACATTTTCATTGAATTTTTCTCCAAAAATACTGGTGCATTGTTTTTCTGACAACCGATTTCCACAAACAGGAAATTTAACAGAAAAAAGTACATATACTTCCTCAATAATCTCAGTTCAAAATTCAACACATTTAAATTATATGTTTATTTGTAGCATAAATATTTACTACATTTAGTGAAGCATACAAATATTTAGCTATTTTTATTGTTGAAACATAAGTATTTCATGTTTATGAAGTGCAATCCTCCGGGTTAGATGGTCTATTGATGGCAAAACAATTTAATATCTCGATTATATTTAGTAGTTTAACTGTACTTAGAAAAAAAGCATTTAAAAACTATAGCTATCAGAATGCAATACCCCAAATTTATTGAGTCAAAACTAAATATAATTTGCATAACGTAGCGATTTGAGCATAAGTTGAACGTAATAATGAAGAATTTAGTCGAAGTTAGAGGAGTACGCTTCATTTCAAAAGATAACATTGATTTATATTGCCAGCCATAAACACCAATTGATAATGTTCCATAATCTGAACCTTGCATTAAAAAGTATAAAAGTTGACATCGGCCCAGTCCTCGAAGTGCAAACTTTCATATGGGGCATGCTCCCTAGGGATCCTCATGTGGTAAGTCCGTTTGCGCCAGAGGGTAAAAACCAAGAAGAAGAGCATGAAAGGAAGCCGACTTTCTGGCGGAACGGATGCTAAAATTCTCTGTTAGACTGGAAACCTGGTGGAACCACCGAATCGCTTCAACCCCTTATTTGCCCCTCAGATGAATGGGCCAGAGCTTTTACGGTATCGAGTTCCATTTCCCTCTATCCCCTTTCGGCATCCTTTGTGCCACGGATGCATTTCTCAATTAGCTTATCCCGCCTTCACCGCCTTTTTCAATTACCGAGGCTTCATCTATCTTCCATGCCCACTTTCTCTGTCCCACAGTCTTCCCGCTGAGCATTTCCTTATTAAGAAAACCTTTCCAGTCCACTCGTCTCCTCCGAAGCTTTCCGCAAATCACGGACGGGTGTTTAATAAGTAGACTGGTTTTAATTCATTCCTTTATCCCTCCTTTGTGACTTTCCTGCTTACGCCATTATGCTCTACCTCATTTAATTACCATTTATTTCCAATAACAATAAGACTTGTGTATGACCTCGTTTATATCCCACGTTATAAAAAACCCTATTACCTTCTCTGCTATAAGTCAATTTTAAACTCTCCATTGACCATTATCGTTACTTTATTTAACGGAATATTTAAACAAATTTATTGCTTCGTCTTTATATAACCGTATTTTTCAGCGATGTAATAACAGTAGGAATAATACCTGAAAGGGTGAGATAAGGAGAGTAAGAGTTGTGAGATAATTAGTGCTTGAAGAAAAATAATTATTTCAACTCGTTCCAATTGAAATTTTCCTTTACTTAAAAGACACGCTAAACAATACGAGCATTAGAGTAAGGAATCGTCTAACCATTCAAATAACTAACACCTGAATACCGTGATTGAATGGAGTGAGCACACGACTCTCATATTCCCTTTGCCCTATGCTGAGGGTGAAGTCATGAAATTTAATGATTCCATCATGATTTCTATCCAATGAAAGATAAAGAGTCATGCCTGCGGGGTCACGATTCTAAAATCATTCCTGTGATTTTGAAGGCCCTGAATGCGTGCGGGGAGAGCACGAAAACGAGAGGTACAGGGAATTTGACGACACGGGGAAAAAGAAAATGTGACATCACTCTGAATATTAGAGGGAACGGTGACAACGTCAGTGGTGTTAGATTTAACGTTTGTATATTTCAATGTTTAAAAGGGTCAAAAATCATGTCATTAATTTGGGAATAGCCCCCGAGAAACGTTTACTAAGTTATAAGACCATTCCCTATTTTTTTCTTCATAAAAATATCTATATTAGCCTAAATTGTGACTTGAGCAGAACTAAAACCACCTAAAATTTAAACTAAGGTTATAACGCTCCTTGTTAAGACAGAATTTTTAATTTGAAACGCATGAGTGCATTCGGATGGAACAAATAAAACCCTTTGTTATTTCAATTGTAGCACTGTATTCAATGTAACTAAACTGGAGAAGAATGGAGTCCAGATTTACCCAAGCATCATACATATACCTGTACACAGGCTCTTGATGGGCATGTTATAGAAAATGTTTTACATACACAGCTCACCGAAGGCAAATGGCAAATCCCAACGGTTAAAAGATTTTGACTCTATAGAAATTAAAACATGTTTTTCCTTGATCGTTCCATTGATAGATGGAATCACTCAAAATCTTTTCATCCGCACCTCTTGCCTTATCCTCCCGCCGTTGAAGGCGTCCGATCAGGTAGTAACACTCAATACGATCCCCACGATCATTTCGAACACGCCCATACCCCGCTGCGTTCCGACTATTAATATTTTAAGCCCCTTCAGGATATGGCCATCTGCTCTTAATAGTCATATTCTTTTGTATTTTATTCGCTCCTTTGAATGCCAATTTTTTCAGACTGTTCCTTGATTGATTTTGTTTAGTAGCTTGAGCAGTACTGCCAGTCGTTTTTAATGGCTTGGACAACATTGATGCCGTGGGAGGGTTTAGAAGCTACGTGTCGTGAGAGTGACTAATGATCGAAGGCAACACCATACCCCGTCATGAAGGCACACAGAGAAATAAAATGTGAATATTCAGCGCTTATTGAAGTCAATAATAGGTAGTTACGATTGTGGGATGTAATTTTCAGTCGATAAGTATACCTGAATACATATTGGATTTTATGAAATATTTTTAGAAAAGAAATAGGTACAAGATAACATTTGGCTATGAGTAGATATATCATGTTTGCACAACGGTCCACTTAAATCAAACCAACAGGTTGGCTCTGATTCATCTCGTTTATTAAATTAGAATTGGTTGGATTCGGGCATCATCTCGTACTTACAATCACTTATTTGAACTCAGAGCTTCCTAAACAGTTCAATTGCTCTGTGACCAATTCGCTTAAATTAAAATGGCTCACTGCTTGTTTACAAGATTCATAGACACCTTCGTTAAATATAGAAAGTCACTGCCGAGTAAATAAATGTTGTACATTATTTTGGAAAAAAATTATTTTGGTAAAATTTACCGAGAAGGAGATAAGGAAATGCAAAAATTACAAATGTCTTCGGAGAAAATCTTCCCATGAACATTACACTAATTAACACATTAATTATTAATGGGTAAACAAACGGCCCATTCCAGACAGGTCTATGAAATTTTTCATTGAAAGCACTGTCTTCTTATAAAAAATAACTTAGAACAAAACGCAGCGTTATCAGCCAATATTTAGAATTCTCTAATCTTATATGGAGTTTCGGTACATATTATTTAGTAGTCTATAGTAGCCAACAATGCCATATGCAGCCATAATAATTCGCCATTGATTTTAAGAACCCATTTTAAGAGAAACTTGATGAAATTATTAGATTGATTAAAGTTTGATCCCTTATCCGACTTTGATGAACCTTTTTTTAAGATGATTTATTAGCCGAATGAGACATTGTTCCTGGTGCGAGCATAGAATTTCTATCAGGATGCATGCGTGGGAAATTTGAAAATTACATTGATTATTTTTTCAATATTTAATAAATTATTTAACTCAGTTATTCAAGAATAAAGTATCTTAATTTAGTATCAAACGTACTTTTTCTTGCATATCATGAACATTACTCATGACCGTCAACCGTCTGCATCATGAATTGTTCGTTCTCCGTGCTACGAATTCTTCCTTGTTTTCTGAGACACGGTAATTTTTCTTCAACCATTTTCATTTAAAACAGGCAAATAATTGAGATTGTCCCATGTCCCATACCCCAGATTGAGATAGTTTCCATCAATAATCCTTCAGATTCTGTCACCTTTCTGATAAAAAAAGTAGTTAGTCTAGTGAAGAGGAAATTTGCCCACCTGCTCACAAAATATCTCGAGTATAGAAAAAAACAAGATCCAATAGATCTGGGGTGACACGCATCATAATCATCGAAATTATGTTTGCAGTGGTTGCAATTCTCAGTTCGGAGACAAAGGGAATCTCAAATGCTAGGAAAATAGACACTTAGAATACGATTAAGTGGAGTAAGTGCCCAGCTAATTTCTCAGTAGCTGATTTCCGTACGTGTATAGGTTTCTTCAACTACACAAATAAAAATTTAAGGTCATTTCATGGCGAAAAAATGAAATCCATAGCCAAAAATCATGCCTTTGATGCATTAAGTGAAGAAATGACGAGAAGGCTGGAATCTTTCAGCGCTCTATTTAACCAGAGGGAAGTGTATGTATGAGAAAGACACGTTTTCGCTTTGTAAATGTCTTCTTACCCATATTGCATCATGCTTTACCAAGTTTAATGAAGGTTACAGCTGTCGACAGAGTTTCCGGCACTTCAATCACGCATATTATTGCCATTTGTGAACAATTTCAATCACCGCGAGGTAAATGATTTATGGAGAACACGAAATGTTAATTTGAGATACGTATCCTATATTCCTTGTTTATCGCTATAATATAAAACTGATTAAACTCATTACAATCAAGTGTTTAAGGAAAGATTTGCCATTTATGACCGAGATTTATTGCTTTTCAACAGAGCAGAAATTTGCCGCTACTTTTCTAACTGAAATAATCCTGAATCATGGTTTTGTTTTCTTAAGACTTATTTAACAAAAATCTGTTATATCTAACATAGGATCTGTCTTATCTAACATAGGATCTGTCACAACGGTTGACAGTAACTTGACTCAAAATTCTATCCCTAAATTTAAAATGATTTGAATTTTGGACAAATAAATGAGACATATTTCTAGGAGTTTCCCTTATAATTTATTTGCCTCCCTCGGGGCTCTCAATTTTAATGGTCATTTTGAAGTACATACCGACACTACGTTCAATAAGACACCAGTCCTCCACGAGTCCCCAATTTATTTTTTGAGCGATATGCACTCGAATTGGACTACAACTTATACCAAATCACCGAATCACCCCTATATGACCATTTTTTCATTAAAGTAGACAATATCTCTTCAATCTACAGCTTTGTGAGTGGTCTGGCTTGACTGCATGGGTTGTTCGATGCCTAAAATTGAGAAATATCTTATCTTCGCCATGTGCCGGAGAATAGCTTGCTGCCACATTGACATTTTAATTTCAACTCGGTACGACGTTCATATTTCAATTTCTGTGCAATTTATTCCCACTGCTTCATTGGTGCAAGACGCACATTTTAAAATGAGAGATTTATTTACTGATAGTCTACTGGAAGTCACGGAGGCTATGTGAAATATTTCAGGGGTCACCACTTTCAGTCATTTCAGCCGTGTTGCACAATCCGTGCTAACTTAATTACAAGTACGCCGAAACCATCATTTAAAGGACTAAATCTGCTATCACTGATTACATTAAATTGCCCCCATCTTCTTGGTCAGTTTCCTTAGTACTTTGACTTTCTTAAGCACAAAAATCGTCTTTTCCTTTGAATCAAGTTTTGTGCCCGCGCCAACCATCGCCCGTCCCTTTCCAATCTCACTTTGCACCAACTGAAGCTCTTACGAGACTTCATTGTTGATTCAGGGGAGTGCTTGGTCACGCGCTACATCAAATAGAAGACTGCCCTCTTCTTTTTTTTTGCATTCTTACCTTCTGTTCACGAATAAATCACATGTTCTACCTTGAGTGATATTCAAAGGGAATGCAAAATCAAAGTTAACCACAGCATTGTTCTCACAAGCATATCTTTTGAAGGAATTTCAGCTACTTCTCAAAAAAGAACACCCTCTATCACTCTCATTTGAGAGAGATGTCAAAAAATCAGTTTACGATCCGAAATTTAAGGATGACCGGCAACCTTTTATGGCAGATCAATGGTGTCGGATTAGTTAAGCTTTGGCTTTCTCCCTCGCTTACATATGTGAATAGTAGGCAGGACCAGAACTGTAATTCAACACCAGAAGTTCAACAGAGAACGAATGATAAACCCGGCATCCTCTAACCTTACAGGACAGCGTTTGTCCTCGACGCATACCAATGTGAATTAACATATTTTCTGCTTAATTCAGTCACTTCTTGATCCAACTTTGCCTGTGCATGATTGTGCCCTTTAGAGGGGAAAAAGAGGTGCACGCAGAGAAAAGTATATCGAGTGTGTGCTATCAGTTTGAAAGAGAAACCTTAAATTAAGTGATAGGTAATTATAAATTCCTAATAATTCTAGCGATATTCCAGATCAAAGAGGAACCTTTTGACAGTGTTACTAAAATATTATTTCTAATATGTACCTACCCTAAAAAATCGGAATGAACGACTCCGACGAGAGGCCTTCTATACAGAGAGAGTGCAGCTGTGATTATATGCGTAGAAAACAGGGAAGAAGATAAAATAAAGGAGTAGGAAAGGGTTGCTCATTACCACCCTTGACATTTAGAGTGTACATTGAGAAGGCAATTAGCGAGATCGAGGAAATGACAAGAGAAATCGAATCCAAGGAGAATCGAAGAAATATATACTGCAATTTGCCGACCACAAAGTTATACTGAAAGAAAAGAAAAAAGATATTACGAGGACACTGGTAAGTAAGAAGAAGGGAATGAAAAGATACAACTGAAATATAATCAAGATTAGAACTAAGGTAATAGCCTGCAGTCGAAGAAGGGAAAATAATTTCAAAGTAAGTCTAAGGAAAAACATTGGAACTGGAAAAAGTGGAAAAAATTTGCAATTTTAAAAGCAAAATGTCTAGTGATGGAAGGAGCAAGCGGATAATAGATGACAAAGGAGTGGTAAAAATCTCTCCATCAAAAGAATTAACCAATAATGACTTATTTAAGGACTTAATTTAAGAACAAATGCAGATGCATTATAACAGAAAAAGTTCAACAATTAACTTTGAGACTCAAATAATGAAAAATGGCGGTGCAAGAAGCTCTGAAGAAATGATGATATTGGCAGATGGGAACAGGATAATCCCAAAAAGCTGCCATGAACCAATCCAAGGCTTTTGTAGCAGCCTGTGATTAAGATGATTATTTAAATGGAACTTCCTTGACACCAATTTTACAGATATATATAAATATATAAATATATATATATATATATATATATATATATACATATATATACATATATATTTTTTAAGAATATAGAGACACAAAGAAAGGACACTCACAATTTGTTATTTGACGTTTCGACAGCACGGCTGTCGTCTTCAGAACTCTTGATTCTGAAGACGACAGCCGTGCTGTCGAAACGTCAAATAACAAATTGTGAGTGTCCTTTCTTTGTGTCTCTATATTCTAAAAATCTACATCTGTGTTTTTATATATTTGTGCGTCGCCGAAGAGCGTTCCATTTCGAAGATTATATATATATATATATATATATATATATATATATATATATATGTATATATATATATATATATATATATATATATATATATATATATATATATATATATATATATACATATATATCTGTAAAATTGGTGTCAAGGAAGTTCCATTTAAATAATCATCTTAATCACAGGCTGCTACAAAAGCCATGGATTGGTGCAGTGGTGCCAAAGCCTTGAAGTGGTGCACGTTTCTGGTGAATGTAAAAAACCTTTTAGGAGATATAAATGGAAAAAATTAACCATGAGAAATGGATATAATTCAATAATGAAACCAAAATCATCATACAGAGATGGAGGAAAGTTATATAAGCCCCATTTTCTTTGAAAGGAAGTCACCAGATTGAGAATGCAATAGGAAATAAACTCCAATCTCAGTCAAGAATGTACAAAGAACATCAAAAGAATATTTTGGTAGGGTAAAAAATGGCTATTTAGGTGACGACTACTCCACGTTTAAGAATGACAGGTAAACACCTGATGCAACAGCAGGAATGAAAGTATAAAGGAAAAGTTAGATATTTTTAATAAAGCCATGTTACTCCTGAGCAGCAAACATTCTGAGAATCGTGAACAAGTTCAGGGGACGAAAATAATGACAGAATTCAAGAATAATTACATTTGCAATAATTACAAAGCTGTCATAGAAGAAAGAATTTTAGGTATCTGCATAAAAGGAAGGAAAAGCTTATGCGCTTGAAGCAAAATCGAGAGCTGAAGAAGGTCATGTGTATAAGGAGCCATGAAGTAAATAGTACGACTAAAAAGTCAGAAAGGCTTCAATTGCGCAAGACGAGTAGGAAACAAATTTCATAGATTTTCTAGATTCTAGTTGGTAGACCACTGCTTGAAACAACAAATTCTTATGAATAGTTTTATACATAAATATTTAAAATATTCGTAAACCACAATTTAATGGAACGCATAAGATACCAATTCAACACCTAAAATTTTCAAGTAACAGCCTTTGCTTCAAACGGTTTCATGGAAAAATGCAATTCAATGCCAACAGAATTTTTTTCACTTGAGTTCCCAAGGCCAGCAACTGATAAGAGAGGATGAGTATGTCTCACAAACCCCTCTTCCTCTAAATAAAATTTCCCCATTGGGATTCGAGAATCAACCAAATTAGACATATGCAAAAACTCAAAGCAGCCGTTAAATAGAGTTAAAAATCGAAGCAATAAACGCGCAAAAATTTGCGCGACGAATATTATTGAAATTAATTGTGAAAATATTTGAAAACGCATATTTTTATTCTAAATTAACTGATATACCAAATACAATTTGCAAATTTTAAATAATCTTATTCGGTATTAACTTTGAATTAATGATACCATGGATTTAAAATATGTACACACCAAATCACAAAACTCAATTAGTTCACCTACATTACGCAGGAATTCCTTTAGAGCGATCTACGTGAATAAAAAGAGGAAACAATGCTTAAATATTTTTTCTATCATCATAATAATGTCAACTCATACTTTATTGGTGTTCCCTAATTTTTTATCATACTTTTTGCTCATTCGCAGATACATAATTATAAGTAACTACTAAAGGATCGGTCAAGTATAAAAAATCCTACCTAATTAAAGAAAGAATATATCAATAATATTGAATTGTTTATTTTGGAAATATCCTATTCCAATGAGGGCGAATATGAATTCTCATGACGGCTTTACTCTTCATAGCCATAAAATCGTACATCTGAGGGAGTGATGTCGAAAAAAGTGAAGGTTATTTCATCTTAAATCATATTTCGGGCTCAGCATCACAGCCGTAGTTCGTTAGTGTGTTTTTTTTGAGAAAAAATGTTCATACGTGTTTAAAGTCCTTGAGGCTTCCGCCTTTTCTGTAGCGAGTTCGCAGAGAGTGGGGCTGCTATCGAGAGTTTCACGCCGACGTTCGATTTCCAAAAATTATTTTAAATAGGTCCATGTATGCATTTTATTTTTTTCTAATATCTCCATCGGCATATCATACCTGTATCTCGAGTTCTTGAAAGCAGTTGATGATAACATGGGTTGTACAGGGCGGGTGATTATTAATAATAAAAAAAATTGGAAACACTGATTAAGGCCTTGAAGTGATATTTTGCCTTCGGATACCAACCTCGTCAAAATATTGCAATATTCTGCCCAAAAACCAATTTAAATTCATGAATGTATGGGAACCAGATAGTCCAGACTCTGCATTAGGATCCTGATATAGAACACGGTGTCCGAAAATAATTATTCTGGGATTCGGGGATAAGGGAGTGTTCTTTGACGGCATGGTTCAAACTGTTGAGCACTCTCGGAGTGGAACGCAAAACGAAACATATCGCTCCTATAAAAACCAATACCCCGCAGAATGGCTTAAAAATGGTAAGAAAAAAGATTAAATAAAAGAGTTGACAAGGATACAGCATCTAAACTACGCTTTTCAACATAAACATCGAAGGGAAATAAAAAATGAAAACAAATAGGGATAAGGAAAATGGAAAATTGGGTTTAAATAATTATTTGGTTCACAGAAAACGCCATAATCCTTGCAGGAAATCGAGGAGATCGGTAAATATTTTTTCATGTGATGGATCTAATGATTGAAATGGAAAATCAACAAAAGAAAACCCCATTGTAGCATGTGAACTAAAATATCCTTGAATATTTGAATCTGTGATTATTTTCCACTGAAAAAGTGCGTAAATCAGGGTAAAATATGATCCTTCGAAAATAGGTACCGGCGGTAGATTAGCTAAAAAAACCAAACCCTTATCGATACAAAGATAGGATGTAGTATTTAAACCCAAAACGTACCCTAAACGGTAAAATAACAATTAATAAAATTGGATAGGAAGTAATTTAGGGCTGCGGTCAAGCAATCTCCGGACTGAAATATTGGTTAAATATTGAGCCGCTATTTTTTAAATGGAATTTTAAAGACCTGATCCGCGCCCATTCAAACCCTAGTGTAATAATTAATGCTCGGAAGTTACTTAGGTTTAGTTCCCGCTCTAATGAGGTAACATCAAAATCGTTATTATTTCAGTACGTTGGCCAGTAATGAAAACCCACCGCTCCCAGAAAAGAGGTGTATGCAACATCAAGCTCATTACATTATGTTTCAAGTTGAAAAGTTAAGGTTAAATTTCAAGTGTACTCTATATCTATTCTCCTGGCTAAGAGAAATAAACTTATTGAAACCTGAACTATTCCTGGATTGAATAAATAGTTTACCTGTCCCCTACGCAAAGAAACACAAAACTACGAAAAATGAGGGAGGGGGATTTGTTCTTATTCTGTAGTAATACTAAAACTACATGAATAGTATTGAAATGACAGAAAAACATCGGGCATTTTAAAATGTGAATCCTACGTGGTGATCTGCTTGGAGTAGAACAAGCTTTTGAAGAGCCTCTACTGTACATTACTTAGCGCTTGGACTTGAAAAGGCTTTCCTTAATCTTCCCTGGCTGCCCAACACCCTCTCCATCATGGACACCTTAATACCACTCAAATTCGTTTCAGTTTACCAAGTCTGCCTTATTCGAATTTTACCTGGAATCGACCTCTCTTTTTACACAAAATAAAAACTTCATCGTTAGTTTTCCCTTCAACCCCACTTATTTCCTCCATTCTTCTACAGGTCGACATCTTAAAAGCTTTTGAGATACGCTCATCCTTTTGTCTCGAAGAACATGTTTCCAATCCATTCAGCGCTACACTCCGTATGAAGGTCTTTAATAATCCTTTCATACACTTTTATTTATATGATATTTATTTAGTTCTCTCTTCTTTTCTATTCTTCTCCTTATATCCCGACTACTATGGCCAATCTTTTTAAAAATACTGCCAAATAATTTTAAACATTCCACCTAGTCTTTTTCATTCCCAACAAGTTAGTGAATGACCGAGCCTTCCAACGTCTTGAGAATCTCATTACTCTCACATTATTTTCACTAATCTTCATCTAAATTCAAATCATTATACTTGTTTTTGTCTAAATAATAGCTGTAATTCCTTTGCTGAAAATCAAACTAATCATGAGCATATACTAACCCAACATTATTATCTCCCTGTCCATCTTTTTTCCAACCTCCAGTTCATTCTACCACACTCCAATAGATTAAAAATTACAAGCGTAAAAGAGTATCCATTATCTGTCAGACTTTCCAAATTTTTTCTAAAAATAGATTTTACTGCCTTCCTCGTCACAACTAAGAAGCATAAATGCATAGTCATTTAGCCAGGGTACAGCACTTTTGTCCTCCACTAGACGTGATAATTATTCCAACGCACTGAAAAACATCACGATGCATTTCTCTATTGTGGCTGTTAAGTAGAAGTAACTCCCTTTCAATTCAAGTAATCAATTAAGTAAGAACAACATTATGGCTCCGTATTTTGCAATTTTCTACCATTTCGTTTTTAAAGTGCAAGATTATGTAAAGTAAAACACGTTTCCTCTGCTCAATAAATGGTGATTGCATCGTACGGCCTTCAGTACGAACAAATAAGATTTTAATTAGCAACTTAGGCCTGGAAATATGAGGAGATTTAAGCTGTAGGCATGAAAAAGCGGAAATAATTGAAATTATGGAAGGATTTTCAAAATGTAATGAAATGGTATAAAAATAGTCCAATAAAAACAGTACAAGGGCAAACGGAAAACATGAAACCCTTTAATCCTTACTGTGAAAGCAAATATAAAATACGAGTGTATGTGCAACGAAAAAGAGGGTAATGAAAGAAAAAATGACAGCCAAAACCACTTGCAATCACATTTACAAATAAACTTCATTTATTGGTTTACGGTATTAATTTAAGTAATCCAGATTTAATAGATGGATAAATCAGTGACAAAGAACTCAATCCCTGTCTGTAGATTTTTTACCTAAAGTTGGCGTTAGGAATTCAACTTCATTTCGGGTTTTTTTTTCAAGATGAAAGGAGACCCTTAGGAATCTCCGGCTAGCTTTCCGTCAAACTGTCAAAATTACCCAACCCTGGGACCAAAGGCGGAAGAAAAAAATTGCAGAGAACGTTTGACAGAATGAAACTGCTGCTAAGATGCCATACAAGGACTGAACGGAAGGAATTTTTCCTCTAAAGAGGATGTCGAATGCTTTCTTTACCCCTAAAAGGTCTCCCTCTGGATTCATAAGAAAAGGTACGTAATACGTGGGTGAACACTGGAAATGAGAAGACTATTTAATACTTGAACAAATGGAAAACATTTTCCACTGTGACATTTGTATCAACCTAACACCTAAGAAGAGTGTCATGCTGTAAAGTAGCAAAACACACGGCAAATATAATAATACATAAAAATGCGGAAGTATGTTAATAAATTAATTCACAACTTAAGCTGAGTACCCGCGGCTAGCCTGAATAACATTTTTGTCCCATATCATGCGGCTTTTATCCAGCTCTATGAACAATACTGAACCTATGCTTCCTCTAATCGAGAATGTTTCTTCAAAAGTATGCTGCCGAAATGTTTTTTTAAATAAATTGAATTTTCACGGAAATTGCTCATAGATCGATTTCATCAAATTCGACATCAATGAGTTATGTTTTTTTTACCACTAGTTTCGCAAAATAACTGATTTCTATGAATTTTCCCACGACGTACATTTGTAAGAGCATGAATTATTTAATCCTACAAGAAATATTTTCACCCTTCGACATGATTTTTTTACCTGGGTCTAAATCATTGATTGACACTTAAAGAATGACTGTTTTATATTCAGGTACAACTAGTACAGAGAAAAAATAATAAATTGAAGGAAAAATGACAGCTATTGGAATCGATAATTTTGCAAAGAAACATACGAATGGCTAAAGAGTAAGTCCCACTAGCTATACACATTCTCAAGAATTTTTACGGTAAAACAGGCCCTGTAAACCTTAGGACTTATTTCAATTTTATCATAATAGTGCGAGAGTAACAAGAAGATAATGAGGGAACTAAAAGTAAATGTGGTCTCTGTGATTTCTTATACAATAAGTATTCCATTCCTGTGTTTTCGTACAGTTATATATTAGTACGTACGTATTATTTGGTACAGATATTCTGAAAAATGTTGGAAATTCAAAGTTATAAGTGAATTAACAATTTTTTATCCAACTGGATAAAATTATATTAAAACAATTTTGGTTCAGATTTCGGTGAGGTAAGAATATTTTGTCAAGTGATAAAGAGTAACAAAAAAGAATTACCCAGTAAATTTTTGTGCAATACAAGAGTTTGTTATTGAAGTGGCGCTACATAAATCGAAAAAACTAAACGAATAAACGAATACAGGCACTAGACTTTTTCTAGAAGAAAAAGTCTAGTGCCTGTAGCTATTTCAAGGGAAATTCTCTAACAGCACTTACGAGGAACTGATACTACAAATTCATCTTCGATCACGAGTAATATATCATTCCCGATGATCATTTCCGACTGTGATCGATGGCGATATTTCTATTTTTATCCTTGATTTATGATTGAATCCGGTGCCTCGTGACAGCAAGTTTGGAGAATCCACTCGTAGATGGCGTGGGTTTAGCGTACGTGTTGAGCATTACCAAACCACTCTGGCAATCCGGTTCCGTTTCCAAGCAGAGCTTGAACCCAAAGTTAACAGTTGATGGAGAAAGAAGAGAGTTTTTTGCGATTCGGTTCGGCGATCTTCGGTTTTTTCCAATGCTTGCAAGGAAATGGTTATGATGCCTCCATAGGTTTGGTACTTTATTATACTCGTACATTAATAGTCAGATTTCAAAAACAATCTTCAACATCATATTCAGAAATTCATCGTTTTCAAAAGTACGGTGAAAAAATATACGCAGTTTAAGGATACGTTGCTATGGCCAGCGCAAAATATGACTCGCGGAAAAACATTACAATTGCACAAAGGGAATGCGGTTACAATGGGTGCCCTCGAAAAACGATGGCGGAATTTGAATGATACGGCTGGACTGTCCATGATAAACAAGAGATTTTGTAAAACTGAATACCATCAAATGTCGATTTGCATACAATCTCTTACCATAGCTATCAATAAAAGTGTTCCATTTTGTGATTAATTCCTCCACAGAATTTAAAGCCGAAAAGAGATATACTACCTTGATCAAAAATTTCCCGGAATTTATTCAGAAAATTAAAAATACAAGTTTATTCATCTAAATCTATATTGTCCCCTTCAAAGTAATCCCCATCGACTGCAACACACTTATGCCAGCGCTTGATCCAATCCTCGAAACATTTTTTATACTCGGTTTTCGGTATGTCCATCAGTGCTTCCTGCGATTTTTCCATTACTTCCTCTCGGCTGCTAAAACGCGTTCCCCGTAATGGTTTTTTAACTCGATTGAACAGAAAGAAGTCACAGGGAGCCAAATCAGGTGAATTCGGTGGCTGTTGGATGGCATTTGTTGCATTTTTCGTCAAAAAATTACGAATAATGATAGCACTGTGCGACGGTGCGTTATCATGGTGCAAAATCCACGAGTTTTCTGCCCACATTTCTGGTCTCTTTCGGCGAATTGCTTCACGCAAACGTCTCATAACGCCCAAATAATACTCTTCGTTTACTGTCTGGCCTTCTGGCAAAAATTCATGATGCACTACACCGTTGTAATCCATGAAAACCGTCAGCATTGCCTTCTTTTTTGACTGAAAACGACGTGGTTTTTTTGGTCTCGGCTCATTTGGTGAACGCCATTCACTTGCCTGATGTCTGGATTGCGTGTCGTACTCATAAACCCACGTCTCGTCTCCAGTAATGATCCTTTTGATGAATGTGGGATCGGATTCAGCCTCGCAAATCATGTCTTTTGCGACGTCAACACGGTCTCTTTTTTGCATGAAATTGAGGTCTTTTGGCACCAACTTTGCTGCTACACGACGGAAACCCAAATCATTAACCACAATGTCTTGGGCGGATCCATAGGCAATGTTCAAGTCCTCCGCTATTTCTCTGATGGTTAATTTGCGGTTATTGACCAACATTTCTTTTACTTTATCAATTTTTTCACCGACTTTCGATGTCGATGGTCTGCCACTGCGTTCATCATCTTCGATTGACTCACGACCACTTCTGAACCGCTCGTGCCAGTGGTAAACGACCGCTTTTTTTAGAGAATCGTTGCCGAAACACTTTTCCAACATTTCCAACGTCCGTAGTAGTAGTTTTGAGGGGAGGCGACCGACAGCTGCGCCACTAAATCCGTTTTTTACGCAAAATTTAATACAAGTTCGTTGTTGCAAATTTAAATCCATTTCTGAAATTGTAAAAAATCGCCAACACACACAGAGATAGATGTACTCTTGGCTACGTAACTTTTGCAAATGTCAAGTTATGACACTAAGATTTAAAGGGAATATCAAAAACAGATGTACCAATTTAACAAAAAAAACAGAACTCAAATCGGAACGATGGGAGCGCCACACGGTGGTTATTCCGGGAACTTTTTGATCAAGGTAGTATACTCGTATTATACTGTGTGTTATAAACAGAGTAAAATATTTTATTTAAATATCAGTTGAAAAATGTAAATCCAAATGCGTTTACGTTCGGCTAATACATATTTGTATTTTCTTTGTAACAGTATAATGAAATCAATCTATAATTAAATCATATCTTGGATATATATATAGAGAGAGAGCATTGGCCTGGTACGTCGAAAGAAATATTCCCTACCTGTGTCCTTGGAGGCGGTGACCATTGTAGCTTGTATGTCCATGTGATGGTGGAATTACAACTTCTTGCTTTTCAAATTTTAGCTTGCACGTTGTTGGATCAGTTTTTGCTGCAATATAAGATATTTGTGTTTCTTAGTTGATGGTAAATGTAATTGCATGCGTGTGGGTCGAAAGGTTTTTGCATGAATGTAATGGCCACTATAGCTGTAGATTTTGCAAGTGGTTTTGTTTCTCTTTTTTGGGTGGTGACCAAACTCCCCACGCCACACGCCCTTGCAGCGGCTTTGCGTAATATTATGTTGATATAGATCCGTGGTTCAAGTACCAGTCAAGGAAATATTTTTGCACTTGTGATCTGCTCGATTCCGTTTTCTCCACCACTCCTGCGTTTATCTTTTATATGTGTTCCAAGCCCTTTTCCTTATATATATATATACCCATGCGAATGAATGTATACACACACACACACACACACACACATATATATATATATATATATATATATATATATATATATGTCTGAAGTGGTGAATTTGTTGTTTTGAAGTGAGATGTCTGTGTCAAGAGAGGTGATGGTGGAGTCTGAAATGGAAGAGGTGAATTTAACTGTGAAAGCCGAATTTAAGACGAATATATATATATATATATATATATATATATATATATATATATATATATATACATTCAAACACGAAATCCCGCCAAACGGCGAATAAATACTCATATATACAGAAACAGATATAAGGAAAAGGGATAGGAACACATATAAAGGACGAACACAATAGAGGTGGGGAAGGCGGAATCGAACGGATCACAAGAGTAAAAATATTTCCTCAACCGGGACTCGAACACCGGATCTTTCCACTTGCCGGGCGGATGCTCTTAACCACTTGAGCTATCGAGGATAGTCAATTTACCCTGAGATCCGTGGGTCTAATATGTCGCCAAGCGCCCCGATTCTTTCAGCCAAGAGATGGCGTCAGGGGGCTGTTTCACCCACCAAAGGAGAAATAGACAATAGACAAGGAAAGGAAAGGACAGTGGGTTAGAATTCATACAACATCATACAGGAAAGGAACAGTGCGTTCGTGGCACGCATAGCCAGAAGAAAGAGATGAGCCACATTGGCTCATCGCATTGAGCCACAATATTTTTACTCTTGTGATCCGTTCGATTCCGCCTTCCCCACCTCTATTGTGTTCGTCCTTTATATGTGTTCCTATCCCTTTTCCTTATATCTGTTTCTGTATATATGAGTATTTATTCGCCGTTTGGCGGGATTTCGTGTTTGAATGTGTATTTGGCCAATGTGGCTCATCTCTTTCTTCTGGCTATGCGTGCCACGAAACGCACTGTTCCTTTCCTGTATGATGTTGTATGAATTCTAACCCACTGTCCTTTCCTTTCCTTGTGTATTGTCTATTTCTCCTTTGGTGGGTGAAACTGCCCCCTGACGCCATCTCTTGGCTGAAAGAATCGGGGCGCTTGGCGACATATTAGACCCACGGATCTCAGGGTAAATTGACTATCCTCGATAGCTCAAGTGGTTAAGAGCATCCGCCCGGCAAGTGGAAAGATCCGGTGTTCGAGTCCCGGTTGAGGAAATATTTTTACTCTTGTGATCCGTTCGATTCCGCCTTCCCCACCTCTATTGTGTTCGTCCTTTATATGTGTTCCTATCCCTTTTCCTTATATCTGTTTCTGTATATATGAGTATTTATTCGCCGTTTGGCGGGATTTCGTGTTTGAATGTGTATTTGGCCAATGTGGCTCATCTCTTTCTTCTGGCTATGCGTGCCACGAAACGCACTGTTCCTTTCCTGTATGATGTTGTATGAATTCTAACCCACTGTCCTTTCCTTTCCTTGTGTATTGTCTATTTCTCCTTTGGTGGGTGAAACTGCCCCCTGACGCCATCTCTTGGCTGAAAGAATCGGGGCGCTTGGCGACATATTAGACCCACGGATCTCAGGGTAAATTGACTATCCTCGATAGCTCAAGTGGTTAAGAGCATCCGCCCGGCAAGTGGAAAGATCCGGTGTTCGAGTCCCGGTTGAGGAAATATTTTTACTCTTGTGATCCGTTCGATTCCGCCTTCCCCACCTCTATTGTGTTCGTCCTTTATATGTGTTCCTATCCCTTTTCCTTATATCTGTTTCTGTATATATGAGTATTTATTCGCCGTTTGGCGGGATTTCGTGTTTGAATGTGTATTTGGCCAATGTGGCTCATCTCTTTCTTCTGGCTATGCGTGCCACGAAACGCACTGTTCCTTTCCTGTATGATGTTGTATGAATTCTAACCCACTGTCCTTTCCTTTCCTTGTGTATTGTCTATTTCTCCTTTGGTGGGTGAAACTGCCCCCTGACGCCATCTCTTGGCTGAAAGAATCGGGGCGCTTGGCGACATATTAGACCCACGGATCTCAGGGTAAATTGACTATCCTCGATAGCTCAAGTGGTTAAGAGCATCCGCCCGGCAAGTGGAAAGATCCGGTGTTCGAGTCCCGGTTGAGGAAATATTTTTACTCTTGTGATCCGTTCGATTCCGCCTTCCCCACCTCTATTGTGTTCGTCCTTTATATGTGTTCCTATCCCTTTTCCTTATATCTGTTTCTGTATATATATATATATATATATATATATATATATATATATATATATATATATATATATACACACACACACGTATGCACATACAACTTATGTGAAAGTCTCAAGGATGTAAATAATAATGTATATCAAGTTAACATTAGCGAAAAAAACAAAAACACATAAACATACAAAAAGAAAGAAAAAAAACTCACATGTTTTCGAATTTTCGGTGGTCAAGCCACCTTTCCCAAGGAAGAGAAGGCAGGAACTCCCGAGTTCCTTCCTTCTCTTCCTTGATTTTTGAATTTCCTAAACCTAAAAAGGATGATTAATTCATATTCCCAAGGGGTTGCATGTATTTGCTGAGCGAATTCGATAGCCAGTGCGATATGTGTATGATGAAAATAGATGTAAACAATAACTACATGCGGTTTTCGTGAAAGAAAAAGGCTAAATATTAAAATAGAAGTTTATAAACTAGAACATGTGGAACAGTTGGCCTATCTCGGAAGTGTTTTGACCAAGATGATCACAGTAGTCGGGATTTAAGGGGAATTTCGTCGGGTAAAGAGTATTTCATAAGGAGGAGGGAAATGAAAGGGCAGTACGAGGATGCAAGGATGTTGGGAGAAGACTCATAAAATTTGGTAAGGAACGTGATTTGGTACTACATAGACTCATAGTCATTAAGACAAGATGTTTTCCTTTATTTTATTAATTTAAAGACTTTATTGGGACAATATGGAGACTTCATAGTTCCTTCTCCCACCCAACCCGTGTACATTACATTGAAAACAATCACAAACACGCAATCCCTAAGAGAAGGATGGAATTGAATCCGTGACCTCTGGGTTGGCAGGCGAGGACGATATCCCGCGCCACTGGGGCCGGCTATAGGCATAGATTGGAGGTTTTCGAATTGTTGGTGTGAATAACGACGGAAAAGGTGAAATGGGCAGTAAGGAGAGCAAACGAGGAAGTACTAGGCATTTCTGAGGAGAAGAGTGGAGTTTTGGGAGATATCCAAAAGAGGGAGGTAAAATGGATTCAGAGCATTTTGTTGGCAATGGAATGTTGAAAACTGAAAAAGAAGGGAGAACGCTTAGCGAAGAAAAGGTAGCAATGATATAGACATGATGGACTAAATGAAGGGAGGAAGGAGGTATTCGGAATTGAAGTGGGGAATACTGCAACGTCGGATATCAGGCTGTATTTTGTAAGGATAGGCTAGTAAATGTACCTTTGTACCGTTGTTTAGGCTGTGTTGATTCAAAAACTTCCGTAACCGGGAGAGCAGCGATAATAATACCTTGAAAATATGTTAGAATTTAAGCATACAGGGGATAGTGTATTTTGGTGCCTGCTTGAAGGTTTTGTTTTTACACGCCCTCTTATCTTCACTTTTTAAGACAAATTATTAAGAGTTATTTACTGTTCTACTAAGTTTGCTCATATTATTTCCGGAAAAAAATTGCTCATTTTCGCTTGTAATGCCTGTACAATATTTAATTTTTACCTTAGTCATAACGAGCAATTATGTGTTTTCAGAATTATGAAATTAAGTTTTCACGCATCCTACGCACATCACCTGGCCTAAATTGTGCTAATCAGTCAGTCGAGAGCGCTGAGTTATGCTGAGTACACAAGTGATCTAAAACACAATTCGATTTTATACGTACGTCACCTTCAGATAAAGCTTGCACGACCCTACGGGTTAGAATTTTGGTGCGAGTTTTAAGTTTAATTTTCGGTACATCATTTCTGCGTCATATCGACTGGAACTTATTTCTGAATCCAGCTTACGACTACTTACATGATAAACTAATAGCAGAATCCAGAGTCTTAATGTGAAATTTCAATAAAGATAACTTCAAAATTACTTCAAAACTTCCGGTAAATAAAGGGCTCATCGGATATGGTCCTTCACTTTTAAAAGTTGACCACCCCAGATTATATGGACCCTTTCTCCGCATGCATTCCCAAAATTTTCCCCTAATATGGTCTTTCCCAGACCTCAGAGTTACCTATTGATCCCTCACTTCCCCTATCGAGATATTTATTGCCTTTTCGAGAAGGATGCTCCTCATCAGAAATTAACATTCCTCTCCGACTCCCACGGCAGCGCGAACGAGATTTTAAAGCGCTGCATTCAATCGACCCGGTTAACTTTATAATGACCTCCACGTGTTTTCCCAGCTCCATTTCTTATCCATAAACCCTTATTCGGAACCTTAAATGGACTTCCTCTTGTTCCTTCACGGAATGTTTTTTCCACGTAGACCCCCCATCTTTCAACAGTCTCCTAACTGAGACCTTAGGATACAATGGGAAATCCGCGGCATTTGCTGGTCAGCTGAAAGAAGGAAGCTTCTACCAAGGCAGCCGTACATACGCGAGCAGCATCGGACGTAATAAGCATCGGATATTTTAGTGACGAAGGAAGTAGAAGGCGAGCGGGAAGATGAGGAAGATTTTTTGCTAGACTCCTCGGCAGCCTGGATACTTCATCGTGCCTTACGGTTCGGCAAAGGTAGCGAGGGTTCTTGGAACGCTTCAGTAACGACAACTCTTATTGCCTTAAAGAATAAGGAATTTCATGCTGTGAGACGTAAGACACCATGCTATAATTTTTTCCCTCAAGTCTAACGTTCCCTTAAAATTGATCGGAACATTTCTGGGATGACCGGCTCCGGTAAATAGTAATGAACGCGATTAGTACCTACGGTGTTTTCCTGCCCGATGGATGATTACAGGTGGTTTTCGAACCGTCAGAAGTGGCACCACAACGGGAAAGAACAATATTCTCGGGCAGAAAAAATAGAAACCCTTGATTATTACAACTTAGTCCATGACTATAACTTTTCCATTTTAATCCCTATCCTTCGAACAAATTTTAATTTTAACTAACTTTTAATTTCATTTGAACTCAATTTGTGTGTGCGCATATTTATATTAAAAATTATTTCAGATATGTCTTCAATATTTTTCAATGATTTTAAAATAGTATTAAGGACTCCTTATTTAATGAATTCATTTTCCATGTGTGAATGATATGGTTTCATCAACAGTCACTGATTATTAATCGAACCGTTTCATTTTATGGTTTTTTAATATGAGGCATTTTAATTTTTAAAATGGAAGGCTTTACATGTTGTGAGAAAAATACTGCGATGGCATGGTTTTGCAAGATTAGTATTAATAGCAGTATGTTGCATTTTTCATCTTCTTTCTCCTTGTATCAGTATTGCATAAATCAATAAGCCTATGACAACATACCTATATATCAGCTCACTGCGTCAAAAAGCTTGTCAATTAAATATTGGCATTTGCGCACTTACTCTAATTTAGAAGTATTTTTGTGACTGCCAAACAAAAGTTACCAACCGCAACCTCTAAAGGTGCAGCTACCGAGAGAAAAACTCAATGAAAAATAACTTGTGGTAAAAAAGCTTGATGAAGACACCGATAATAAAATGTATAAGGAAGTGCTTCAGGAAAAACAAAAATGGGATGCCTACATTATGAGATATGTAAACGGAGGGGGCTAAGGAGACTGGGGAGTCAAGTTGCAAGGGAACGGCCTTTGTAGGCATGGATCTACAAACATTCCATTTGATAATTGCTAACGATGATATAATGATGATTAAACTTAGCATAGGTTTGCTTTTTATGCAGCTAAGGAATATTTGCAACATATACAGGTGTGAAGCCAAAAACCAATCCTAAATTTTATTCAATAACTGAGATTTTTTATTGCAATTTTCACTAAAATAAAAATGATGCAATAGTCTACGGAGGGAAAGAGAGATTATTAGAATGAGAGCCAAACATGCGATTCCAATACCTTCACGGGGTCCATAATTTGTTTTTTTCGAACTAGATAATTACCTGAAATAAAATTTACGCTTTGCAGAAAATAAAACTTGTCAAAATTTTACAATACTGATAAGTCTGATGTGAACCGAGATAATAAAAAACACCTGAAACAATGCTTTATAAGTACCTATCAGATATTCCGTGCGAAAAGGTTTATCCAGTGGGAACATAGGAGCCAGTCAACAAACCGAAATGCATTCACTACTTTATGGGGAGCGTAAAAATTAAGGAACGGAGCCATTTACAAAAATCGCGATATGAATCGGCAGAGGGCGGGAATTTCCCCTATGGGCGGCTTGGGGAAAGACGGCGTCTCGCCACGTGCATTTAGACTCGGAAACATTTCCTTTTGCCGCCGAGGATGAGCGCAGCAAAAAGAGAAGCTCTTGGGACGACGACGACGACTACGATGATGATGAGGAGAAATGGAGGAAGAGGAGGGGAGCTTCGAGGTTAAGGGAGAAGCGGGGACGAGGGGATGAGATAGGAGTCACCATTGTATTTGTTGGAGAGAGAAAAAAGTTGGGGAGAGATGGGTGTGGGGAGATAGCATTGTCTTCACGCTTCTCGGGTGCTGTACTGCTCGCGCCAAATGGCTCATCTTTCCGCAAGCGGGGTTTATGTAGCATGGGGGACTTCGAAGGGGAAGGTCGACCGAGAAGGCCCCCGGAGGAGTGAGGGTGAAGGGCGTGATGTCTTCCCGCTCCTCGGAGAGGACAGGCACTTGAGCGGCGCTTACTCGCGATGAAGAGCTGTTGGGTATGACCTCTGGAAAGTCGAAAGGTGGAGTAATGGCATGAAACGCCCCGTGTTCCGAGGGTTGGACAAGTATCCGAATCAAACACATAGAAAAAAGTTTTCTTTGTTCACAGCAGATAACGTAGAGTGGCCTAGATCTACTATGACGCCCATGTTTTCAAACTAGAAAATGCTGTAATCTTCCTCTCCTCCGAGTATTGCCATTAGTCAAGGGTGACTGATATCTTTAACACATAAGACACATACACATTTTTAAAGTCAAAACTTATATTTTCAGGTATCATTTGAGACTGTAACTGCGTATATTTAAGGTATTTAATTTTACGTAAGATGATGAAAGTAAAAAATATTTCATCAATAAAACTCATGACACTTTTGTTTCGAATATTAATAAGGTATCTCCCATTTTCCTAGGTATCACAACCGCAATAAGATAGAAGTCCATGAAGAACTATGGAGAATTAAATGCTAATAAAGTTCTACACGCCCTTGCGGCGGCTCGCGGGGTATTATGTAGATGTAGATGAAGTGCTTTGCTGATATTCACCGATCATGTCACATTTATTTTCACTGATGAAACAATAAGGAACGCATAAAAACATTCGCGACCCAATTCAACTGACGACAGTCATCGTAAACCTGGTTTTGAAGTTCACATATAAAATATTAGGCTAAACAATCAACATTTGTAATGAAAGGAGTTTGTTAATTTAATTGTTAATTAATAATTATTTAATTAATTAATTATTAAGTTAATTGTTAACTTAATAATTAAGTTCATTTAAAAA
Organism: Hetaerina americana; assembly: GCF_022747635.1. Classification (NCBI taxonomy): domain Eukaryota; kingdom Metazoa; phylum Arthropoda; class Insecta; order Odonata; family Calopterygidae; genus Hetaerina; species Hetaerina americana. Next base: position 27,993,715 of record NW_027287427.1, on the reverse strand, counting down.
TTATTAATTTTGACCGGTTTTGATGCTTATGCTTAATTTTCATATCCTGTTTATCGTTAACTTGACAGTGATCTAGACCTACGGCAAAACCGGCCAAACTAAGAATTCCCTAAGCGTGAAACTGAAAAAAATCCTCTTTTAAAATGAATTTGTTCCTCCACATTAGCCCTGAAACGTTCTCATTCAATACCAATTGCGATGGGCAGTGAAAAAAAATTTTAAATTAAATTTTAAGCGAAAAGCTGAGTTACAAAATAAAATTTTCGTACAGATAAAAACACTCCCATGTGGCGGCGTTTCCGGATTGAATCTTAATTAGCATGGAATTCAAACCGGGCTAACCTGCTTCGCTAACCTGATTCAACTTTGAGCTTTTCCACCTGAATCCAAACGAAGAAGGGAAATTAATAATGGAAAATGCAGGATTCTGTGGAAGGAACAATATTTCATTCTAATTAAATTTTTTTAAATGTTGGGACAACACAAAATATTAGTCTACCTCGGAACGTGATAAATACTTGTATAGACTTATACAAATTTAAAGGGGATCGAGATGGTGCGGGGGCTAGCGTACTGGCTTCCCACCCAGAGGGCCCGGGTTCAAATCCCGGCAGTGTTGAATATTTTTCAGAGGTATCTCGATCCCTACTTGAGGTGCTTTGTGGAGGGCACTTTGAGTGAGTACGCCGTCCGTCGGATGGGACGTTAAGCTGCGGACCCCTTGGCGTCTTTCGTTAAGAGTAGGCTAATGCCGACGCCGGGTTTCTCTCCACCCTTCATCCTTTCCTATCCATCCCCTATGGCGCAAATGACCTTGGCTGTCGGTCGCCTCCCCTCAAAAACTACAACTACTACAAATTTAAAAAATCCACAAATTCTCATTTGATGGGTTTATCAAAGAAGTTGCGAGTACTTTCCGTTTCAGTATCTAGGGTACTCCATCAAATAATTACGCTTTATACGTCTCGGACGTAACTTAATTGAATTTGCTTATTATCATGAATTGAAAACAATCACTTTATAATTGAACACACATAACGTTTTACTGATGAAACGACCAATATTTCGGCATGAGACGTCAACATCACGTATTAGCCGTTACCTTTACACACGATCTCTCATTGGAAACACATTAGTATATGCGAATTATGTGGACAATTTAGCGACATATTAGGAATTGCGAAAACAGTACTCGGTATATGTGACGAGGAGGATGAAGAAAAATGCTCTCTTTTTCATGCTTGGCCATATTTAAATATGCTGCTAGTACATAGGATCCTCACGTAAGCGTTTTGATAGCCGAATTAAATTGTGTGCAGCGAAGAGGAGCAAGATTTGATAATGTTGCTGCGATAAACATAGTAGCGCATGTCGCTTATCAGAGGAACTAGGCTTGGAATCACTTTCGGAGCGAGGGTTAGCTCATAGGATAAATCTCTTGCATAATTTGGAAGCTGATCTCTGCAGCGATGATGTTGAAATAGTCTTAATAGCTCCATCTTATTATGGTTTGGAGAGATCATGAAAATGAGATTAGAAAGATGGTTTGTAGAAATTCTAAATTTAAGATATAATTATTTCCGCAAACGATAAGGGATCAAAATAACTGCTAAAGACCGCGCTAAGGGGTGTAGATATAATTTTTAAAATTCTAAGTAGCCTAAAATATTTTTCCATCGTCTATTCTAATCCTTATTTTGTCATTCTACTCGCTGCTAGCATCTCGTCACGAATGAGTAGACATGCAATTCACACTTAGATACCGTTGCTCATACAATTGTAGCAAAATTACATACGTTATGTAAAATATTTTGCATTTTTATTTGTTACTAAAATTTAAGCAAAATGTGGCGTCGATTTAAGCATCGATGTTATAGGCATGGCATAAAATCACCCCCTGCCAAACACCCAAGTGATTGCTTTTGTAGGCCCACGTAAATGTAAATGGTTGACAAAATTGAAGACGATGGTGTGTGTGAGCCTTCGATTATTTGCGTGCTGTTGAGTGTCAATGTTATCCCGTGAAAACAATTCAATGCGTCCATAGAGGTTAAAATACGGACACTAATTGTGTAGAATAGATACGCGCGCAAGGAGGAGATGTAGTTTACAAAAGACGGCACGCGTGACTTAGGATCGGTTCCACTTTGGTGTCCATTCCACTCTTGGCCGTGGTCCCCTGGCTTTTGTCGACGTCCAGGAGGTGAAATGATAAGAAAAAATGTTTTCCACGGCGTTCTCGACCCTATTTTCTCGGCACCCGAAAGATTCACGGGCGAGAAATACCGTCGCATTGTGCGGTCGACCGTAAATTTCTCGCGAGAGGGGAGGGACGTCCTCGTCAGTGCGGCAGCGGCAAGAGGGAGACACTCTCTCGGATGACTTTGAGGGGTGCGGGGGTGAAACGACGACCGAAGACGCCGCGGGAAGGGGAATCGGGGCGAAAGGGTTTGTGGAGGGGATCACTTTTCGCTCGCGAAAGTCGAGGACATGAGGCGGCCACAATGCGAAGAGGACTTATGGGACAGTAAAGATTTGTGTAGCCGACTGGTGCGGGGATGAAATTACGACCCAAATTGGCTCCACGGTTCTTTGGTACATGCGTTGAGCACACCTCATTTGCGTGCGCGAACTCACACACAGATACGTCTCCTTCTTTTACAAATGAATGCTTCGTGTCCCGGTTCTTCGTCAACCGAGAGAACCAAGATGCTGACTACTTAAAAGGTTTACGGCTGCGGTAAGCATTCCCAAAGAAATTCTTGGCATGGGGTTGGAGAGTCAAATCAAGGAGATCTAGGGCATCGTTGCCATCACGTTTCTTCATTATGGGTTTAACCTTGGGTGCTGGCAGCGGAGGTCAAGGGAAAGCCATGTATTCCCAAACCCGCAGATTTCCGATGCTCTCATAATGTGTACCTGGGACCTAGTTCTCGGATTCGCGAGATATTTTTCGTATGCGATAATTGCCATGGTGTTTCGGAAGTTTAGTCCCTGGAAGACTGAAATTTACTCTGCATCAATCGAGATGACTTATAATGTTGCTACAAATGGTAAGCAAGTGGTGCGATAGGCTAGTACTGGTAGGCAAGTGGATGTGATCTTTTTAGATTTTTATAAGACATTTGATAAGGTTCCCAATGGTAAACTTATTCATAAATTAAAGGTTGCAGGTATAAACAAGGGAGCAATAAATTGGGTTGAAGACTTTCTATCAGAGCGGGAACAGAGGGTAGTCCTTGACGGCCCTAATTCCTACAGCGCACGAGTAACCTCGGGGGTCCCTCAAGGAAGTGTAATCGGGCCGTGGCTTTTCTTGATTTTTGTTAACGATATGAACCGCGAAGTGAAAAGTAAGATAAAGATGTTCGCGGATGACACGGTGATTTATCAGGAGATATCTGAGGATGAGGATCGTTTAATCATAGCACAGTATCTAGATTCCATTGGTAGGTATTCAAAATGGGGTTGTCCTTAAACCTTAATAAATGTTGGGTGGTAAATTTCTTTAAAAAATCAACGGGATTTCTTTCCAAATTAGCTAGAGATGACCTAGAAATAGTTGATACTGTAAAACACCTAGGTGTTACAATTACTAAAGACTTAAGTTGAGGGACCCACATACGTCAAGTCTGCGGGCAAGCATATCAAAAATTGGGATTTATTAGACGCATTGCCGGCCAAAGTGACTCGAAGGTCAAAGGACGTTGTTACCACGCTCTTGCAAGGCCTCATTTAGAATATGCATGTAGTCTATGGGATCCGAGTGAAAAATACCTCATTCGGGAAATTGAGAATGTTCAACGCCGGGCAGCCCGTTTCGTTAAAAACTCTTACGATAAAACAAAAAGAGTCAAAAAATGCTTCTGGAGTCGGGGTGGAAACCAATTTAAGGAAGCCAATTCAATTCTAGGTTGAAATTACTTAATAAATTCAGATCCACAAGTTTCACCGCCGAGGTCTCGCAAATTATTCGCATTCCAGCATATATTGGTCGCTTGGATCAAGTATATAAAATTCGAGAAATATATGCCAGAACTAGCAGACTCAAGGACTCCTCTTCCCCATGCATAATACGGGATAGCAACGGTAGGATTAAAAGTGACAAAAATTCCACTTGCACCCTCAGCTTCTAGGTAACAGTTCTACTCAATTGTATGCACTTTCATTAACCTCGTGTGTTTTGTTGTCAAAACCCTTCCGGTATGACCGCATTGGAACTCCATTAAATAATGTATTGCTCTTTACGGTATTACTTGCTCTGCTTTGTATATTTTCAAGTTTCCCGATTCCATCCCTCGTCTCTCTCTGTGAGGGGACCCTCCCGCTACCTACAGTGCTGTGATAAATTCCCTATTTGTGTCCTTGGGGGGGGAGATCGTTGTATGTTGTATATCCATGTGGTGGTGGAGTTTCGCCTTCTTTCTTTTGAAATTCTTGTTTACACGTTTTTGGATGGATTTGTGCTTTAATATAAAGTGCATGTGTTTGTTAGTTGATGGTATATGTATTTGCATGCTTGTGGATCGGAAGGGTTTTCGCATGAATGTGATCGGGAATCGAGATGGTTCGGGTGCTAACGTACTGGCTTCCGAGTGGGTCCAAATCCCGGCGGTCTTGAATATTTTTCAGAGGTATCTCGATCCCTACTCGAGGTGCTTTGTAGAGGGCACTTTGAGTGAGTACACCGTCCGTCGGATGGGACGTTAAGCTGCGGACCCCTTGGTGCCTTTCGTAAAGAGTAGGCTAATGCCGACGCCGGGTTTCTCTCCACCCCTCATCCTTTCCTATCCATCCCTAATGCCGCAAATGACCTCAGCTGTCGGTCGCCTCCCCTAAATACTACTAATACATGAATGTAATCGCCAATGTGGGCATATGTTGGCATGTATGCGCTGACTTTGCATGTGGTTTTGTTCCCTTTTATGGGTGGTGATCTAGCATCCTCTGACACGCCCTTGGGGTGGCTTGCGGGATATTATGTAGATGTAGATGAATAAATAATATAATATTTTCTTAAGCTATTTCTAGATGGTGTGATAACAATTCAAAATTTTCTAGATTAATAATTCAGATTGAATCTGAGACAAATTCTACATCTACATCTACTTAATACCCCGCAAGCCGCCTCAAGGGCGTGTGGCGGGGGGTATTAAGACACCACCCGTTATTAAGCAAGAACCGAACCGTATGCAAAAGTCACAAATTGATACCATCCACACACAAAACATGGTATACATTCATGCAAGAACACTTACACCCCACACACATGCACGCACTCTAACTACCAACTAACATACACATGCACCTACAAATATACCATATGTCTTCGTAATGTTTGATTTCGTTCCGACTTGCACATTTATGGTTTTTAGAATACCTAAAGTGACTTCGGTTTCTTACTATTATGATTTCTGATTATTCGGGGAATGAATGAGTATTTCTATCTGTACTGGAATCTATCTCCCTTATTTTAGGAATTAGGAATCAAAATAGAGACAAGCTACCTCTATCATGATTTGCCGTATTCTACCTATTGGGATAGATATTTGGAGGGCACAGGGTACTAGTGATACTGCATACTAAAGTCCCATCTGATATGGCAGTAGATACCGTAACACCCTACGAAGTAGTACAGTCCTGGCGGGGTTTCCAACGGGTCAGGGTGTTGGCTGCCGACGTTTCAATGACAAATTCCGCCATAGTGACATCAGCAGCTGACGCTCTAACCGGGTGGAAAATTTGCGAAGATTTTACCACAAATTAAGGGGGAAAACGCCAAGTCTTATTCCTTATATCTCTCTACATCGCATCCCTAATCTTCATCTACCTCCATCTTCACTTTATCTATTCCTTCATTTTGACCTTCGTTCCCATAAATTTTATCATTTTATTTTGCTAGTACAATGGTCTCCCTTCATTCGAATAGACTCGTTTTTTCACATCAGCGTGAGAAACAATTTTAATTTCAAATATTGCTTGCATAAATTTATCATCAAAGTCATTTCGGAAGAAAATGTATGAATTTATGCCTTTAATTGAAAATAATATTAATATCGCAATGTGGATCAACGTGGCAAAACACACAATGATATCCTTTTTATAGCATTTTTTGAGAGGAAGAAAACGTAACAATTTTTGGGCGATTTTCTTCAACTACCATTCTTCACTATGATACTCTAAAGTCGGTCTCTCAACTTCAAAATGATACATTCATCCTACTTGAAAATGCCCAGAGATGATCCCTTTTAATTATTGCTCTCATTTATAAGTTTTGCAATACGGATTAACACAATAATCCAATCAAGACATTCCTTTACTTGTCCATTGAATAAAATCGAAACATGAAGATTAATTTGGCAAATTTTAATACTCTTCCTTGATGATTATTTTCTAAGTATAAACTCAGTTAAATTATTTTATCACACCTTCTAGATGTCAAAATTTCAGTACTTTTGCTTGAAAAGCTTTAAAAAAATGTTTTTTGCTGACTGAATCCCCCAGTGTAAATAAAAGCACCCTTGAAGAGGCATTGAATGTAATGTGAGGGCATACGAAACATGTAGTCTCAGTGAAAAGGTGGAATATAGTAGTACATGTAATAATAATGTAGTTAAATTTAAATAAATATAGTGAACTTTATTTAAATAATATTGTGAAGGTAAAATTTGGTGGTGATGAAAGATGACCTTTTCAAAATACAAGGGAAGCTATGCACATAGTTACAAAAGTTTTCGTATTCCTTGGTATTTTTATATTTATTTATATCGTATTCATTCTAAAATATAGATTTAATTGTTGTCTCTCCAAGTCATAGCCAGTTTTACCATTCCATTATTTCTTTGAACTTTGACTTTGAAAATCTTAAATTAAGAGTACATTACTTTTAAATTACTCGGAAAATATACATTTTCCGAGTAATTTAACTCAACTAATATCTCTCGGAATAATTTTTAATAACTTTTTCTAAAAGATTCCTAAAGGCGGAATGCAAACTTAGAAATTATTCTCTAAGGAATTAGCTTTCCAACATATATTCACAAAAATTGAAAGTGTTTTCCAAATTATTAAGCGGCTCATTAAATTTCAAATGAACCATAGTATTGACTATACTGCTTTCAGGTAACCTTGAAAAATAATAAATCAATACCCATGCAGTCGTAAAAGCGTTCTTTGAAACATTTGCCTTAATAATTGAAGCACATAGTTTCCCATTTGCTAAAAATGGAACTTCTTATTTTCCTCACAAATATTCTCATCTTCGATATTTAAATATTAGGGTCATAACTTAAAAACAGCCACTAACATTCAACAATTTGTTTTTGTGATAAAAATACCTGAGTAGTTTCATGTCACGAGCTAAGAACATCGCGTCAGTCATGGGGTGTATGATAAAAAATATTCACTTCAAACAATGGGACACGAATATCATCTGAACTGAGACCTCCAGGAATCCTGAATTCGCTATAAACTGCCTGGAGCCTTCTCTCCCTTCGCCAATAAACCTCTCTCTACACTGACCCCAGGGGACGTGCAGCTTTCCAGTCATTATACGAACATCAGCGATATTCACAGCTTTGAACAATAAACACCGACGGGAGGAATGAATTGGTTCCGCTTGCCGCCATCTCGCATTCAATGGGCGCGGGTTGCTGCATTCCTCGACCACTCAGAATTTTCAAATGGCCTCATATCTACTCTTACGAAGGCGTACGAAGGATACAATTCAGTGTGCCGCCAAGACTGCATGCCTGTGTCGTTTTGGCACTCTATGTCTCAACGTTTTCCAGAACCTTATAATTTCCAATGCCGTCAGATATCGCAGGTCAGTTATGGGCGTGCATTAAATTAAACCGACGCGTCAAAAGTAATTCATGGGAAAAAATTAAAGGCATGAAAGGCTCGTCGAGCAAGTATGAAAATGGGCCCATTCTAAATATTTTATACCTTGCTGCTGTGAGTTGGAATATGTTTTCATAATTCGATCTAGTACGGCTTCATTGATTAACATTTTATTCCTTTGCAGACCATAAACTTGGAAGTGTACAAGCTTTCAGGATATTTTGTTATTCACTGATGATCACCCAAGGCGCCAAATTATTTTTATTTATTTGAAGTTTAATTTAAAACATCAAATTGGTCATTTTCCATTATTCATAAGAGGATCAATTAAAATCAATTTCAACCTTTACTTTTACACTAAGAGATGTCTGTCCTTCATTCAGGCACAACAGAAATTTTGATATTCTAAATTTTAAAAAATATGTAGAATACTAAAATTAGCTTCTCGCGCTTCCATTGTTGTTAACAGATTTATCTTAACTTAATAAGAAAGTCAATATTCAAGTTTCGTGGTTACAAGATTGATAGCTTTCTGTGAATCCTCGTATCAATCACATACATATGCCTAACAGTTACGGATGACAATTATCGGGAAATGGCACTAACTTAACTCATGGAACCTTGAAATATATATTTCTTTTGAATATTTTTCATAAATAGAGTAGGCTATCTTAAAACACATGTAAAAAAGGAAATTGACGATGTGCTTTCGACGAATTAAAATGAATTTAAGAGGAATAATGACAAAATCGTTTGTTAAAAATAAAAATTATAGTAAGTTGTAGACGATTCATTTAAATTTTTCAACAAACATCGCGGCGTGACTGGTCTCAACTGACCTGAGTTTTGTTCAAGTCAGCGGGGAAAGAAAAAGTGGACCACGAGGAAAATAGATATTTGAAACCCGCCAAAGCGCACTTCCATTTTCTTCCAGCATCCTAATGCACCCTCAGATGGAACTAAGTAGACGGGCTCCTAGATAATTACGTGATGATGAAATAATTAGATCGAAACCATGCATTAACTATCACATTATATTAGATAATATCCGTATTTTAATAGAGTCACCCTTAGACTTGTAAAATTAAAAAAAATAATAATCTTTTATACTGAGGGTGATTAGCCAATATTGTATGTTTCATAATTATTGTCCATTTTGATGGCTGCCGGTTAAAGTATTTATCTTCATTCGTGATTTTTAAAAATGGGAATAAGATTAATAAAACAGTAATACTCATGTAGAATAAAGGAAATGTCCTCCGGGGTGAAAGAAGGCAACAATAATGTAATTCCAAGTCATACCCCCGAGTTGCTTTTTGGAATAACATTCTATTTTTCTCACAAATCAGTCAATGTTTCTCCTAATTGAATATTACTTTTATCATACATTTAATTTTTCATTTAAAATAGGAAGCTTATCAACGAAATCCTCATGCTCTACTCAGTTGAAAACTATCTTTCATGGTTTAAGCCTGACCTAATTCCGCACCCCATCACATTACATTAGCTTTCTATGGATAAGGGACACAGTCAAGTTAATTGCTACAAACTTTACAATATTATATCCCTTCAATCACTCATCGTTTTATTTTTTAGGCTTATTATTTCAATAAGCCTAACTTATATGTTTCATACGAGTTACTAAGGTTTCAGAGTTAGGTACTTTCTTAAAAGAAATTTTTATCGATCGTAAGAACACGAAAATAACCATTCTGCATTATTTTTATAATATCTTCGGAACCTAATTGATTTTATATTAATGTTGCTCCCGAGAGGAAGAAAGATAGCTATGTTTCAAATCGTGACCATATTAATGAGTTAAGTCGATTAATTAAGCGCCAAAATAAAAAAAACGGTGAATCTATTTTCCCAGGGTAGACACCACTGATTATCAAACAAAATTGTGCAATAAAAAATCAATTTTATGACGTCATTTTCAAAATTGTTCACAATTGCAAAAGCAGAGGAATGCCTGAGAGTTGAATGAGAAGGGAAAAGTGAAGCCTATCAAGGCCAATCAATTGTTTTCCTTAGATCGCTCTTGCGGTTGCGACACTTGTTGTGGCTTGTCTTTGGGTCATCTTTGAGCCCATTGTTGAACAGCAACGTCAGGTTGGGTGCCTCATATCTATAAAAATTGAACTCGAATCAGACAAACACTCCAAATGAGCATTAGAATGGAACGCCTATGACTGATTTGCGATTAAGCGCAGGCCCCGCTGGCGAGTGTACTGCCCGCGGAGGGTCTAAGGAAGCAACGCCAATCTGTGACTCGCTCCAATTGGAAAAAGAGGCAAAAAATACCAGACTGAGCGGATTATTTACTATACCAAATTACTCGTGGGCAATCACGGAATCGGTAAGGATTGCTATCAAAATGAAAATACACGGCAAATAAAATCACCGATTTTCACAGCACAATCTCATTGTGAAGAAACATCACTCAAGGCATGTTCTCTTTGTCGCACGAAGTAATTGAGCGCTGGGCAACTACTTGTTTTTCTTTGCTTCATAACCCCATGGTAACCCCATAAACAGAATGAAATAGGCGTAACCGTAAGACCAGCCGGCAAGTAATATCATAAGATACGATATGATTTATGACTTTTCTCATGTAATGGGAATGGAAGCAAATTGATTCGAACAAAAGAACAGCGGTCCCCCGGGGATGATATGAACCGACTGCTACGTCAGGAGAGGAATACAAGAATTGCGTGGGAGAGACAGGGAGAGAGAGAAAGAGAGAGAGAGAGAGAGAGAGACAACTCACAAGCGAAGAAAACAAACAGATGAGAATCGGATGCCGTCGTGTGGGACGGAGGAGATCATTCCCCTTTCTGACGAGCGATGGCCGTGCAACGGACCGGGCTCGCGCGGTGGGGTTCAGGGCGTGGAGGAACACAGTGAGGCACCGTGTTAAAGCGTGATTTCAACGACGGCGATGGCATCGCGGTGATGCGTAAACAGAGTTGCAGTTTTCAATTTGTGGACCTTTGGCTCCTGGCAGCTTCCACCCGGGCGGAGAAACATCGACATAATTCAATTGCTATGGGAGGGCGTCACGTATAGTGACAATCACCTATCTATGCTGTCAGCCGTAAATTAACGGACTTGGGTCGCGAACTGCAAGAAACTGCGCCCACGTGCCTTATTGAAGGCGATTGCAAAAAAATTTGATCGGCCCGCACCTCGCCTTCTTTACAATTTCGAAGCGAGAGAGCAACATGGTATATTGTCCTAGTTCATTGTCCTTGTTGAAAACGTCTTTGCTGCGTAGAGAAGTATATCAAACTTTGATGCCGTAGTACATTTACCTGTAGTTATTATTATCTATATTGCATGAATTATTACGCATATTTATTGTAATTAATAATTAATAAAAACTTAATTTTTGATGTTTAATGGCTGGTGTTGAATAACCCCCTAGCATAGCGGAGGCTAGTACCATCAAGAACCCTCGTCTCATAAGTTTATCGAGCGGTCTTAAGAGACTTTTTGCAATGAACTCAAAAACTAAAAGAGTACGCAGAAATATAAACTACTCATGCATCATTAAATGAAGAACACAATGTATATTTCCACTGTTCGTTATTTACGTTACTACTACTGTACGTCGTCTTGAATTTGTGGAGTTCAAAATACGATATATCCAAATTATCACTTAGAAAATTTTTATACAAAATAAAAAGGATTAAAATCATCATTAAACAGTACATTTTCCCCATTAGTTCGGAATATGACATACTACTACTACGGTATGAATACACATGAACTACTTCAAAACAAATTTCGGCATCTCTTTAACCAAATATGGACTCACCAACATTAGTTCTAATACAATAAAATTACTGCAGCTCAACGCTAAACCCGTGTGATGCCAATTCAATGACAAGAGTATTAACTAAACATTCAACGAGAGCTACCACGCAACAGTCACGTTGTTAAAATGGGACGTTATTATAGACTCATTTAATTAGCTCACACCAAACCATGAAATTTTTCAGAAGATAAGAAGCGGATATTTGCAGGTGAGGTGAAAGATTATTATTTCCTTTGAGCGTGGGAAAATGGAAACTGCCACACGATACTCAATGCGAGGGAAGTCTCGAACTTTTTTTTCGCTACACTTGCCAGTGAACGAGACCAATGCCCATGAAATCATTCCACTGAATGACACCTTTCTTTCTTGAAAGGCCCCTTTGGCAAAATTGACGGATTTTTGATGAAAATATCAAACCTTAAATGATTTTTATATTAACGAAGACATAACCAAGAGACTAAGATAGTGGCGTGATCCCAATTTCCACCTATCCAGAAGTATTTAGATTTTTAAACAGATATCCAATGGTAGGGGTCATTGTACTGACAGTGTGCATGGATATGCATGCACGATTATTTTATTATTTTAGAAACATGGATCCAATCACAACGGGTTTGCCAAGTTCTTTAAACCCCCACGACGCAGACGGCGCGAATCAAAAAACAATAGACGGCTAGACACTCATTCGATTTCTCTCCCCGTCCCGTCGAAACGAGCAAAAATTTGATTTCAACGACTGAGATGACATCATAAAACTGTCATTACGTATTCCATCCTTATAACAGATATGATTGACTGTATACGTTAGTATGCGTAGGTTCTTTATGCATTGTCTCTTTCGTGATTTCTTTTTCTTTCTGCCTGCTACAGTCCGCTGGACCCCTCTCGAGAAGAATAAGCAAAAAAATTCAAACGTGGACTTCACCTCACGTATCGACTCACATGAAGAGGAGGGAGACTCGGAATTGGTGGCGACTGCAATTAGCACGCCGCAAGACACCTATGCCTGGCCGGTGGGATTTGACGCGCCTGTCGACTCACAGCATGGCAACGGTGTTAGCACCAGAATGACATTTGACAGCCCTAACGGGCTATAAGGCCTTGATTAAAAAATATTTGTTTTGGATATGCTATCACACAAATGATACTGCCACCGGCCTCGTCCTGGAACATTTAAATTTAATTGTCCCAGGGATCTTGTTTTGGACATGAGCATACATATACATTTACACAATACCCCGCAAGCAGTCGCAAGGACGTGTGGCAGGGGATGGTAGGTCACTAGCCATTCTAAATACATTCAATCTATTCTTATATGTACCTGCGTGGAAAGGGGGCGACCAAACACCAATCATACAAAATGCCTACGTATATAACCAGTGTTACGTGGTTAGCAGCCACTCCTATGCCTATACAAAGAGGAGAAGAAAATACGTCAAAAGAGGGCAAGCAAACATGCAATTCAGACACTTATTACCGGTTGGTACTTTATGCATTCCAAATGGAAAATTCACAAATGCAATAGCCTTTATATACATTCACCTACACCCCACCTGGCCGAACGACACACGGCGGGGGGCGTTAGGACACCAGATTTGAATTTTTATACTGAATTAACTGATAAAGAGTTTTGTGGGAATTTAATATTGTAACGCCCTATTTTCGACAGCTTGTACCAATTATTTTCTTAGGTGTTTCCCCTTTTATTGCTTTCACGACTAGGGCGCGGGAAAAACGAAAACTTGAATCCATCAGTTCGACAATCTAATTCTCTAATTTTGAAACAATTGTCAACCCCTCCAATGTAATCAGGGGACCTAATTATATCTCCAATGTCGGATGTAAAACTACGCGCTTTGTAATAAGTTTAATCTAGCCCTGAGTCTTGGCATATATACAAGTTACCACCCCAGATTCTGTATTAAATGTGTGACGCTTTGTACCCATGAGTACGAGTTTTTCACGAAGCTAACGGCTTTCTCTGTACCCTATTCAATTCTGTGATTATATTTTTTGAAAAGGACATCAGACGCCCAAAAGGATCCCAAACTCAATGTTGAGGCTTTACGAAAGATAAATAGCACGTTTCCTTCACTTTTTCTTCACTACACCTTCCGACTATACCTTTGACGAATGCCAACTTTTTTAAGGCCCCTCCATAAACCGGGCGTATATACTTTCCCCAAGAAAGATCCGATGCAATGGTGACCTCCAATTATTTAATTTCATCCACGACGCTCATTCGAACACCCCCTAAGTTGGTAAAGTTTGGTTGTGTCTTTTATTGTTTAAAAAATGCATGACGGTACATTTTTTCGTATTTAATTCAATCCCTATTCTCCACACCATATTTGAATGTTGTTTAGGTCAGTTTGTAGTGATTCATGATCTGCGTCATTCACTATTGTCCTGTACATAAAAAAATATACTGGCAGCAGCATTTCATTTACGCTAATAGGGATAGTTCTCAGAGAAGTTAAAAAAATAAACTTGGTTTCCAACTATTTAAGTAACACTACTATTAATGGTGCGTTTTTCGTATGACAACTTGTACATTACCAAGCGAATTAAGTACTATTTCACTTCATAGATGAAGTCTTGAATGGGCTTTAAAGGAAATGTAGGAAGGAATTTTATTGCCTTTAATTATGAATGCCCTTTGTTGTCCGAATTTCTGATTTTATGCATCATAGTGGAATACTACCTTGATCAAAAAGTTCCCGGAATAACCACCGTGTGGCGCTCCCATCGTTCCGATTTGAGTTCTGTTTTTTTTTGTTAAATTGGTACATCTGTTGCTGATATTCCCTTTAAATCTTAGTGTCATAACTTGCCATTTGCAAAAGTTACGTAGCCAAGAGTACATCTATCTCTGTGTGTGTTGGCGATTTTTTACAATTTCAGAAATGGATTTAAATTTGCAACAACGAACTTGTATTAAAATTTGCGTAAAAAATGGATTTAGTGGCGCACGGACGTTGGAAATGTTGGAAAATTGTTTCGGCAACGATTCTCTAAAAAAAAAGGTCGTTTACCAGTGGCACGAGCGGTTCAGAAGTGGTCGTGAGTCAATCGAAGATGATGAACGCAGTGGCAGACCATCGACATCGAAAGTCGGTGAAAAAATTGATAAAGTAAAAGAAATGTTGGTCAATAACCGCAAATTAACCATCAGAGAAATAGCGGAGGACTTGAACATTGCCTATGGATCCGCCCAAGACATTGTGGTTAATGATTTGGGTTTCCGTCGTGTAGCATGCCAAAAGACCTCAATTTCATGCAAAAAAGAGACCGTGTTGACGTCGCAAAAGACATGATTTGCGAGGCTGAATCCGATCCCACATTCATCAAAAGGATCATTACTGGAGACGAGACGTGGGTTTATGAGTACGACACGCAATCCAGACATCAGGCAAGTGAATGGCGTTCACCAAATGAGCCGAGACCAAAAAAACCACGTCGTTTTCAGTCAAAAAAGAAGGCAATGCTGACGGTTTTCATGGATTACAACGGTGTAGTGCATCATGAATTTTTGCCAGAAGGCCAGACAGTAAACAAAGAGTATTATTTGGGCGTTATGAGACGTTTGCGTGAAGCAATTCGCCGAAAGAGACCAGAAATGTGGGCAGAAAACTCGTGGATTTTGTACCATGATAACGCACCGTCGCACAGTGCTATCATTATTCGTAATTTTTTGACGAAAAATGCAACAAATACCATCCAACAGCCACCGAATTCACCTGATTTGGCTCCCTGTGACTTCTTTCTGTTCAATCGAGTTAAAAAACCATTACGGGGAACGCGTTTTAGCAGCCGAGAGGAAGTAATGGAAAAATCGCAGGAAGCACTGATGGACATACCGAAAACCGAATATAAAAAATGTTTCGAGGATTGGATCAAGCGCTGGCATAAGTGTGTTGCAGTCGATGGGGATTACTTTGAAGGGGACAATATAGATTTAGATGAATAAACTTGTATTTTTAATTTTCTGAATAAATTCCGGGAAATTTTTGATCAAGGTAGTATGACAATTTTCAATGCAGGACCATATTTACCATAAGTAATAAAATGTATTAAAATGCCCACCCATTTGGTTGGAGCAAAAGTGTGTTTCCACACGGGATATGGATGTTTTGCAACATACTTGGGCAACTCAAAAACCAAAGTTATGGATTTTTCAATCAGGCGCTCAAAATATTGCATTCGAATTTCCATTTGATTTCCCTCACTTGTCACAGTAAAGAATAAAATAAAGCCTCTAATTAATTTTTTCCTTCCACCAAGAATATTTAAATATATGATCGACGAACATCTTTCGTTAAATTAATCATTACGGAAGCGGTAAAAATTCAGATATAGGCGAGATATACCTATCATTTAACCGAGAGCGTAGGAGGCATTCCCAATGATGACAGTTGAGTACTTAAGAGTCGTTAAGTTTATGGTCTTCACCGTGCTTAAACCTCAGTTTTCATTCTCGCCTCGTATCACTTTAGATATGGCACAGTATAAGTTCTGGGTGTGAGAGGCGGCCTTCCGCCAATGGACCCCTCTCGTTGGCCGCATGCCTGACCATGCCATCTTGCTCTCTGACGTTCCCCGCGATTTACAATCATCGCCCGTTCCCCGAGACGACGCCGATGCCCCATAACAACAATGACAGCGTGCACGTGAGATGTGGCTTCGGATTTATCGGGGACTATCGATTTGTGCGTTTTCATCCGGCTCCGCCACCGCCTCTCTCGCCAGTATAATTCCACCATTCAACCGTGCCCCATTCAATCAGTCATGCCCTCCCTTTCGCATTTCCCTCACATCCTCTGTATATGCCTCCTCCGATATTCCACCCGCGACCGTCTCCCCTTTTCTATTTCGGTCTCCTCCTCGACTTCCACGCGTCTTGCTAACATCACGCGTATTCCCCGGGACAGAATTTCAAGATATGTCGATTATTACGATGGATCAAACAAAACGGATCGCTCCTTCAACTGAAGGTTCTGACTCTCCTAGATTATCTATGTTTGTTTAAATACATCCTATCACCAGTCAATCGTTGAGACGCAGAAACTTGGAAATCAAGAATTCTCGCAGCGAGACGAATTCGGTTAACCTATAAAAATAACATTCACTCCAAATAGGCGAACTTTACAATTCAACCAAGTTGCTGGAGAGAAGAGAAGGCACTGGTTAAATTACCACAATTGCACCAATTTGACCGAAACTTTTATTTTCTTTCCCACAACTTAGGTTTAAATTATGGCCTCAAGAGTTCCATCTCAACCTTTGTTTTATGACTGAATTCCAAATTATCAATACATATGTCTCAGATAGAATTTTGAGATCATGAAGAGGGCAAGAATGTTCAAATTTGCTCTTAAATAGTATTCATGATCTTTATTCAATGAGAATAGGTGGTCTATATCTCAACTGCGTAAACATATCGAAAGAATTTTCATGCAAAAATGTGAGCAACCAAACCAAACATTTTCACAGAGTGTTACCTTTGATTGGGCTCATCTGCCCACTTTATTCATCTTAGGGTATATATATATATATATATATATATATATATATATATATATATATATATATATATATATATATATATATATATCACACTCTTAGTCAGACATGACAAATCCCCATGAATACGAATAACGACAATGAAACATCAATCACCATGTATCATCCCACCAAGAAAAGTTACGAATGATTTCCCAATTTGATATATTTTTGGTTTTCAAATGCTGGGATATGGACTCGAATCTTAACTTTGCCTGACAAAGCTATAAATCCACGTTATCGTCACGCTCGACGTGTGTCCATAAATGAATAAATCGTCCATTTATTTTGAAAGAGATTTCATCGATCCGTGATATTTCCAATGGAATTGAAAGGTCCATCGGCCGATATCAGGTAAACTCTGACTTTATTCAGCGCATGAAAGCATATAAAACGGAGGTGACCGAGGGATAAGTTCACATGAATCGTATTAAAGGCATCAATAATAAAAACTGACGTTGATGCAAATGTATCACCTTCGGATAGGTTACCGTTATCTTTCCTACCTTATTTTCTTATCTTATTACCTACATCTTTCTATATCAATGTGTAAACAAAACCCCAGAAGCTGCCGTAAGGGCTCGTAGCAGGGGGGAGGGGTGTAGGCCACTAACCATATATGTACAAATATACTATATATTCATACATGCATTCAAAAATAGATTTGGCCATATACAAAAATACCCGTGCACACACAAATGTAACCCTGTTTACGAGAAATGATAAAAAAATGCCAATAATTACCATCTTTGTTATTTTACGTCCTAATAGCTATCCAAATTAAGTAATCTATTAATAATCAAGTTTATATAGCATAAATTGTCATGGCATATATCCGTCGATCGATTTCTCCAAAGACATACTGCCTTAACTTACACCGCACTAAAATACAATTCTAATACATGCATTTAATTTCAGAGGAGGCTAATGATAATAGTTTTACTTCTAACAGTGAACTTATCCCCTGAATACACAAGTTTCACCGGCAAATCATTCGTAAAAAAGGGCATACGACCGGCACTATACTCGACCTTGATCGATTCCTTTTCCATTAAACGACAGGGTATATTTTAAATTAAAATAATTAGTCTCCCACTTTATCTGATCGAAAATCCGGTTCCTGTGGAATAATTTACGGTGCTCTCAATACGCCTTTTCCTATCTATTTAACACCATCAACTCATATCTTTTGTTTATAAAACACTTCGAATCTTTACATTTTTCAATTAAAACTTCCTTGGGACGATAAAACAATTCCTATTGTACATAATTGAGGTATTAACACTGTCGGTGTTTCCCTCTCCCAAAGGGAAATAAATTGAGGCCACCCAATGGAGCAAGATGATCGCTAAAGACAGATGGAACGGGATGGAGACTTAGTAGCTTCGACTTTACACTTTTATAAATACTATTTTGAATAATTCTGAGCAGCTTTGATTATACGTACACGGCATATACATATTACGCACTTAAATAAACAGCTAAAAACATCAATATTTGTTAAATTTGTTCAACTCCACTCGCAGATTTTTATTTCCGGAAAACTTAAATTTTTGTGGTGGCACATTAAAATAACAAGGGTTTAATAATGAAGCAAATTTAACTTTTATTTGTTTTCCTGCACCAAACAAATGATTGGCAGTAAGCTCATCCGAGAAAGTTCCCGAAATTCACTGCGCAAATGTGAGGCAGGTTTCTTGTCTGAGGATATTAAAGGTCTCGTCTTACTATGATCCGATAGCGTACATGAAATCAGAGAGATAGTTAGTAGAACAGACATGCATACTCGTATTTCAAATTTCGTTTATTCCTCGTACCATTTGAAGTTATAATAGATATGATCGCATGCGCTAAAGGGATAATTAGTATTAATGGTGTATATATTTGTTAATAGCCAGCATGAATTATAAATAGACACATCTATATAATAACACTCTTCTCACATGAGTTGAATATACCCTTCTATTGAATATTCTTACATATATCTTCTTTCGAGAGATTATTTTTGTTAGGGTGCATGATCAAACTGAAATTTGTGTACAGGTGCCATGATTGGAATTGTGCATACATGGCTGCTCGCCTGACACCTCCCGCCATAGGCTCCTGCGGTGGCTTGAGGGTCATTATGCAGATTTAGATACATGTAGAAATATTTCACTGCCTGCTGCCAGATAGGGCGTTCCTACGAGGTCATCCATTAATGTAGCAAGCTAATTCACTGTGAAATTTAGTAGTTAAAAGAACTGTATGAATATATCAGTTAATATACGTAATTTCTTCGTAAAGCAGAGCTGAAATTACTCCGCTATGCCACTTATTTTGGCTGAATCATTGTTTTCAAAGGATCCAAAACAATGACTGCCGCAGATTGATAGTTTCCCAGTTAAATTAATTTGGTGATTTTTCCCGCAATTTTGGATCACTATGCTAGACAATATTTAAAAAGATGACCGTAGGTGCACTAGTGATTATTATTAAAAAAAACTGTTATAAGACTGAAGGTCAGTTAGATAAGTGATGGTTGAGTCTAACGCGGACCCTTCAGTCAGTAGTTCAACGCTCTAGCCTTCTATAAAGTCTAAATGGTTCTTAAAATTGGAATAAAGTTGAATTTATATAGATAGCAAAAAATACATACGATTAAATCAGCCTATTTTGTACGGACTGTTAAGGATTTCTCTTTGCCATAGAAATAGTATAATTTAGTCAACGGGTTCCAAGAAATTGCGGGAAAATGCCGCGACAATAACTTTTAACGGAGACATCTACTAAATGTGAATTTAAGTGCGAAAATTTCAGAGTGCAAATATCATTCATCTTGACAGGGATCCTGGTCAAGGCGAATGATTTTTACAATCTGAAATTGTTGCATTTAATCATCGGGCACAATGTAACACAATTTCTTTCTTATCCTTAAAATCAAGCTTTCTTCAAGTGACTACTCGTAAATGAGAAATGGAGTGCTTCGTTTAACAGTGCATTGGCCCAACCTATGAACCAACATTCGGCTTCTATCTCACTGCTGACATTTACTCTGTTGTATGTGTATTGTGAGTTTTAGTGATCTCTAGGCCATCATTAGCTTGAAATTACATTGGCAGATTAGATGGAATGGGATAGAATTATTTCCAAACAGAGAATTAACTTAGAATATTCATAAAAAAGCTCATATAAGCTTATGCTGCATCGATACCTCATCTAGAGAGATATCAATATTATTTAAAGGAACATAATTTCTGGTGGTGGCTTCATCTTTAGGGAAAAATTGGAAATTATGTTTCACTACAAAAACCTAATTTTCACTTCTTTTCTTGAGAACAAAGATTAAGTTTGGAGCAGTGATGAGATTACTATCGATGGTAAAATTGATCATAAAATTTCAATTATTGAGGCAGTGAAATTTTTCTGAGAAAGCTTAATTTAAGGTACTTTTTATTGCCTTTTCCTATGCTTGACAGGTGATAAAGGATTTGTTCAAAGATGCCGAGAGAAGAAGTAATTTTGTCACCTAAAAATGAATTTGAATAACTTAAGAGGTCATCATATGAAGGAAGGTCAAATATTTTGCCCTATAACACTTTTTTCAAACTTTTATGGTAACAAAAAATTCTAAAAACGTCCACATAATATGTCCTACGTCCTCTTTTCCTGCTTTCGAATGTCTTCGAAGTTTCACTTCCATTACTAACCCTGCTCATCCTCCTATTTTTAATTTCTGTGTATTTTATTTTTTCCGATTTTCTTCATAACCCATTCCACGAGGATTGGAGAAGACAAGGAGAAAGTGGGGCGTGAAATTTTAGTGGAATAGAGAAACGATTTTACAAAAGATAATTAATCACGGTGGCATATCATATTAAGTCCACATTTCTGACAGCGTAAGCCCTTTATTTATTTATTTAGCCTTAGTCCGAAAACAGGACTTTTTGGCCTTTACATCGGACTTTTAACAGTTACAACAATAGACATGATTACAAAAACCCAATGCCTAGGTGGAAGAAAACCCAAGCAGGTGGGAATCGAACCCGCGAATCTTGGATTGACAGACGAGGATGTTTCCCCGCCGTCACCGAGGCCGGCCTTGAAATAGATCCCTTCTGAAAATGACTAACAGTGCCTTTTGCCCTATTATTAAGATATTATTTTTTAATTGGTTGAAAACGAAGGCGGTATCATATATTTGATTTTGAATTTCGTTTGCTTTCTTTTCTGATTATTTCATATTTTTTTATTTCATCAATTAATTTACTACCATAGTATTAATTGTTTTTTTCCAAATTCATTTAATCAAGATCATCAATAATGATTAACTATGGCTTAATTGAAAATGAAGAGTTCACCGTGAATAAATTTCCTAGTCTTATTTTGAGTTTAATCGATGAAGAGGAATTTTGGAAGCTAGCTGAACTCTCATATGTGTACTCTGGCAGGCTGAATATTCACTAGAAAATAGAGGATTAAATGGCTCTAATACGAGAAAATATATGGTTCTTGAAGGGGAAGGAAAAAGCGAAAGAGGAGAGAGTTTGTAATCACCGTCACAAAATCAACAAGCTAAGCTTGAAGATTTTTATGTATCAAACCGAAATTTGAAACGTTTGGTTCATCATGATTTCGGAATATTGCAGCGGAGTACTTGGAAGATTGTGTAGTTACTGATCAAATTAAAATGTTTTCGCCAGCAAGACGGATTCTAAGATTTCTCTTCGGAGGCATAATTGAAAAATATTTTTCATGTATATGTACTGAGGCACTGAGAAGCCCGTGTTCCGATGTATGAGGAAAAATTCATTAATTGGTGATTGAATAGCAATTACCATTAAGAAGGATGTAATATTATTTCTGCCTAAGATTGCAAATTTTTATAACTTTTAGCGTCAGGATGAACAAATGGATCTAAGCTCCGCAAAAGCACGAATTTAAGTAAAAAATAATATGTAATAAATCAATTTCACCAACATATTTGGGACTTAAAAGGGTTCCTAAATTTTCTTAGCTGGAAGCTAGGTAAATAGGACTGAATAAGTGATCGTTTAGGGCATAATTTGCACAATTGGTTTCAGTCAAGTCCACTGTGATCCAAGCAGGCCATAGCCAAGAGGGCGTGACGAAAACTCGATGAAAGTAGAGTCCGTCACAAAGGGAACAATATAGTTAAGAAGGCTGAAAATGTATAGTTCTGGAGTTCAGATAAGAGGGTACAAGGTCTGATTATGACTGGCCTCTCCATGGCTATCACTTGAAGATCGGCAACTTCCATCGAAGGGTCAAAGACGGTGTAGCGCCATAGGACGTGTTTAGAATAACGATGACAAATTACGAGTAACGGACAGTACTTTATGCGTTATCATCCCAGCGGATCGACCAAGTGCTGCGGAGTAAGAATGAAAAGACAGGATTGGTGGTTGTTAAGCGAATGCATCGTTATCTCTAAAGGTTTGAACGAGTAGAAAGGCATTGAATTGAAGGTAAGACAACATCTTGACCGAAGTTCCAGAACTGGAGCTCACTTTTACAGGCAAATGGCTTATATGCAATCAAAAAGCATAGTGGAAAATATAGTATGACTCATTGTTAAATAAATAAAACCGATAAATACTTTCATCATGCATGAATCAAAATCTCACGTTCACAGTGAAGCCAAATATTTACTATGGAATTAATCATATGAAAATGAATGGTCCAATAAAGATAAACTTGTTTGCTGAAGTACATTTTCCTGGAATATTAAACAAATCCAAAGAAATAGCAAAGAAACCATTATTATCAGTAGAAATCAATACGTCTAAACATAATACTGAGAAGGATAATATTACAAAATCATTTCTTCAAAAATTTTTAAATGCCGAATATTAAAAGAAGGACGAATCGCTCCCACTTGGTGTGCATGAAACAAAGAGAGTTGTTGATTGGAATTACTTGCAGAATCAAGCGTAACCGGACTATTTCAAACACAACAATAACGCATAAGGGAATATTATAAGGTTCTAACTGAATTAACGTATGGGGGAATATTTATAATTCACCATACATTCATTTGAAATTAAAAAGATGCAAAAACTTTGATTTATGAATTGATAAATGATTTTTGATTTTGTTATGATTTTTGGTTTACGATCTTTATTCGTTTCTCTAAGACATTTATAGAATGCAATTATTTGGGATCCTTGGAAGAAAATTTGGCAAAAAAAAATTAGATTAAGTCCAGAAAAAATTCGCGAGATTCGTTTAAAATTGTTATGATAAGAACAAAAGTGTGACAGGTCTCTTAGGGGATTTAGGCTGGGAGCAACTTGAAGTACAGAGAGAGAAGTACAAGCGAGGCTTAGACTTTTAGAAAGGTTCAGAACAAACGAGTTTAACTATGACACTGAAGAAATTATAATGGCCCCACACTACTTAGGTGGATCAGACCACAAAAATAAAATTAGGGAGATAGATTCCAAAACAGATAAATACAAATACTCATTCTTTCCCCAAGCAATCAGGAACCATAAAAGTAAGAAACCGAAGTCACTTTAGATATATTAAAAACATTGAATTTACAAGACGGAACATAATTAAGCATTGCAAAGTTTTTTTGGTATATTTGTAGGTGCATGTGTATGTTAGGTGGTAGTTTGAGTGTTTACATGTATGTGGGGTGTAAATGTTCATGCATGAATGTATACAATGTTTTGTTTGTGGATGGTATAAATTTGTGCTCTTTGAGTGCGGTTTTTTTCCCTTTCTTAATTACGGGTGTTGTCCTGACACCCCCCGCAACACACCCTTGCGGCAGTTTGCGGGGTATTAAGTAGATACAGATGTAGAATCTACACCTACAAAATACTCTGCAAACTGCCGCAGGGGTGTGTTATGTGACCAGCCATACTATATGTGCACAAATATTAGTTCATACACCATTTGAATGCGCAAAATTTATATCAACCAAAAAGGTTCACGGCAGGGGGCGCAAGCGTCTGATGGGGTGGGTAAGGGATAATGGAAACGAAAGGGTGTTCAATGGTTAGGGAGAGGAAAAAATATTCAGTACGCTGTAAGAATAAGGACCACACAAAACATTTATTTAAATTCCATTTCAATGTTAGACTAATATCCCTTCTAAATTCCTCAGTTCTTTAGAATGCTATTATCATTTCGATTTTCTTTTCATTCTTTTAACTTTAAACATAACATTCACTTCAACACAGCTTCTCACTGCATGACAACCAAATGATTCACTACCTAGTCAGCATGTTACTAGGGTGAATGGCCGCCCAGGAAAAGTATCTTCCCAAAGTAACTACGCACCTCTTAGCATTCTACTCCGGAAGCAGCAACGGCACTACCAAATCATACTACTTCTGCTTGGCCCTTCAGAAACCTCTTATTCGGTATTAATTCTAGCTTCTCTCGGAATGGTGGACAAAGATATTATCAAATTTATTATTGTTCCCTCTTTCTAGTCTTATTAGCTATCAAATAGCCCTAATAACCTTGACCAGCACCGCCTACTTGATTCTGTAACACTCACATCTTTCCCAACGCTGATTAAAATATCCCCAGATGAAAGATTAGACTAATATTATTATAATTATTAACATTATATTTTATTCAATAATTTTCCACGATACAAGACCGACCAGGTTCTTGACAGATGACTGTATTTATTTTTCATTTCTAGAGTTGGGTAGATATTGAAAAACGTTAATACATATAGAATGATAGTTATCCGTCAAAAGCCATAATTGATCTGAGGTAAATTACTGTGAGGAAAATTATCAAGTGAAAGTTCATTTTTATATGGAAACTTTCTATTCATAAAACGATTTTAAACCTTTTGAAATGATAAGTGAAATGACTTCTTACAGTTGGTGTAACTTCCCTAGGAATGGCCATGAGAAGAGAAACGGCCAAATGACCATGGGGACGCAAAGAGGCCAAAAGTGAAAAACAGGAATTCCCTGATTTGAATTTCTTCTTCATCACTGGCCATCACGTATTCATCTGTCAATATTGGTAAGAAGAGAAGAAAAGTTTGAACTGCGAGGTTTTACCAAATCGGATTTCTCTTTCTTTATTTCTTTCTCAAAGAGAAGAACACTTGGCCAAGTGCTTCCTTTAAAACGCCTTTGAGAAATACGACGTATATGTGCCAGGAAGGGCGGTAAATTGATACCGCTTCGGGGTTGCCAAGTAGATCCATATCGGAAATTACGTAGAATTGATCAGGGTAAAAGAATTTAACGTCCATCGAGTTTTCCTAGGCCCGCGAGGCAAAAAGAATGAACAGCCATTATCAATGAATTCGGCTCCAACACCGATCACAAATGAGATTAAATCCATTGCTCGTGGTATTTAACTTGTTAGTACAGACAATCAACGCCGCTTTCAGTAGAGGAGAGACTAAGTTTCCATATTAATCCCTATCACAAAGAAGAGCGGTCAGAAAGCAGCGGATGATCAGGTACAATGACAGTATTAATAGATACGATGTACACAAAATAAAACATCAAAAATACCTAAAATCTTACTTTCAAAGTTAATATTTGAGAAAATCGGTTATTTCGTTGCCAGCCATTGTTTTTCTAATCCACTACTGCCACATTGCCATCAGCCATGCAACACAATTTGTATTTTACATAACAAATTTTATACTGTTGGTAGAAACTACACTAAGAATTACTCTATTTCTAATATAACCCACTAATTAACTAACTGTTTTCTTAGCGTAGTCAGTTGAGTGGTTACTAACAGGATAAAAATTGTAATTCGTACAATGATTATTACATGATTGCTGTTTTTAATCATCCCCCTGTCACGTGCCCTTTCGGGGGTAAGCGAGGTTCCATGTGTTTGTGTTAGTTATGAAGCATATGCGGTATAACTGGCGATATAACACCATCTCCCACGTCCTATGACGGTGTGCGAGGTATTTAATAGATGCAAATGCACATGAATAGAATATGGAAAATAAGGAAACCCATCAAAAGGGGGGGGGCGTGGTCCTAAGTCACCAATTATTAGGTAGCATTCTATTCATGCAGGACAGACAATCCGCAAATACAATACATCTACAATTTTATTTACATGACGCCCCACCACCCGGTCCAAGAGCGCGTGGCAGGGTTCGTTACGACGCCAGCCATGAAGTGAGTTGAGAGGAGATGTTACTTCCATTTTCT
The DNA here is from genome assembly GCF_022747635.1 of Hetaerina americana. Lineage (NCBI taxonomy): Eukaryota > Metazoa > Arthropoda > Insecta > Odonata > Calopterygidae > Hetaerina > Hetaerina americana. The sequence goes on along the minus strand of NW_027287427.1, from coordinate 27,967,324 downwards.
TAAATATTTCCACAGTACCAGCCCATTCCTGTCTTACTGTTTACTCTTCATATTCTGCGCAGGAAAAGTTTCGTTTTTCCTGCGCGGATAGTGCGCAGGAAAAACGAAGGCTTAAATTTATCCATTCGGCATTCTGTCTCTCTTATTTTGTAGCAATTATGTCTGTCCTGCCCATTTAATTGGGGGATGAATGATAACTTCAATGTTGTAATAATAGTATTTAGGGGAGACGACCGAAAGCTGAGGTCTTTTGCCCCAATTGCGATGGACAGGAAAGGATGAAGGTGGAGAGAAACCCGGCATCGGCATTAGCATACTCCAGTCTAAAGGCGCCTAGGGCTTCGCAGCTTAACGTCCCATCCGACGGACGGCGCACTAACTTAAAGTGCCCTTCACAAAGTACCTCGTGTAGGGATCGAGAAACCACTGAAAAATATTCAACACCGTCTGGATTTAGTCCGGGCCCTTAGGGTGTGAAAAATTCAATGTCGAATGCAAAACCACACGATTGATACTTTTGCAATAGGTTTAATCGTACTCATAGTCTTCGCATATCTATTTGCTTCCATCCCAGATATCATAGCAATCACGTCTTATGATCATAAAATGATGGTATTTTGTGAAAGGGAACAAAGCTTCAAGTCCTAAAGCTCTATTGTCAACTACGTGAAAAATTCAGCAAAGAAGAATTGTTATGAAGACCAGCAAGAAATCATTTGGTTTCTACCTGCTAACGCTGATGTTTGTTCCACTATAACAATATTAACACCTGTTGCGGTCACTAAAAACACTAAATATACGGTTAATGAGTAACAAATGCTTGACTTTTAATTGTAATTCATTCCAATCACTCGATGAAATTTCCTGCCAAGAACCTATCTAAGGATCCCTATGGGTGTAAGTTAATTCAGGTATTTTAAAAAATATTAACGTTTCGCTTAGTGTTTGATTTTTCACGTATTCATGGACTTTTAGTATGTCGAGCATTGTAATTGTACTGCGACGAAAATGGTAACTTGAAATTGAGAACTCCATTCAGAACGCAAATCAGAAAATCATTATAGTAAAAAACCGAAGTCACTTTAGAAATATTAAAAACATTGAATTTACAAGTCGGAGCAAATTTAAACAGTGCAAAGCTGTTAGGTATACTTTCAGGTGCATGTGTACAGGTATGTTAGTTGGTAGTTTGAGTGTTTGCATGTGTGTGGGGTGTAAGTGTTCTAGCATGAATGTATGCCATGTTTTTTTTGTGGATGTATGAATTTGTGGTTCTAGCATGCGGTTTTTTTTGTTTTCCTAAATTACGAGTTGTGTCCTAACACGCCACGGCCACACGCCCTTGCGGCGGCTTGCGGAGTATTAAGTAGATGTAGATGTAGAAATGTATACAACCGGAGAGATGAACTTGATAAATATTTAGCAGCTACTCTTAAGCTCCATACGTATTCCTCCAAAACTTCCATGCTCGTCGCTCTCTTGAAGAATGGCTCGGTTGATACACCTTTCCTCTCCTGATTTCGTTCTTTACCTGCTTTATGATTTTAGTCGTCGAGTTATTGCTAAAGAAATCCTTCAGCTAAATATCCAATCTACCAAAACTTTCCCTCCAGTATAAATTATGCCCAAGACGCAGTATCTCTTTAGGCACTCCCCGTTGGATAGCCAACATTTGGCATGCCGCACCCGAAACAGTTTTATGGCTAGGCGTGTTTCCGTCCTTGGAAAGGTCGCCTGTTTCGCATCAAACGTGTTTTCGAGCCACACACCCCTTTCGTCCTCCTCCTAAATCTGTCACAACAATAAATCGCATTGTAGGTCCCACATTTTCGTATAAGCATACCTCACCCCAATTATATATATTTTTTCTGCGACATTCTCTTGGCAGCCATTGGTTGTCAAAAAGGTTACCGCCCGCTCAGTCCCTCCCAGTCCGCTTAATAAAATCGTTTCATTTAATTTCCCCCTTTTAATAACTTACTTATTTTTTTATTGTGGCTCTTTTTGTTGCCAAAGTTGCTTTACCTTGAGATGGGAATAGAAAAGATTTCAATACTATGAAACTATTTCGCACAACGCCATCAAATGCGTGAATAAGCGTGAATCTCTCACAGGCAGGTAGTCTCGAACATCACCATTTCTCGCTCTCTGGCCACCCGTTCTCCAACACAATGGCACACTGGTGAGATTTCATCGGTGGAGAATATCGCTCAAAATAATGCTCTACCGGGACCATCTGGCCCTATTGATGCCGCTCGCAATTCCGATTCAACCCACACCGCCAAGTTTTCCACACGCGACACACCTTAGCCATCTGAGGCAATTTCATATGAGAAGTATGGAAATCACCAGCTCATCTTTCCTCCACGTAACGAGGGAGTGTGGAATGGGGACGTGTGACGCCCCCCACCCTCCCTTCCTCTCTCTCTCTCCTCCTTCCCAGGTGGCTGGCGTCCTACAGCATCCTTAAGAAGGAGATGCGCCGAGACCCTCGATGGCATCGAACAGATGCTCGTCATTTACCCGCCTAAATAGTCCTTTCATCAAAAATCATAATGGCAATCCATTCTCCTATCGCCTCTCACAAAAACGAGAAGGGCAGAAAAAGTAGACGATTGATGCCCCCTTAATGAGACGACTGAAACCATTCCATGATGGATGAAGTCGAGGGAGTGAGATATCACGACGAGTGTGACTCAACACATTTCCGCGGGAGCAGTTCTCCTTTTTCGGGCGAGGGCCCCGAGCCCTTGTTGGAATTCTTCACGCCCGGAACACGAGGCATTGCCAGCAGGGATGAGAGCGCGAGGTTGGGAGGAGGCCTCCTGCCAGGGGGACGCCTTATTAAAGAAACTTTCGTCACGCAACTGGGAGAGCTTCGGAAGGGGGTTGACAAACGAATATTTTCCATGTCTAATTGTGAGTGTTCTTATTCGGGAGCATAAGGCACAGATTGAAGACATTTCTCCATGGAGGCGAGGCAAGTCACGTGCAGATCCTATACTCATGGAAAAAACGACGATGTGGTTACGTGTGGTGTTAGCTGGGGTTACGCTCGGCGGTGCTGTAAGCACCTCTACCCCTTTCACTAAAAGGAATTCAGTAAACATATTATTTCAAGAAGGTCGTAGAGCAATGAAGGCCTTAAGGACTAATTTGTAAGAGCTCTTGGCCAGGTACTGGTAAATTATCCACTTACTGGCATAAATTGCCGAATTGCCAAAAATGTTTATTGTTATAAAACAATCATTCAGGTAATTAATCGTTAGTTACCATTAAAGCTGCCTGATATCAATTATCACGACAAATAATAATTGTTATCACTAGGTCTATCTTTATTTATCTCAACTTTCAACTATATGCAACCAACAGTTATTAGGCAAAGACGGCGTCAGGAACCCGACAGAAAAAATCTCAGAACGGAAATTTCCCCAGACGAGTACCATAATTGCGGAGGCGACAACGAGTAGGATTGGAATTTTTATGAAACGCCAGCTACGAAATTCCTGAGCAACCAACCCTGGGGTCTTTCCTGGGTCCTTGCCCAGATCGAGGCTCATTATGCAAGCGGAAATGCCTCGCAGCCAGCTCCCTTCCCTACCCGAGGCGCACGCAGAGGGGTGCCCCTCTCACGAGCGGCCAAGGGCCGCGAGATACGGGAAGGGGCGACCGACGGGCGTAACATTTGCACGGACGGAGTAAGGGGCGGGGAGGGGCTAGTGCGTTAGAGGCGGGGGTCGGGTGGCGTTCCTCGGCCGCGCCAGTCTCGACCCAGCATTCCATCGAAGGTACTTCTCCGCCGAGCGATGACAAGGAGACCGTTAAAAGGAGAGGAACGAGGGAATGAAAGGGAAGGGCGGGTGAGAGAGTGCCATTTTTAATTTGGGACGACCTCGGCGTGGAAATTAGCACCTCCCGATGCCACTCCGATAGGATTAGCATCTGTAGGCGACCGGGCGAACTCCCCGCTCTCTGTCGCCGCCGGATTTCTTGTCACCCGAGCAAACACGCGGCACCAGTCTTCTGACGATAATTGAGGATTTAGGTGAGCGTTTGAGCTGTTCGAAGTCTTGCGGCCTCGCAAGGAAATTCCATTAATCATCACTTCTATCTGAACTCATGTACGTATTTGTGCTGTACTCACATAAGAATTCCAAAAACGAGTGAAGTAGGTGTTACCATACCATAAGAATTAAATGTTTGGACTTGGGCGTAATTATTCCATTGTTTCCACATATTTTCATTCTAGGAAGCTTGTTGTGCCCGGTGAGTTCCTAGAATCCCCTAAAAACTAAGCATGGAATTAGGCTTTACCCAGTCTACACCAATAAAATCTGTTGAGTACACTACATCATCGAGGAAGGACTCAAACGAGAGACTTTAATGGTTGGTAGGCGGAAAATTGACCCACAATATATAATCGGACAGGACATTATAATGATAAGCAAGAAGTAAATGGAAATGTTACGATGATAACGTTAGGCTCTGATGTCCGTTAGATTTCAAGAGCATTGTAGCCTACCAAAATTAATATATACACTACAAGTATCTTGAACGTAAAAAATCAAATTTCGCATGGAAGACAAGAGTGATTTTATTTCGAAGATTTTATTCCGACGAGGTCTCAAAAATTAAATAAATTTGCCAATCCCGTTTTGTGCATGCTAGAAATGGCATGCCATGCAAATTCACCTGAACATGTTATATAACATCCCAGTTCAGAATCTTTTAACGGCAACTTTCGAATGAGGAAAAAAAACACTCAAGACAGTGAGTGCTACCAACCTACTAAGCTCACATGAGGTACTTCAATTAAATGGGCATATTATTCCTTATATTTCATTTTTCGCCATCGACATGAATATCCAGCGATCCACCAAAATGTGTGGGACAGGTGACAAGGGCAGTTTTGTTAATCACTTATGATTAGTAGAAAAATCAATTTTACAACCTTGGAAAAAGGGCAAGGTTAAGAAACGCAAGAGCGCAAAATAAAGGTCACAGAAAAGATGACACGCACAGCCTTGCATGACCCTAAATAATAACAAGTATATGACGTCTGTAAGTGCCTCCAAGTTCGTAAATTAAATTATTTGGTGTGTCGGAAAAGGAAAACCTACCTACTAAATTCAACTCACTAGTTTTTGTCGCAACCATAACAAAATGATTTCCATCTACATCTACAGCGCAACACACCGAAAAAAGAGCTTGGCGGGAGGTGCTAGGCCACCATCAATACATGAACAGAATGACTTCACATATGAATTTGAATGAATGAATGTAGAAATATTATCTGATATACAAATTCAAGCATAACTAAATATGCATCATGCTATAATTATCTGGTCAAATTAATCATTGAATTGTGGTATTTAAATATATTCAAGTTCTTGAATTCGATTTTGTCATGATGGCGTACCGTGCGAGAGAGGAACGAGCACTCACAATTGTCGTTGAAGGTGCCAAATATCTCCATGTTTTCTCGTGTGTTAAATCTATCTATGTAATTAGGGAACTTAACAATTCGCGGGTATTGCCAAAAAAACTTCCGACGGTTACCAATCTAAACGTCTAAGTCTCTTTCCGAAGAAACTGCGGGAGATGCCGCATCTACATCTACATAATACCCCGCAAGCCGCCGCAAGGGCGTGTGGCGGGGGGTGTTAGGTCACCAACCGTAAAAAGGAAAAATACCACATGCAAAAAAACAACACGGAAAATTACACCCTCAGCAGCCCACACACTCATGCAAAAATCCCTTCATCCAATACTCATGCAAACACATATACCGCAAAACAACTAAAAAAACTGCACCCCATGATGCAGCACGAAATCAATCCGAAAGCAATCGAAAGGAATAGAGCCGCATCAGTAACTTTTAACGGAATCATCCGCCAATATGCATTTCTTTGCGATAATTTCAGAGCGTAAAAATCATTCGCCTTGACCGGGATTCGAATCCGGATCCCTCAATGTCCGGTGCTTTAGCCAGTTAAGCTATCGAGGCGTCCTTTTAACCTCTGAAATTTTGGGGGCTTTTAAAGGAACTAGATGTTGTGACGAAATACCATACATACAATGTCACAGGCATTCGTAGTCGTCGACGTTGAGGGATTCGGGTTCGAATCCCGGTCAAGGCGAATGATTTTTACTCTCTGAAATTATTGCATCGTCTAAGTCTTAAATTTTTTCTTCGTGAATCAAGAGGCTCACAATTTGAATCCCCAAACATACTTGTCCCACTCACTTTAGTATTCTCATAGCAATTTTAAAAAACCTGGAGGATTTTCTCTGAATTTTTCTCAAGTCCTTAATCAACGAATTAAGAAATCGGTATGTGGGTGGTTGCTATAATTCTTCTCATGAGCGACGCTGCAGAGGTGGGTAATGTCAGTTAGCTTCCAGTCACGAGGTTTTAAGCCTTCTTCTATAGATCCGTAATAAAAAATTTTTCATAAGGTGCAATGCATAGAGAAATTTTCTTCAGTATTACTGCGGGGATTTCTAATAGTTTTTTCCGGAGCAGTTTTTCAATTTCTTTCGGGGATAACATCGCTCATGAGCTCTTCAGGTGTGTGTGGGGATCTATTTGTGCAATAATACTTTTTGTGAAGACATTTTGAAAAAAAAAGAAACTGCATAAAATAGTGGCGTCGTTTGGCTATCTCCAAAAATTTCATCATTTTTTACCGTTTAAGGATATACAGTCGGACGTTTCTCCTTATTTTGTCTGATATTTGCTCAAAATTATTTAGTATTTTCCTTTAATAATCGCATATTTCCGCTTTTTTATGATTCGCATAAAAAATTGCTCCATAATTCCCATAGCAAAGTTTATGATTATGACACATTTCCCATCCCTCCATCAACTATTTGAACCGCTAAAAACATTGGCCCATTTAAAAACAATTCCACCCTGATCCTCGAAAACCTTATTTAAACGATTATAAATTGGCCCGATTACTTACCTAAACTACATTATACTCCCTATGCGCGATATGAAATAATTACAAAATCGAACTAAAGAACCCAAAAAATGTAATTAACTTAAATACTAGACTTTGATGAATTGGTCACAGGCATGCATATGCACGGGAGTTTTATATTAGCAAACATGTATTCATGTGTAGTCATAGACCAATAATTCTGCATGCAAGGCTGGCACTCTACATAACTCCACTTCACCACACGCCCTTGTAGCGAGTTCCGGGGAAATGTGTGGATGTAGGAATATAAAAAGGCTATAATGCTCAAATACTCTAACCTATAAGGAGTAATGCCGGCTAAATATGAGGCTTTCACCTTTGTTTAAGCATTTTGTGTAATCTCGAACTAATAACTAATTAAGTATATGATTTCATCATAAGATCTAGTTAGAACAGTAACAGGAAGTATAAAGACAGAAACATTCATTCTTTGATTCATTCTGAAATCCATCAAACGATAAGGGTTCAGAATAACCACAAGAAACCATGCCAGGGTAAAAAGTTACTTTTCTTTTTTCATTATAAAAAACCTGACATAGCGCTATGATATCATCTAAAATTAGAAGAAATAATTCGCGATGAAAACCTTCGTCTGGCATGTGTAAACAGGTATTCCACCCTTGGAAAATGCATGCACCTTTAGTTAACATTACCTTCATCACAATACATATTTAATTACATACAAATAAAAATTTAAAACAATTCATTTGATTTTGCATCCATGGTATTGATTCGCCCCCTGCCATACACCCTAGCGATGAATTGCACGGTACCATTTAGATGCAGATGAACAAAATTACGCTAGGATAGAAGAGCCGAATTACGGAAATGGCTTCTTGTGCTTTCTCGAAGAGAGGACATAATTTTATAATGATCCTTCCGCTTTTACTTATTAAGATTTCTTGAAATGTGTAATACTATCGTTAAATAAATAGCATTATGGCTGATATACGCCCGTCATCAGAAGAAGTAAACGGACTTTTCCAAGCGTAATTTCTCCTTTTTAGTTAGTTTAACTACTTAATAATATCTTCAGTGTCATCAACTGACAGCCTGCAATTATTATCTGCCATGCATAACGGGCGTGATGCCATTATTAAATACGTAATAACTGATGACGCAGTTTGGAGTTAACCAATTGTCAAAGGACTCACACCTGTTGTTGCAGTGGGGTGTGCCCAATAAATGATTTAATTAAGTATTGTTCAAAGCCACACTGTTTCCTAAGAGTGACCGGCGAGTGAATCATGGCCGTTGCAATGCAGCACGCCGCCTGCCTCGTGCGCAATGATGAAGGAATGCGAACATCGCTCCCAGTCAGGCAAACCTTAGACACACCACCAGGTCATGGGCTAGGAGGGGCTTCAGCATATGACGCCGTCTCGGTATGCGCACCCACACCCATCGTGTTCCGAGAAGGGGAAATGAGGAAGCGGAAGGCGGGAAATGTATCAGGGGAGGAAGATCTGCGTCGTTTCGGAATATAGGACACTCATGACGTGTATTCATTCCCTTGAGGCGCATAATCTTCCGTTTGGATGTAAGGCACGAGTTCTTTGGAGCCTAGTGAGGCTCTAAAAGGGAAGGCGAACGGAGATTATTATGACCATCCAGGTCGTAAACACCACACGAAGTGCCATCTTGGTGTACGGTATCATACGTCATTTAGACATGGGATATTAGTTGGGAGAATGATAATGAGAAATTCAAAGTAAACACTAAAAAGACTTAAAATAAAAGTTTTTTTCAGTTAAATCAGAAATTATTACTTGAAATCCCTACGCAAATATGCAAATGTGGTTTCAGATGCAAAATTACTTTTATCCCACTTAAAGAGTCCCCTGGTAAATGTACGCAAGTATGGAAGCCGAGTTAAACATTAGAGTAGAAGGCAATTAACTGGTGTAGGTGCAAAAATTATACATTTGAGGGTTATTTCCGATATAAGGATAAGGTTTGCCCTTGAAAAGGAAGCACTTACAAAAAGAAGAGATTTAATTACAGCTTCACTGCATAAAGATGTGAACAATCGATTATTAAAACATTGTTTTTTTTCCTTTTACCTACATCTACACCAACATAATACCCCGCAAGCCGCCGCAAGGGCGTGTGGCGGGGGGTGTTAGATCACCAACCGTTAACAGGAACATTACCACATGCAAAACAACAACATGGAAAATTACGCCCACAGCAGCGCACACACTAATGCAAAAATCTAACCTAAAATACCTAACCCTTCCTCTCTTCCTTATACCTTACCCTTTCCACCTGGTTAGGAAGGGTCAGGGATGAGGAAGAGAACACACCTCATTGTTGGATCGCGAGCTATTTATGTGGATTATCTACATATACTTAATATGAGGCAAGCCGCCGTAAGGGCGTGTGGCGGAGGGTGGTAAGGCACCACGTGTAATTAAGAAAGAAAAAAACCCAAGCAAAAGGCACAAATTTATAAAATCCACAAACAAAACATTATATAAATTCATGCAAAAACCCTTGCAATCCACACACATGCAAACGCACAAACTACCAACTAACATACACATGCACCTAAAAATATACCTCATTTCTTTTGCAATGTTTAATTTTGTTCCGACTCGTAAACTCAATGTTTTTAATATTTCTAAATTGACTTCGGTTTCTTACGATTATGATTCCTGATTGTTCGGGGAAAGAATGAGTATTTTTATCTATCTGTACTGGAATCTATCACCCTTATGTTTATCTTTATGGTCTGATCCACCCAAGTAGTGCGCGCTGCTGTGGGTGTAGTTTTTCATGTTGTTGTTTTTGCAAGTGCTATTGTTCCTTTTTACGGGTGGTGGCCAAACACCCCCCGCCACACGCCCTTGCGGCGGCTTGTGGGGTATTATGTAGATCTAGATGTAGTGTGGGTGGAAGAATTTAATAAGGGTGGATAATTATGGGTGGAAGAATTTAATTAGAAACATAAAGCTTTATAGATATGGAAAATGGTCTTACAGGAAAGAGGCTTAATGTAGATTGGAGGCTTTTGAGATATAAGTGTGACGGAAAATGGAAAAATTACTCCAAGTTGGGCAAATATGAAGACGAAAGTGGAGTGTTTAAATAGGGCGGGAGATGAGGAGAAGGAGATAGAGCGACTCCGAAAAAGAGAATTCGGTGGAGATAATATTAAAACGAAACGTTGATGAATATTGGGTAATTGGGGTAGAAGAAGTGGGTGAGTAGGTCTTCTAGGCAGCATGAAGTCAGGTATACAAGTATAGCAAATAAATGAACAAATACATAATACAGGGTATAAAGAGAAAGTTTTCTAGATGTGTAGAGGTAAATACTCGTTTTGGACCGTCCAAAACCTAGTTTTAAATAAAATACCTTTAATTAAATGAATGAATGGCCTAAATTTTACGTGAGTTTCTTTTATATATTAATAACACCTATTCAGATGCTGTAAAACCTCTGTAGTGGGCATAATTATTACTTGTTTAAAACTATGTTTGGCGCTAACATGTATAGATGTGTGCAAATTAGTCCGGGTTCTCCCGCTTATCTTGCAAGTACAGGGCTTTTAATTGATTTTTTCCCTCTTCTTTCACCCCTAAACAAACTTCCTCTACCTCACCCCTAGCCTTTTCCACCTGGCGTTTGAAACCTCTGCCACACATATTTTTGGCAGTTCACCGATATGGGGCGTGGCGGGGTGAGTTAGGCCACCAGCTACATAGGCAGTTTTATCAGTTTATTCCAACTTACACTCACATATTTACCTTATTTTTGCAAATAACATTGTGCTAACCTAGCGGATTTTCTCTCAAAAATTTCCAAATCATTTATTTTTTAAACATAATATTTTACATAATAATGTTTACAATTATATAGCAATGCACAATTACAAACACCCACGCTCTAGATGGAGAAAAACCCACCTAGGCAGGAATCGTACCCGCGATCTGTGGGCTGACAGTCGAGGACGTCACTCCGCCGCCACCGGGACAACCGAATTTAACCGCCGCCACCGGGGCAAGCCGACCTTTATTTACATTTTCTCCCATGGATCCCAAATACTTGTCGCGTATCAAAAATGTGACCTAGCTAAAAATTAATAAATCCTCTTTCGTATTTTTTATTAAATTTACTACATATACATTTACACTATACGCTGCAAGCCGCTATAAGAGCGTGTGACAGGCCATGCGGGTGTTAGGTCACCACCCGCAAAACAGATTAAAACTACCCGCTAAACAAACAAATTCATGTTATTTAAGAACCAAAGAGGTGTATATTCATTGAAAACGGGATAGCCGAGGCAGTAAAGAAGAATCTGAGAATCTTCAGAGAAGAATTCTTCTCTGAAGAGGCCTGCTTAGCAGGCGAAACACTTGGTGTCAGGTTTTCTCTAGGCACTTACCTATCCCCGCTTCCTACTTCCTTATTTTTTGTTTGTGTGATTGACGGTCCCTGGCATAGGAGGAATCCTTGCACACCCTGAGTGGGTGTGTAAATGCGATTCAAAAAGGTCTAACACACCCGAGTGATGGCTTATTTACGTAAGTCCGTCCTGTTTTGTTACATCTGCATTGTGATTGACGGGTACTGAACCCTCTATTTAATAATTTATGTCGGAGGAAGTGTTGGGGAAAAGGATTGCTAAAACAATTAGATAATGTATTATATATTTACGCCTCTGTGAGCATGCCTTGACATGAATTTTTAAGCTTTGCGTGTGATTTCATTCTGTTTACTGGTGATTGCCGAACATCCCCCGCCACACGCCCTTGCGACGGCTTACGGGGTATTGTGTATACGTAAATTCTGATCCCTTGTCGTTCGTGGGAAGAATGACACGTTAAATCTCTCTGTCCTACACCTAATATCTCTGATTTAATTTGATCCCTTTGCGGGATGGGGCTCCGAGTACGTCGGCGATCGGCCATTCAATAATTTCGGCTAACTCAATGTCACGGTGGACTATCGAATAGCCATCCCGAGCCCATTTCCTTTGGGAAAAGTCACCCAGTCCTGGATGTTGGATCTACATCTATATCTACTTAATATCCCGCAAGCCGCCGTATGAGCGTTTGGCGGGGGGTGTTAGGACACCACCCGTAATTAAGAAAGAAAAAAACCTCATGCAAAAGCCACAATTTTATACCATCCGCAAACAAAACATGACATACTACATTCATACAAGACATTCATACGGCTGCGCAGGATTATACGATTATAATTATATATTTTTTTTGCAGGTTCCCCTTACCTTTTCCCATCCATTTGAAAAACCCTAACCCCCTCATCCTTTACCCTTTCCTCCTGGTGCTTCACCCCCTGCCACACACCTTTTTGGTGGCTTGCAGGGTATTGATGTATATATAGATGTAGAAGACCACATGCACCCCACACACCTGCAAACACTCAAACCACCAACTAACATACACATGCACCTACAAATACACCTAATATCCTACACACAAGCACCTACAAATACACCTAATATGGATCGGAGCTTCTCCACCACCCTCTCGAACAAGACGGTATCATTACCTTTGCCTACAACCCGTCTAATAAAGCCCAGCTTCTTTTTCATTTTTCATAACATATTTACAAAATGCAATGAATTTTTTGAAAGTTAGAAAAAATTTTCAAGTAATTTTTCTTTGGTTTCCCTCACTTTTCTTCGCACACATTGTCCTCTTTCCCTCATCAGTATACTCTCGGGAAATTTAATAAAACCTAAGATACAATTCAGACTATTGTTTCGCTAATACCACCAGTAGAGCTCATGAATGTCCTCACCTCCCCTCATAGTGGTAGTTCGTGGAGTCACGTTTTTCACGAGGTTGAGTTATACGACGGATGGCCGGCCATTCAGTTGGGGGGTGGGTGGCTGCTTATTCTTCACCAGTTTTGTTTACATGCAAAGACCTTCAGAGGGAGTAAATTTTTACGAATCAAAGGCGGGGAAAATGAAATAGACAATTGTATAGAACTACTTAACAGTCGTATACATAGAGAATATTAAAGGTCTGCAAAATATGTCCTAAATACAATATAAAATTATGATCGATTCTATATAATTTTCCGTTTGTTGGGTTAGCTATTCAAATCATTATCTTTGGCATTTTCCACTTCTGCTTTCTGTTACTGGGAGCAAAGTAGCCCGTCAGTATTCAAAGGGAGCTCGACAATAATAAATATTTGCCTAAATAACCAATAAAGCTGCAGGTTAGTTATGGGTGATTGTGGCCGTTAATCTTTAGATTCACTTGATGCATAACCAGCAAATAAGGCCGAGGATTGTATCGCTAAAGTCTTTGGGAAAGAGATTTTAATAATCTCAGTAAGAAAAAGGTTTTGAAGGAATATTCTATCGTCTTTTTTTCGAACATTATTTTTCCTTTTTATTAATATCTATGCTTTTAACGAATAACGAATTTTGCTCAAGGAACCGAAGAGTAATGCAGGAAATATTTTTTTCTTATTGTGAGCTCATAAAGTACGAGCCGTGATGTCAATAAGTAAGCTGTTGTGTAAATAAGGTTGTGAGATGATGCATTTGTGAATTGTTTGTTCTGCATGATTGCAATTTTAACTGGTGATTAGTAACTGTGTTGCATGTGAGTCAACCTTTTTTATTGGGTTTTCTTTTTTTTCTTCTTAGGGTTGTCGGGGGATCAGTACAACAGTACAACATTCGTAATGTGCACGGGTATATCGGATGTTGAATTAATGGTGTTCGATTGCCCACCTTCCACGTGCCATTTTGGTGGACCAGAAGTAATGGAGTAAAAGTGTCCCCCGCACACACCCTTGCGGCGGCTTGCGGGGTATTATATAGATTATGTATGCGGTTTTTTTTCTTTTTCTTTTCTAAATTACGGGTGGTGTCCTAACACCCCCCGCCACACGCCCTTGCGGCGGCTTGCGGGGTATTAAGTGGATGTAGATGTAGAAAAGTAGAATTGCTCGTGACCTAATAACCCATGCCACATGTCCTTGCAACAGCTTACGATGTAGTTTACAGATGTAGTTGTAGACGTAATTAGAATGAAAAAGAGGAATATTCCTCATACCATGGTAGGAGATGTTAGTGAATGCAAATGATTAAATAAAAAACGTATTTTTTGTAAGGACAATGGACAATTCACGACATCGGAACTGACGAGAAAATGTAGGCACAGAAGCTGCAGTTAAATACCATAGATGCTCGTACATGGGAGGTGTTTACAGGATGTTAAATCTCTTTAAAAAAGTTAAAAAGGTTTTTGCATGGATATATACGCCACTGTGGGTGTAGGTTTGCATGAATATATTGGTTTTGCACGAGGTTTTATTCTATTTTACGGTTGGTGACCTAACATAGCACCCCCTGCCACACGTTCATGCGACGACTTACAGGGTATTATGTAGGTGCATCTATCTGCATACAGCCTCTTGACAATGGATGGAATTTATTATTTCAGCAACTGGTCCTCAGTGGGCAACATTTATAAACATTTATTATTATTATTAGGTAATCTACCGGTTAAGGTAGGTTATGGATGGACACGGCTACTAAATAAATATTTTATAGACACTTAATAACCTAAATGTAGGGGGATGTGTGCAAATGAACTTATCGGTAACTTTTGTGCAAAGAAATATGTCAGGATCTTCATTAATGAATGGATATGTGGAAAATAAGGAGAGTTAAAAAACTATTTTGGTTAATTTCATAAATTGTAATGAACAGGGTGACGATTCTTCCTTGAATTCAACGCATACTGTATTTTTTATGAAAATGGTTTCATAAATGCATGAAATAATTTTGCGTTCATCCTTATAATTAAAAATATTCATCTTAATGGCATTCCTTTCATCAATCGTAAAGAAAAGTCACCATTAAGGAAGTGAGGAAGTTTTGCTCCCAATGGACAAGCAACCCGCAACATGAAATCGCGAAAGTTCACAAATTAGCTCAAAAATAGGAAAGAAAAACAAGAGATACATTTATAAAAGTGCGGTGGTCTAGATAATCGTATTAAGGCAGCAACTAATTTGCGAAACAACACAAATTCAAAATGCTATGTGCGTGGCAAAAAAATAACGCTTATGGATGAAAATAAGGAAAAATTCATATTTATATATGTAAAGTATACGTGTTATTCCATTTCAAAATTGGTCATTTTTCTCAAACTGCAAGTAAAAGAACGATAAATTTAAAGACACCCATCTCCATGCAAAGGGATTTTAAAATACTTCCAGTATATTTTCCAACATTTAAAAATAAATAGTTATATTTTTAATGGTATAATAGTCCTCTTCCGCTGTAATTGCTCAGAAAGTACGGATTCGAAATTTTTAGGCTCACTTCAAGTTGTGAGGAGATTTAACTATGAAGTATTGTACAAGAATGGCCCTAGGGCTTTCAGACTATGGTGCCTGGGTGCTGATACTCTAACGGGTAGAAGGGTGAGGATTTCAAGGAAACGCGGGTAAGAATACCGTAAGGAAAAAAGGCTACAGCCACGTGGGTTAGGATTTTTCCGGGTTTGTGCCACGGCGGGTAAGGGCCTGAGGCAGACTGGGGGACCTCCTCGGGAAATCCCACAGACGTAGCAGAGGACATGTGGGTCGCTTTTGTTTTCATTGCCCGCCGCATCCTTCCACTGAATAATCAAGGCGTTAGGACAAAGAGACGGAGGAAGAAAGGAGAGGGAGGGATGGAATTAACCATCTTCTCCTGAAAGGCCCTCGAGCTTGTTGAGTGGGGAAGGATGGAAAGGCATTTTCGTCCCAGCGCGGGGATGACGAAGGGACGGCGGAGTGGTGAGGGTGAATAGGGTTGTGGGTGGCTGGAGGGGAAAAGGCGAGAAGAAAGGAACGAAAAGTGACCCCAGATTAAAAGCCCTGCCTTTCCCGATGGGGGTCACTGGAATGACCATACTCTTCCAGCTGGTCGGACGCTTCCCCCCGGCCGTGGAGGAGGTGAAGAAGTGGAACCGAAACTGTGGAAGGGCATTAACAAGAAGGGGGTAAACAAAGGGGTAATGCATTGTATGTTAAAAGTTGGAGGTGTGGGCGAAGGATTTAGTTCGTCGGGGAGGCAAGAGGTGGCTCCACAGGTGAGTCGAGGAAGCGCGGGGAGTGGGACGAGCAGCCGGCGAGGCTACGGTCGAGGAGTGGGGGAAGGTGGGGGGGAAGGGATGCGGGGAGCGAAGAAAGGTGGACGGAGGGAGAGGCCAAACCTCTTATCGACGCATCTATCTTGGAAGTAAGGCAGGGCATCGTAGGCGAGGAGGAAGAGGGAGGGGGATGTAGGGGAGAAAGGTCTTGGGGCATGCACGGGGCAGGAGTGGAGATGAGATACGCAGCACTACGGTTGGCGACAAAATATGGCGAAGTTGTTTCGGACATTTTGCAAGGATGAGGGGTTCCGGGAAGATAGGGCTGGGAGATAGAACTTCATCATATTCATATCACATAAATATGTCACTCTTGCGGTATGATTTTACTAGAAATGGTGGCGGTGGTACAATGTGCACATCTTTCGAGTCCAACAAGTGTTTACTAGTTCATTACATGTCGAATTTATTTTTCTGTAGAGAGGCTTAAGCATGGTGCGTGACTTTGTCTGTTGATGTGCTTTGAATGCCTGGTGAGAATACACATCTTCCCTGCGGCTTGCAGGGTATCAAGTACATGTAGATACAATTATACTCTGTACAAGGTCACAAAGAATACCGTACAGAGAAAATATTTATTTGGGACGAATGGAGAAGAATACTTTCGATGAGAGTACATCTAAATCTACATGCAGGAGTAACACCCCGCAAATCGCCGCAAAGGCGTGTGGCGGGGGGTGTTAGGTCACCACCCGTAAAAGAGAACAAAACAACATGCAAGACCAAAATATTTATGCAAACCTACCCTTACACAGGCGTACATATTCAAGTAAAATCATTTTAAATTATACACATGCAAATACATATACAATCAGCTAAAACACACATGCACCTGAGAATATAGTATTAATTCAACCAATAACGTGAAAATCAGAATTGAAAAGTAGGTGGGACAACTCTACTACCACATGGACATGTAGCTCATGATCTCCTCCCCCCAGGATAACGTACATAACATACATATATATTCAAATGTATGTATGAACTTATGCCTATGCACGTACGCCTAATAACCACGGCCACATGCTCTTGGGGCGGATTGAAGATGAATTGAATTTTCTCGTTGCATGTCTGGTGTGAAATCAACCCTTGCTACACCCGAATCGGTGGCTTACATGCTATCAGATGTGTAGATGAGTACATTAAAAACATCACTTGTGCGTGGGGCGTGTATGCATGAATGTTAATTCTCGTGTGTGGTTTTATGTAGTAGTGGTCTCGTGTGGGGTATTATGTAGATGTAGATGCTTACTTTTGGAACACAATTTGCTGGGGTGCTGATCAATTGAACCATACTGTGTCCCATACAATCAACCAGTCTTTATTGCCTGACAAAAAGTCAATTCTTGGATAATTTAAACTGCACGCATGGAACATCCAAGCAGAGTTTCCAAGTATTACCGTCTTAATTTGACAAAATTCATAAGAGTCAGACATTACCAAAATGTGCTTTTTGCGAAAAACAGTTTTTAATGAACTTAAACGTGAATAATTAAATCAATCATTTGATTATCAATAAATGCTAATTAAAAGTTGCCGGCCCCCGTGGCGACGGGGTAATGTCCTCATCTGCTGACCCAGAGGTTGCAGGTTCGATTCCCGTGGCGGCGCTTTTCCCTCTACCTAGGACTAGAGTGTATATAATTGTCAAATTGTTATATCAATGTTCAAAGGCCCATGTAAAGGTCGAAGTTCCGTTTTCGGACAAATGCAAAATAAATAATTGTACAAATGTTAAAATACAGATAAGGAAAAAAGAATAGGATTTTTTAATTGCTAAGTATTTTCATCAATCTAATGAAATATTTAATATGACCTTATGAAGACAGTCAACGAAGTAAAAAGTAACTGGCAGAATCACACAGAAAGTGTCCGAAGAGACACGTGGAACAACTAATAAAGTTCCTCAAAGGGAAGATAATTCAGGCACATTAATCATAATACTGGGTTAACGCAGCTCTCTAGTCACATGTATCCGATAACCTCTCCATGCAGCATGAGGAGCCCAGCGGATAATAGTGATTGGATATCTCCGTTAACCTAATAATCGCAAATGATTGATGATCGCGATGATTTGGATAAAAAAAAATCCAACGGAAGTTTAACGAATTATAGACTTGAAAGTGAGTGGAACTGCACAAGGTTCATTCGCGATTTTTTTTCCAAGGCCCTCGCTGGAAAATCATAAACATACAAGTTACATTTCAATGGGTGGTGTCCTAACATCCCCAGCCACGTGCCCTTGGGATTGGTGAAGGAGGCTATTTGTGCATACATTTTCTTGTAAATAAATTTTAGATCTAATGTATTTGTGAATTTGTCCATTCGTGTTGCCGAATGCTACGTGATAGTTTGTGACTGCGCTGTATGTTTGCCTCCCCTTTTTAGTGGGTTTTCTTATTAGTCTTCTTCGTGTAGTCAGTGGAGTAGTTACAAACAGCACACTATACGTAACTTGTAAAACGGATGTTGCACGAGTGGCGTTCAGTCGACCCCCTTCAAAGTTCCATTTCGTTGCAGGACGTGTACGTGGAAATAGTGGAGTAGAAGTAAAATAGCTCGCGATCTAATACCCTCTGCCACTTGGCCTTGTGACGGCTTGTGGTGTAGAGTATAAATTTAACTGAATATGAAGGTGCCCAGTGTTGTCACCAGGAATCGAACCCGCACCCTCCGGCCTGTGGCTGGGCGCTATCCTCCCTGAACTATCTCGTGCCCCTTAAACGTACATCGGCGTTTAATGTATCCGAGTATTTCTCAAATTTATACCAAGACGGAAAATAGAAAATAGAATTCCTTCCAGCAATCACACTGGCATACCTTCTGCCTAAAGAGATGATATATATTTTCCGTCAAATGAGTAAATTAAACTTGGAGTGAAAATCCGCAGAGGCTTGCAGAGATTTCTGATATAAAAAGGGTTTGACACGAGAATAACATCAGAATGAGGAAGGAGAAATCATAGGAAAGAGAAAATGCGTGTCTCTATCGAAAGGAACGGCGCAAATAAGAGGGTTGAGAGAGGGGAGAAAAGTAGGTGGGCAGGCAGGAATTGAACGTAGTATGAGGGAGAGTGAGAGAGGAAAAAGAGAGATGAGGCAGTGGGAAGAGAGGGATGGGGCGAGGGGAAGAAGGAGGGAGGTATGCGAGAGGTGTGATTGAGGATATGGAGAGGGGATGAGGGCTAGGGGGAGAGAGGGAGGGGGGAGTTGCAGTGGGTAATAGAGGAGGCTGGCATAGAGCGGGAGGGGAGAACCCAGAGAGTCCTGTTATTTTGCCCCCGGGAGATTCTCCGGTGGTCGCCGTAGACGAGGGCAATGAACGATGAGTAGACGGCGACGCAGTATGCAAGGAACGGGGGAGGTGGAGGACGGAGGAAAAGGGCTTCGAACGAGTTGAAGTGGAAAGGATGAGCTACCGAGAACTGAAGAGAGAGGGAACGCATGTGGACATATCATATCGAGGAGACATGTTAACGGGGACACTGGACGTGTGCCCGAACGAATTTCATGTTGAATGAAATGCGAACCGATCGAGATGAGGAAAGCTAAGGTTTTTTACTCAAGCTTCCACGGAATTTCAGACGGAGAATGCCTTCCAAGACATCCTGTATGACAGCTACTCTTGCTCTTTTGTTCTTGAATGCTTTTCTTTTTATTGGATAAATGAGTTCTCTAAAACAAACATCATTGCTTCACAATAGTAGGGTGAGTGGTGATGGGGCTTGGCTGCTCTGGATGAATACCCCTGGAAGCCATGCCCTTTCTGTAAGTTTTTCTATACTCTCCAGGAAAATCAATACCTCCGATAAGCTAAACCGTCTAAATTGAACTGCAATACTCTACCTATCGGCACAGAATGACCTTCCCATGCTGAGGAATTCGAGGAGGCGAGGCAGATGGTGACTGTGTTCAAAAACTCTCAACGTTTTTTTTCAATGAATTTTCCGTTACATATTTCCAGATATTATACACTTTTATGGCTCGTTAATTGTATATACATCTATTTTGGGTTATAAGTACGCATATTTATTAGTTTGGGTTATAAGTACGAATATTTAAAAATAAAATTACCAGAATACACGACAAAAACACGCACAACCAATATAGAGAACACTTGGAAATATTTCTTAAATATTTTACGTGAAGGAATGAAGACGTACATCCTATCCAAACTCAAATGTGACAGAAAGAAAACTAGATGGTACAACGGGGAAGTCAGATAGGAATTAAGAAGGCAAAGAAAGCTACAGTCAAATTTCAAAAAGATTTTAAAAAGTGACGATATAGTTTATATGAATACATCCAAACAGCAACTAAAAGAATGTCGTAGTAAGACGAAAAGTATTATGCGCACAGCACTACACTCTTTTAAATCTAAAATGCTAAGCGAATATCTTGAGGAAAATCCAAAGTCATTCTGGTCCTATGTTAGGGAAATACAGGGTACACGTCCAACTGTTCATTCTTTGAAGACGGAAAATGGAGAAATCATTACAGATAGCGTGAAAAAGGCAAATATTTGAAACTGTCCAGAGCGTTTACAATAAAAACAAAAACGATCCTCCACATCCACCCGGGGAACACATGAGCGATCTTACACTGACCAAGCAGGGAATAGTACGGTGATTTCCACATTTTTCGGGCTGCGTCCGCGTATGTCGTTTAAAAGTACAACAGTTTCGCCAGCTATCCTGCTGGCGTCCTCAGGTCAAGGACCTCCTTGACCTGAGGACGCCAGCAGGATAGCTGGCGAAACTGTTGTACTTTTAAACGACATACGCGGACGCAGCCCGAAAAATGTGGAAATCACCTACTCATCGCCGCGGAAACCTTCGAACGAACAGGGAATAGTACATCTGCTCCGTAGTATCAAAGCACACAAGGCACCTGGTCCGGAAGAAATACCTGCTAGAATATTAAAGGAATTAGCTGAAGACATTGCCCCGTTTTTAGAAATTGTTTTTCTAAAATCGATAGAAGAAGGCTCAGGGCCTCGTGACTGGAAGCTAGCCCATATAACTCCCATCTATAAAGGAGGTGATAGGGATAAACCAACCAATTACCGACCCATTTCCTCAACATCGATCTCTTGTAAAATATTGGAAAACATTATTGTCCCTAACTTTATGAGATTTCTTGATACTAGGAAAATACTAATCCACAACCAGCACGGATTTAGGAAAAGCAGACCTTACGAAACACCACTTGGTCTCTTCATTCACGATATACTTAGATCGGGAGAAAACAACACACAAGTGGATGCAGTATTCCTGGATTTCCAAAAAGCCTTCGACAAATTGCCACACAATAAACTGTTAAATAACATTAAATACTATGAAATCATCGAGAAAATAATTTATTGGATTAGAGACTTCTTGTCAAATCGCCAACAAATAGTAGTCATTGATGGGTTGTGCTCAACGGATAGAGATGTAACTTCGGGCGTCCCTCAGGGAAGTGTAACAGGTCCTCTTCTCTTCTTAATATACATTAATGACTTAAGCACACACGTTGGCAGTAATCTGAGGTTATTTGCTGACGACACGGTGGTATACAGGGAAATAAGGATCCAACAAGATCGCGAGCTACTGTCTGGAGACTTACACAATATCTCGGAATGGTGGAAGAAATGGGAATTAATGCTTAATATAGACAAATGCGCAGTTTTGAAATTTTGGAGCAAAGGAAGTGGTGGATAGGATATTAACTACGAAATAGAGGGCTATATACTGACTACGGCCAATCAAGCTAAATATTTGGGGGTTCTTCTAACACCATGCCTTTCATGGGGAGCACATATCAGGGCAATATGCGGATCAGCTTTAAAGAAACTTGGCTTCATAAAACGGGTGGTGGGGAAATGTAATGAAAAAGTTAAAAAAAGGTGTTATTTTGTTCTAGTTAGACCTCATTTGGAATATGCCGCAAGTATTTGGGATCCTTGGGATAAAATCTGGCAAAAAGAACTAGATAAAGTCCAAAGAAAATCCGCTAGATTCGTAAAAAATTGTTATGATAAGAACAAAAGTGTGACAGGTCTCTTAGGGGATTTAGTCTGGGAGCCACTAGAAGTACGGAGAGAACAAGCGAGGCTTAGACTTTTAGAAAGGTTCAGGACAAACGAGTTTAACTATGACACTGAAGGAATTATAATGGCCCCTCACTACTTAGGTAGATCAGACCACAAAGATAAACTAAGGGAGATTCCAGTACAGATAAATACAAATACTCCTTCTTTCCCCGAACAATCAGAAATCATAATTATGCCATGTTTTTATGTGGATATATGAATTTGTGGTTTTTGCATGCGGTTCTTTTTTTTCTTTTCTAAATTACGGGTGGTGTCCTAACACCCCCCGCCACACACCCTTGCGGCGGCTTGCAGGGTATTGAATAGATGTAGATGTAGTAAGATCCTAATTTTTTCACCAGTAAACGCCATTTACCCATGTAGTAAACTGAAACGTAAAGCCGGAAACATTTTAGATGTGAAAATCTAGAGCTGATGATGATTATCGTTTGATGAGGCAAGGTATCCCGGCGGTGATGTAAATTGTGTAATTATGACTTCATGCAGAGGAATTTAATTTTTTTTTCAGGCATTATCTAAAAATATAAAGAACAAAAACCGCATTTGCCGAACGCAGGAAGCATCAGGCAAAGAAAAAATATTGAGCGCAGCCCGAGAGAGGCGATAAGAATGAAACAACCCAAGAAGAAATAAAGATCGAGAAGACATTCCGTCTCATGCTCAACCCATTGTCTTCTTGAGTGTTCGCCTTTTTTTTCGCGAAGGAGAAGGGGAAAAATGTCTTTTTTTATTTGTGAACATCGGTTTTCTCGGCCAAACAGTCTCGCGCATACGAAGTCGATCGCCAAAAAACCACCATCCTCCGAAATCATTAATTCTAATCTCCTTTCTCGCAGCGATGGAATGCCCTCTATGCCTTTGAATGTTCCTGAGCGTGTGTATGCGTGTGCGTATGCGTGTGTGTGCGTGAGTGCGACTCCAAGGGACAAAATCAGTCGGAATGGTTGGAACCTTGCCCGTATAAAGGCATGTCTACGTGTGTCCCCACCATCACGGGGTCCACTCCTCTCAAGCCGGCCAGATGGAGGGAGGGAGGAAGCATTAAAAAAAACGCAGTTTGCCAAGAGAGATTCTTCGTCCGCCAGAGATTAGATGCAGCACCAATCGAAAATTCATTCCTCGACTATTGTAAAAGAGAATCGCTAAGGAGACGGTGATCTTTTATTCCGAGAAAAGTGCCCGCGGGGAAGCAAAGAAGGATAAAAATGGAAGAACGAGATGAAGAATGAGAACCGAGCGAAAACCCTGCACCGTGAACGAGGAAGTGGCAATGGATCGAATAACTAAATGCGAGGGCACGGCTCGCGAACGGCACGACCTGAGTACTGAAGAGGTTGAATCCATTTTAAACAAGGGATTCCAGAGCTGAAGAATCTTCATCCTATCGGTTTAAAAATCGAAGTTGGCTCTTTCCTGAGTGCTTGACGTGATTTGCGATGCTCTTTTCACGAACGGCATGCAAATATCTGGGGGAAGGGGGGGAGAGAGAGAGGGGTGGCAGTCCTTGCTTAAAAACCACAGCCAAGACTCAGTCATTTCATTCTAAAGCCTAACCGTTTCCCTGGAATTTAACGACGAATGTAAGAAAACGAAAATATTCTTTTGCTGACAACCAATTTAAGGCAGGCAGGAGCACAATGATTCCACTGGTGATGTGAAGAATGACGACAGCCTCCTTTTGCAAACTGAAATTATAAAGCGATTTAAAATATTTATTCATGATTTGTTTAAACTTCTATGATGCCAACAGTATATTTAGGCATCTCTTTCTTTTGTAGTAGTTTGATTGTCACGGCATCCATATTCATCGACAAATTATTTTCTGCTATATTCAATGAAAACAAAATAAGCAAACGCTATCACTCTGGGCAGGAAATATAAATAGATCGCGTAAAAATCACATGCCTTAGAATTTCTTCGACAGCGGAATCTCTGGATTTCTAATAAATTATACATTGTCGAATAAACGTTTACTTCCTTCTTCATTAAAACTCGTCAGCATTTATTTTTAACAATAACTAACTACAGAGTTTCATTATATTCTAAATTCCCATTACCGCGAGAAATGGTCCAATTATCCTGTTTAGGCATAACGAAACATTCACTTTTTTTAAAAGAGCAAAGCTCGCAACTGCAAAACTTTGTGAATATTTACATTAGAAATCTAAGGAATATAAAATGTTGCTCCGCCATTCAATTAAAAAGTCAAGACAAAAGTCAAATTGTTTATTGAAATAAGTTACATGAAAACGTTGACTAAGAATAGGTGCGCAGGCAACCTTAGCCCCTTCCATATTTTTCAAAGTCAAGCACAACAACTAAAAGAGAAACTAGAGCTGAATGATTGAAATGACTAAAAGATAAAATAGATTCAGACTGAGACGAATTATGGATGTCAATATTAAACTTAAACTCTTTCGGCAGCAATTACCAGAAGGCCGACTTGGATGGGTAGGGTGGAGCAAAACACGATCAAAGCATTTTAAATCCAGTGAACTTTCTTTCCCTATGCCCTTCCATTCTGTTTCACACACGATTCTGGAAACCGGAAAATCACTCCATTTGGATATTCGGATCTACATAATCCCCTATAAACCACCGCAGGGGTGGACAGCGATGATTGCTAGGGCATCAGCCATCGATACACAAAAGAATTCATACATGCACAATATGTATTGCATATTAATACGAGTACATCCACATAGTACCCCATAAAGTGCCGAAAGCGCCTGTGTTGAGGGGGGGGGGGGTTGGTAACCACCCGTAATAAAGAATAAAACCGCATGCTAAACCCACAAATCCATGCCAATCTACGTACAAAAAATCGTATATATCCATGCAAAAGCATTTACAACTCACACACATGCAGATCCATGTACTATAAACTAACACACACATGCACCTAAGAATATACCTTATGTCTACGCAACGTTTGATATTTCCCTAACTTGTAAATTAAATGACTTGAATAATTTTAGTAGAAATAGACTTGAATAATAGAAACCGAAGTCACTTAAGAAATATTGAAAACATTGAATTTACAAGTCGGAGCAAAGTTAAACACTGCAAAGCTGTTAGGTATACTTTCAGGTGCATGTGTATGTAAGATTTAGATTGAGTGCTTGCATGTGTGTGGGGTGTAAGTGTTCATGCATGAATGTATGCCATGTTTTTTTTGTGGATATATGATTTTGTGGTTATTGCATGCGGTTTTTTTCTTTTTCTTTTTCTTTTCTAAATTACGGGTGGTGTCTTAACACCCCCCGCCACACGCCCTTGCGGCGGCTTGCGGGGTATTAAGTAGATGTAGATGTAGGGGTGTGGGGCCATTATAATTCCTTCAGTGTCATAGTTAAACTCATTTGTCCTGAACCTTTCTAAAAGTCTAAGCCTCGCTTGTTCTCTCCGTACTTCAAGTGGTTCCCAGCCTAATTCCCCTTAGAGACCTGTCACACTTGTGTTCTTATCGTAAAAATTTTTAACGAATCTGGCGGATTTTCTTTGTACTTTATCTAATTATTTTTGCCAGATTTTCTCCCAAGGATCCCAAATACTTGCGGCATATTCCAAATGAGATCTTACTAGAGCAAAATAACATCTTTCTTTAACTTTTTCATTACATTTCCCCACCACCCGTTTTATGAAGCCAAGTTTCTTTAAAGCTGATCCGCATATTGTCCTGATATGTGCTCCCCATGAAAGGCGTGGTGTTAGAACAACCCCCAAATATTTAATTCGATTGGCCGTAGTCAGTACTGAACCCTCTATTTCCTAGTTTATGTCCTGTCCACCACTTCCTTTGCTCCAAAATATCAAAACTGCGCATTTGTCTATATTAAGCATTAATTCCCATTTCTTCCACCATTCCGAGATATTGTGTAAGTCTCTAGACAGTAGCTTGCAATCTAGTTGGCTCCTTATTTCCCTGCACACCACCGAGTCGTCAGCAAATAACTTCAGATTGCTACTAACGTGTGTGCTTAAGTCATTAATGTATATTAAGAACAGAAGAGGACCTGTTACACTTCCCTGAGGGACGCCCGAAGTTACATCTCTATCCGTTGAGCAAAACTCATCGATGACTACTATTTGTTTGTGATTTGACAACGCCTTTGCGGCGGCTTGCGAGGTATTATGTAGATGTAGATATCAGAACACGCCTAGTACAGCGGATAAATGACGGTAGAGTAATGAGAAAAAATGTTTTCTTCCTAGGTTGGTAAATACGTTAGGAATTCTCTGGTTCCGCCCTCAACGGTGGTATGTTTACAGTCCACAGGAGATCGCTTTTGTCATTTACGCAGATCCGATCCGATTACCTCTGCACGGATGTCAAATGAAACCCAGCAGGACAACGGATTGGTTAAAAATCAAGTATGATCAACAGGACGTGAATGCCCTTGAGAACGGTCGACGACGCCCTTGAAGTTACAGCGGCGATCATCTTAAGTCAACCATCGTTTCATAGGCCTCAAAAGAAAGAATTATTTATTCGAGTTTATTATATATGATTAATTTTTGCTACATTTTTAGGTGCGTGTGTGTGTTGGTTGATAGCGTATGTATTTGCATGCATGTGAGTTAAAGAGGTCTTTTCATGGATGTATACTCCACTGTGGGTGTAGGTTTGCATAAATATGTTGGTTTGCGTGTAGTTTAATTCTCTTTTACGAGTGGTGACCTATCTTTCCCGCCACACGCCCTTTCGATGGCTTGCGGGTTATTATGTGGATGTGGATAAAAGTAAGAATAACATTCACAGCAGCCGTTGATACATGGGGGTTTTGCTTAGAGTTTAGTTTCAGGTTAAGTAGTCGACTTCCCAATCGGCTGGATCCAATACTTACGGGCAATTACACAGATTTATTCTCATCTTGACGTACAGCTTGTGTTAATAAATTACTATACCTTACGAAAGAGGGACATGTGACTAGAATAACGTCCTCCGGAGGGTAAAAAGTGGTAAATATTAGGATAACTATAAGCAATACATATATAAAAATTATGTAAAAATTACACATTTAAAAATACGAAATGAACAAACCACTAGAGAAATTTTTGCATTCTGATTACTGTCAGTCATTGTGTTCCGTTATTCTACTTTAAGGTGACTCTTCAACGCGTATAAATGTTCAGAATTTAAATGATATCAAGATCGCTGGAATGCGTAAAAATCACCAGAACATTTTATTGTTTGACAGAATTCACGAATAAATTGAACCACAGAGAAATATTCTAGTTTGATAACTTCGCATGCTTTCGTAATTACCTTCATAGATGTAAAACAAAGATGTAAAAAACGAAAAAAAATGATATCCTCCTTATCAATGGTAAATAAGATTTATACCATCCCTGCCTCAAAATATTCCCCCATATCCTTAAATCTCTCTAATCACTCCGCTTACCTTAATGAAAGGACACAAAGGTAGCATAAGGCTAATACTTCATGCTCTCCCACGATTCTCGTAGCAAGAATGAGCAGCTCACAGAGCGCCGCGAAACTTGGCAACGCGACGAAAGGAAGCGCCGAAGAAAATGAACGGGAAGCAAGAGGTTCAAATGAGGATCCCGTCCCCTATGTCCTTTCCGAACACCCCACTTACTACGTATAGTACTCACTTAGATGAGCGGGCGGGGGGGGGAGAGAGAGAGAGAGGTCTCTTGAAATTAGATTCCCCCTCGGAAGACGACGGCGGGGTCGCCGGAGAATCTCTCCCAAGTCTGGGGACGTGGACAAGGTTCGGAAATAGCGAAAAGGCGGAGTTGCGTGGGAAGTAGGTGACAGGAGAGTGGCGGAAGACGCATCGCGACGCAGCGGAGTAAATGCGAGGAACAAGGGTGGGAAGGAGGATGGGGGTCCCTCGTGCCCCCGGGGGCGAGGGGTTTATACGAGGGCGTGGCACGCAAGAGGCGGAGGACTCGACGACACGTGCACGTCCGGGGGATAACAACCGGGAGGAGGCTTATTTCTGGAATTTTTTTTCTTCTTAAAAAAACCAAAGGAAAAGACAATAACAAACGCGAGATTTCCCTCGTCGACTCGCCCGTGATATATGCAGCAGTGTCGCTTCGGGACGCGAATGTATAAAGACGCTGGGACATTAACGCATGCGACCCCGTGAAGTGGTACGCAACGAGATCGCTTCGGTGCCCTCGTCGGAGGAGGTGCGGTCGTCGGACTAAATATTTTCCCTGAAGGGGACGACTGCGCGGAGAGTGGCGGCGGCGAGTCGTCCCCCGTTGTCAGTGCACATGTCACAGGAGCACTTGATGCCTTTGACATGAGCGGCAGGCGAGTTGGTGAGCCATTATTTCGCGCGAATGATTTCTGTTGCGAAAATGCAAAGCCATTCAATCGCGGCTTTCCTTAATGAGTGAGTGATCCCTGCAAGGAGGGAGGGAGAGAGGCACCTTGTGTCCCTCCACAGCGAACTCTGCGTTCTTCGCCAGTTTGAAAAAAACGCCAGAGTGAACCGTTTTTATGGAGACTCCTTGGGACAATTACAATGGGTCCCGAAGCTTGCAGATTAAGCATGCCATGCTACCGGGTACATCAGTGGTCTATCATAAACGTATCTCATTTATGCGAAAAATCTGTCGGTATCTACGATTCTGATCCGAATTAATACAAATTTTCAAATTCACATAAATAGGTGATAGCATTCAAAAGGAAAAAAAAATCTAGGGAATTCCACGGGAAATCATATATAGAGCATTTAACTCTAAAAATGTTTTCATAAAATTGTAGTTCTAAAAAACTGTCATTTTTGCAAATTATTTTTGGCCAAGAGGCTGCAAAAATACTACTTTAAACTTTGACAAAACTTTGGTCACTGGTTATTAAAATTAATAACTGTACAATCTTACCTTGGCGGAATTTTATCCCACAGAGTATCCCAAAGGATGATGTAATGCTTGTAATTGTTTCATCTTCGTCCTGGAAGAGGAAAAATTAAAAAATCATGGTAAAATGAAATCACTGAGTATAAATTGTAAACAACGGTGAAATATTGACTGATGAAAAGTATATACCTACGTCTATAGATGAATAGGCAAATAAAGTAAGGGAAGCTTACTTACATTTATTATGTAGTATAATTTCCAAAGAAGAGTGGCAGGACTAAGAGGGAATGCAGGGAAGTGCTTTATTAGCGAAGCAATTGAAGCAGTTTACATGGAGGTGTTTTGAAACTTCAAAATACCAACTCTTCGTCAACTCTTGATTCAAGAAGAAGATTAAAGTGATCGTCTCATCAACCTCAACTAGTTACATACCTCTCCTCCTGACCTGTTTTCTATAATTAATAAAATACGCTGAAAAAGGTTGCAACTTTCCAAGAAGCTCTTATAATCAGCACGAAGATTGATTTGAAAGGGGAGAGTAGAACTAACCTCATAGAAAGTCTAACGGCTTATGAAAGACACAAATTAAGGTAGGGGAGGTCAGTGTCATTCCTATTTCCGCCCTTGATTTCCCAGGAAGACCTGGTAACCAGAAAATCACACATCTTGGGTGACGCTATGGGTGCGTCAACCCGGTGTCAAAACCTAGCTCTCTGGTAATCAGTCAAGAACTTCATCTAGTTGACTATCTGACCCAGAATGGCTCTCAATTATCATTTTACAAATATATTTAATACATGTTGCTACGACTTCCTTTAGCTAACTTAGGCATACTCATCATAAGGCGTAGGCGTAATAATTAGGGGTAGTAGTGTGACACGATTACCTTTTAAATTACAGGGTTCGTCCGGAAAATAAGTGTACTGATTTTTTCCCGCCGCTCCAGGCGCGCCCAGCACCGCTCTGACGGGCTGCGATTGGATGGGGGTATGTTGGCAAGCGACGCTGAAAAAGGCAGCCGGCTCTGAGCTGTGGTGTAGTGAGGAGCTCTGTTAACGCGAACCTCCACGCTCGACCCACGTCACGGAACGCGATGCCAACGTTTTTGGAGCAGCGTTATTCCATCAAATTTGCGGTAAAGCTTGGGAAATCGTCTACCGAAACTGTCGGTATGATTAACCCAGGCTTACGGGGAGTCAGTTATGTCCAGAAACATGATCTTTCGGTGGCACAAGATGTTCGTGGAGGGCAGAGAAGAGGTCGACGACGAACCACGGCCTGGACGCCCTTCAACGACACTCACCGACGAAAATGTGCGAAAAGTTCGCGATGTACTGAACTCTGATCGTCGTCTTAGTGTTCGGATGATAGCAGAGCAGTGTAATGTGCCAAAAACAATAGTTCCCGAGATTATTAGGGAGCAATTACAGATGCGAAAAATTTGTGCAAAGTTGGTGCCGAAAGTGCTCAGTGATGATCAAAGACTCAATCGTTTGGAAATCGCGACACAACTTGCGGATCACTGCAAAAATGATCCACATTTTTAGAGAACGTTGTTTCGGGTGACGAGACGTGGATCTTTGAGTACGACCCGGAGTCGAAGAGACAAAGTGCGGAGTGGCACACCCCATCGTCACCCCGTCAAAAGAAAGCTCGCATGAGCAAATCTCGGATCAAGGCGATGCTCATTGTCTTTTTTGACAAAAGGGGAGTCGTCCACTACGAATTTGTACCTGAACGACAAACTGTAAATGCTGCATTTTACGTCCAAGTGCTCGACAGGCTTCGAAAATGAGTCGCCCGCGTCCGGCCAGCGATCAAAAACATCTGGCGGCTGCATCACGACAATGCGCTGCCTCACACCGCGCTTGTCGTGTCGGACTTCTTGGCCAAGCACGGCGTGGCAACGCTGCCGCACCCGCCCTACAGCCCGGACTTGGCACCACCGGACTTCTTTCTGTTCCCGAAGATAAAGAGGAGTTTGAAAGGAACGCGATACGCATCCTGATAAGGCATCCTCGGGAACCTCTCGAAGACACGTCGTCACGGCCTCTGTGGCCGTGACGACGTGTCTTCGAGAGGTTCCCGATGATGCCTTCGCGGGAGCGTTCCAGGAATGGGAACGCCGCTGGAACAAGTGTATCGACTCACAAGGGTCCTATTTTGAGGAATATTAGCTTAAGATATGTAAAAGTGTAATAAATTTTTTTTCCTGAGCTCAGTACACTTATTTTCCGGACGAACCCTGTATCATTATGGCAACATTTCACAGCCAGGCTAGAAAACAATTATCAGTAGTATGGAATTTTGTTTCATTATCTAGAAAATGTAAATAACAAAGCGTAATGTCTACGTATACCACAATGCAAAAAGTTATTGCGATACATAGAAGATAATAGTCGTTAAGTACCGTCTAAAACCTACTTTCAAATAGGTCAAATATCTCATTGAATGTCGACCACATTGATTGATATTGCTGCTGATTTATCCTGGGCTATTTTTCAATCGATGGAGAGAGGATTTGCATCCACCACGAGGATGGATTACTAGGTAGATGCACTACTTAGGTAGATCAGACCATAAAGATAAAATAAGGGAGATAGATTCCAGTACAGATAGAAACAAATACTCATTCTTTCCCCGAACAATGAGAAATCATAATAATAAGAAACCGAAGTCACTTTAGAAATATTAAAAACATTGAATTTACAAGTCAGAGCAAAGTAAAACACTGCAAAGCTGTTAGGTATACTTTTAGGTGCATGTGTATGTAAGATGTAGTTTGAATGTTTGCATATGTGTGGGGTGTAAGTGCTCTTGCATGAATGTATGCCATGTTTTTTTGAGGATGTATGAATTTGTGGTTTTTGCATACGGTTTTTTTTCTTTTCTAAATTACGGGTGGTGTCCTAACACCCCCCGCCACACGCCCTTGCGGCGGCTTGCGGGGTATTAAGTAGATGTAGATGGATGGTAGGGGGTGTCAGGTCTGCAGAAATCACAATTATGTCAATTTCCGATCAACTGTGTTCCATGTAGTTACATTTTCGAGATGTTAGAGCTGTTGTAAGTGGTCCTTCCTATGGTTCTAGTAACGAATTTCGCGAGGCAAAGAGGATATTTTACATCGGTCTGTTCGGCATGGTTTCCCTTAATTTTTCATCCTGTTTTCAGGAACTAATGTTATATAGGGTTGTAACTGTTCCCTCTAAGTCAGCTTTAAATTCAACTTATTTGAATTTATTTAATCGTTTCACAGCCGATGAAGTTATTCACGTGAATGAAATCATCGTGCTCCCAGTGGCTCCAAAATAACGTGATCCATTAATAATGTGGTGGATAAGTAGGAATTCATAGAGTACCTATTTTAGGGCAGTTTAAGTATATAATACTTATGCTTAAGAATAAGGGTATCGCTTATTAGAATGTAAGCATGGAATAGAAATTCAAACTTATACGAAGTATGTTCCAAAATAATTGCGACTTTTGTGGTTTTTCAAAAATTATTTATTTATTCTTGAATATCTATTTTGTCCCCTTCAAAGTAATCCCCTTTAGATATTATACACTTAGGCCAACGTTTTTTTTAATCCTCGAACACTACAAAAATCATTTTTTATGATCTTGTTCAGCTCCTTCTTCGATGCAGCCTTTATCTCGTCAATCGTAGCGTAGCGTCGTCCTTTCATCTACATAACATCTACATAATACCCCGCAAGCCGCCGCAAGGGCGTGCGGCGGGGGCGTCCTTTCCTGGGCCATTGAAGTTTCGGGAACAAGAAAAAGACACTGGGGGCCGGATCTGGGGAATACAGTGGCTGCGGCATCATTAGTGTGTTGTTTTCGGCAAAACATTCGTGCACTAGTAACGATGAGTGAGCTGGGGGGTTATCATGGTGCAAAAGCCAATTTTATTCTTCCACAAATCCGGGCGTTTATGGCGGATTGCTTCGCGCAGATTGCGCATAACGGGTAATATTCTATATTTACCGCTCTACCCTGTGGTAAGAACTCATGATGCACCACACCCATACAATCGACGAGAACTGTTAGCAAAACTTTCACAGTCGATCGAATTTGGCGCACTTTTTTCGGTCTAGGCTCGTGCTGCAGCTTCCATTGGGACAATTGAGCTTTAGTTTCAACGTCATAACCATTAAATCGTGTTTTTTCACCAATTATGACCCTCTGGAGCAAATTTGGGTTGGAGCGGACAAAGTCATTAGCAATGCTAATGCGTTGATGTTTTTGGTTAAAATTGAGCAATTTTGGTACGAATTTCGCGGCGACCCTTGTCATGCTCAGATCAATGGTAATGGCAGGAGCACATCCATATGTTTAGGTCCTCAGCAACTTCTCTTACGGTGATTAGACGATTGGCCACTACTTTTTTTTCACTTAATTTATGCTTTCGTCTGTTGTTGACGTGCTCGGGCGTCCGACACGCTCTTCGTCGTTCATATCTTCTCGGCCCTCTGGGAAAATTTTGTACCACCGATTAACGTTTCTTCGGTCCAAGGTAGCTTCTCCATATGCCACAGTCAACATTTGGAATGCGTTTGCGCACTTAATTTCGTTTTTCACATAGAATTTTATTCAGATTCTTTGATCCATTTTTTTGAACAGGCAAAAATCGAAGACAAGCCAAAACACGTCCAAGCAAAACAGCTGTCACCAATTAACTGAAGATTTAAAATGGCCGAACTTTTCGACATAAGTGAGAGACACAAGTACCAGCATAACGCCACCAAAAATCGAAAATCAAATTTAAGTAACCCTCGAAAATTCAAAATTACTTTTTGAATATGCCTCGTAATATCCTTAAAGAAACAGATTCATGATGACGAGTTTTCCAAGCAGAACAAAAACCGAGGACGTTACCCCGCCGCCGCCGACCCCGTTGGCGGCGGGGTAACGTCCTCGTCTGCCATTCCAAGGGTCGCGGGTTCGATTCCCGCCTGGGTGAGTTTCCCTCCATCTAGGGCTTGGGTGTTTGTAAATGTGACCATTGTTATCGTTGTTAACAGTTCGATGTAAAGGCCAAAGTGCGCTGTTTTCGGACTAATTCTGAATAAATAAATAAATAAATAAAATAAAATAAAAACATCTTCCTATTTCGGTAATGCATCACATGATGGGTTAAAGAGAACTTAAATGCGTTGTATACTGAGTGTTTAAAAGGAATGGGATAGTTAAATCATCAGCGTCCTCAATTAGCGAAACGATTTGCGTCTTTCTTATAATGTAGAATCTTGAATTGAGCATGCTCGCAAGATTTCTGACGAAATAAGGAGACTTTAAATTAATAAATACGACAGTTTTTTCTTTTGTTTAGCTCATACAAGAGATGTACGAGGGTGGTCTAGAAAGTTTCCGACCTAACGAAGATACAAAACATTCTTTCTGAAATTTTATGAGGTCGGAAACTTTTAAGACCACCCTTGTAATTACCAGTTCCCCTATAATTTGAAATTTGGTATTGTTTCTTTTTACGGTTGGTGATCTAACACCCCCGCCACACTCCCTTGTGGCGGCTTGCGGGGTATTATGTAGATGTAGATGAAACATAGAAGAAAACACGCAACTGGTCAACCAAGTATACCTACAAAGCGCACGGGCATATTTATTTGAAGAAATAGGTTCATTCTCGATGTCATCTCCACCAATACTAGAGCACAAAATCAATTTGTGCAAATGAACAATTATGAACAACCCAAGTATTTTCCCTGGATGTTAAAAACCGCCCGTAATATTTAATAATGTAATAGGACACACATTTTCCTTGAAAACAATAAATTGTTTGAGCAGGGCTTCTCGGAAGTGATCGCAGGTACTTTAAAATGTAGATCAACCCCGACGTCTTTCCTTCAGAAGAGCTTTTTAAACTTCCATAACTCATCCGGGGGCATCCGGTGGGTCGAAATGGGTCTCGGACCACACGGTGAGAAAAGCCTGGTGAGGCATCGGAAAAAATAAACAAACAATACCTCCATGACCCCAAAAAAAATCCGGTGAAACACACGCACAAAAATATTCACACGACCTTCTCTCTACGTCCCGGAAGCCCGACGCCAATCAATCGGTTGGGGCTCCACTCAGGGTTTCTTCCCCTCCCCAGGCCACCGCCCCTCGCTCTATCGCGATCCCCAATAAGGGCACCGCGGCCGGGACGAGCCGTGGGAGATGGGGTTGGAAGATGGGGGTTGGACGTGGCGATTCCAACCCCAACCATATACAGGGAGGGTCGCTGCGTCTACGTGTGTTCCTAAGCGTGGGAGGAAGAATGAGGGAAAGAGGGGAAGGCGGGGGTGACGAAAGAGAATGGGAAATACCCACAGGGCGGTTGAGAAACCCGCAGGTGTGGTTCTCAGGGATCGGTCGCTTGGGCTGGGAGTGGGGGAGGAAGAGTGTGAGGGGAAAAGTGGGGTGGTTTTAGCCGGCGGCGGCGAAGAGAGCCTGCCGAAGGGATGAGCCATCGCCCTCAACGCTTGCACACGCATCTCCACGCGAACTCCTTGTACGAGTATGAACATAGGCGTGCTACACGGAGTACATCCAGTATTTCCGGTGAGGCTCCCACGCCACGAAGTTGTGCTCCGAAGGGGAACTATTCGGCCGGGGAGCAGGAAGAGGAAGGACACAAAGTGCATCCGCGCCCGAAAAGCACTGCGAGGAAAGGAGAGATGTCACTGCTCCACAAAATTTCAACATCTACATCTACATAATAACCCGCAAGCCACCGCAAGGGCGTGTGGCGGGGAGTATTAGGTCACCAACCGTAAAAAGGAACAATACCACATGCAAAACAATAACGTGGAAAATTACACCCACAGCAGTGCAAACACTCCTGCAACAATCCCTTCATCCAACACTCATGCAAACACATATACCACAAACCAACAAAAAACTGCACCCCAGGATGAAGCACGAAAGCCTTCCTACAGCACGCAAGCCAGGACACAACAAGCAAGAATTGATAACACCACTACCACATGAACATGCACCACAAAACACACTACACCCCGAGGAGACTCTAAAAGGCAGGGAATACGACCCAACGTTGCAGGTAGCAGGAATTTGCCCCCGCGGAGAGGGACCATTCAATTGGGAAATTAGCTGACAAGAGAGAGATGGAGAATATTGATCGAATTATCTTTTAAATCCAGAAAAGAATTTCTTCAACCCGTACACTCAAACATCGTACTTGATATCCAAATCATATGAGCTCAGAAAAAACATACTGACATAGAGCTAGAGACCTACCGTGAAATATCTACTCCCGAAAGTTTACGCGTCTTAGTTCTGTTCCTACTTTCACCCGTTTAACGAACTTTAAATATGAATAAGAAAGCTGTCAATCTTTAAAAAGTAGCTGCCATGTAAGTTATGTGCACATTAAAGTTTTTGACAATCCCGAACAGCTATGCATTACGTATTGCATGGAGTTTCTCTGAGTTACTCTATATTACAATGAATCGATGCATCCATTTTATATATAAATTAATGGATCAGAAAACACGATTCAATCCATTACTTCAAATGAATGTTCATGCTGTGATATCTCAAAGGGACCTTATCAATCATAATGGCGGACATAAAGGGTCATCATGACTCAGGAAGTTTAGAGGAAATAATTAGACGCATACTTTTTTCACACTCTTCCATATATATACTTTTAATATCTTTCATATGAAATCTTTCCTGCTGTATTTTCAAGCAATAAAGTTGTAATTGTATTTTTGAGTCTGATGAATAAAAACATTTTAAAAAACAAAACACAAGAAGTAGGAACCTTAAAATTATATTTTAAAAATATTTCGATTACTTTCGTACCGGCTTCCCACCTTGAGGCCCCGGGTTCAAATCCCGGCGGTGTTGAATATTTTCAGTGGTATCTCGATCCCTACTTGAGGTGCATTGTGGAAGGCACTTTGAGTGAGTACGCCGTCCGTCGGATGGGACATTAAGCTACGGAGTAGCTTAATGTCCCATCCGACGCTAGGCTAGGAGCTAAAGAGTAGGCTAATGCCGACGCCAGGTTTCTCTCCACCCTTCATCCTTTCCTGTCCATCCCTAATGGCGAAACTGACCTCAGCTGTCGGTCACCTCCCCTAAATACTACAAATACTACTACTTCGATTACATATTTTGAATGTCATCATTACCTCCATCATAACTACTAGGGGATCTTGGTAAGTATTAGCATTTATGGGAGGCGACCGACAGGTGAGGTCATTTGCGCCAAAGGCGATGGACAGGAAAGAATGAAGGGTGGAGAGAAACCCGGCCTACTCTTTACGAAAGGCACCTAGGGGTCTGCAGCTTAACGTCCCATCCGACTGATGACATACTCCCTCAAAGTGCCCTCTACAAAGCATCTCAAGTAGGGATCGAGATACCACTGAAAAATATTCAACACCGCCGGGATTAGAACCCTCTGGGTGGGATGCCAGGATGATAGCCACCACATTGGGATCTTGATTTAATGAAATTAGTATTTACGAATGCTTGATAGGTTCCTCAGAAACGCTTTAACTTAAACTTTGGCAACAACTAAAATTCCCTCAACTGGTAGGAATCAAACTCACAACCCTTGAATTCAATAAGAGTACTAGTCAATTTAGGCCTATCTAAGAAACCATAGTCGAGACCGGAAGTCCTTCTCAGACGGTAAAAACGTAAAATACAAAGATATGCCAGGCCAGGTTGGTGCTTTTAGAGATATCAAGGGCCATGATGTTTTTCTAACCTATTTTTTTAGGTACCCACTCGTGAAGGGAGAGGCTTGGAGTGTGAAAGAAGAATGGGGTGAGGTCTCAATGGGCGCGTCGTATCTTCGGTCGCTTATCCCTGCTTCATTCCCTCAAAAACAGGCGGATCAATGGTTCATCCATTGTCACTAGGCCTTCCTCCCACGGTCCGAAGGTCTGCCTTTTCACCGTATTTCGAGCCATATGCCCCCACGTAGAATTCTGCAAACCGCACCGACCGGCTCCATTGAGTAGCTAAAAAGCGGAGAATCTGGGAAATACCGGTGGAGAGTACCTCTCAGGGGAGGCGAATTGGAAGAGCAATTCTTTTGAGAGGAGCCTCTTCCCTTCCTTTACCTTCACCGCTGGTCTTTTTTTTGGATGTCTAAGAAGTGTACGCTCTCAACTGAGATATTCTATCCCTTACTCACGATTGAATTTCGTC
Organism: Hetaerina americana; assembly: GCF_022747635.1. Taxonomy (NCBI): domain Eukaryota; kingdom Metazoa; phylum Arthropoda; class Insecta; order Odonata; family Calopterygidae; genus Hetaerina; species Hetaerina americana. Next base: position 27,929,061 of record NW_027287427.1, on the reverse strand, counting down.
CAAATTTTTTTTTTGCCAGAGGTTTTTTTTCGCAGAGGAGAATTGGCTAAGGGCGTGGTCAGCCGAAACTGCGTAGCCCGGTGTTCGAAACTTTAAAGAGATCCCGAGGAAGGAAGTCCTCGATTAGTCCTTTGCCCACTCACTTTCGTTTCCCATAGGACTATTTATATTAAGGGGCTCGTATTGGCGAGTTCCCTGTTGGCCTTGGAAGGACACCTTTCTGATCAAGTTGCGACAATGACAATTTATTGGCCGTCATTTACAATTTATATTTATTGCTTCCCAATCGATCGAACGGATTCATTTGTAGATACTAATTTCGACACAATCTTTTCCAGATATCAATCCAAAAAGATGTGTAAAAGCAGATAGCTTAAAACGAATAATCCACATAGTCATTCCGAGACGCTTTCTTCCTTTCTTTGCCACTTCAGTCAAAATCCACTTCGCCCGGAGGTATCAATAGCCATTAGCCTACAACAATACATGTCAAATTATGCACGCAAATATGCAAAAGCATACTCACAAAGCCACGGACGAAAATTGTCGAGAAGATCAAGAATACAACATCAAATTTATTTAAAATTAAGCACAAATTAACTAGGGTGAATAATGTTAATATGTGATACAAATAATTTATATCTGCGCAAGAAAAGACGTCTCAGAAACGTTTATTTGTAATAGCGTTATGTGAATTTAAATACTTAGCAAAATGATTCTCTACCGATGAGAGACGAGCCACTAAGAACAATAAAATAAGGGTTATATAAAACAATGGTAATATGACTGAATACTTGAAATTTTTAAATTACATTTTTTTCCGTAGCACGGAATTTCCAGTTATCTGGAATCATTATATTAGCTCCAATACCATCTAAGCCAATACCATTAGCTCCAATACCATGTGTGGGAACAGCTTAAAACATGTATCCCATTTTTGATAGCTGTGGATTATTGTTTTGAGAGGTGTGTTATCGGACAATCTTTTCAAAAATGCGTTCAAAATCAAAACTTGTCAATTCAATAGTCACCAAAGTAAACTCTTCCTTAGTGTACCTGCAAACGAATAATATGATATATTCCTTTTATTATGGACAATAAATACTAACGACGAAAACTATGGGTTTGTGTAATTTTTGGTAATGTTTCTCACATGTTTTTCTTACGAATAATATGCATGTTTTGAATATAATTAGCAAACCAAATGAAATTCGTTTCATTTTTCTATCTTGAAAATCTTCAAATACAGGTATTACTTATGGTTGAATAGGAAGAAAAATTTACCAAGCAATGCGTTCGACAGCTTTATTTATTTAAAAATTTTGCTTTTGCTTAATTTTTTCCCGAAACATCCGCTTTTTTCTCCAATTCCATATCCTGACCGCCATGTCAGAGCAGCACGACCATCCTCCACATTATCAAATTTCTCCCCTTGAAGATCAGATTCACTTTTGGCGCATTTCTCGTTCTCCCCTTCAAACCAAAAATTCTGAAAAGCCCATCTTGCGAACTCGCTTTCAGCTTTTGTGTCGTCTTTCCTTCGATGCCGGGAAGGAATTGGACGAAAAAAAGGCGAGTAAAAAAGTTTTCTTTTGTTTCGAAAAACTCTCGTTTTTCGAGCTTCCGACCTTAGTTGGATTGTCCTTTTCCGCCCTTTACAGCCTCCATTCCCGGCTGGAGGTCGCCTTCAAGAATGGAGCGTCGTATTGGAGACAAGACAGGAAGACACGGCAAGTGAGCACTGCCAAGAGTGGTCGTGGGTCGTCCCTCAGGGAAAAATCTCCTGCTGGAGCTCGTTCACGAAAAAAAACCAAGTCGTGCTAAAAAAGCGAACGATCTCCAATCATATCGTAAGCAAGAGACATGCCCCATGGCTTAGAAATAAGAATGTGAAAGAGAAAATGAGCGAACGAATGATACTTTCGGGTTCTTATATTTTTTTAAAAGATAGCAATCAAACCGTTAAGCAAACCATTGCAGTCTCTGAGCCGTGTGAGATTTTTCGAAATTCCAGCTGTTCAGACGATGGTTGGACTTTATTCTAACGTTTTTACATCATGCAGTTCATTTTTTTTATTTTCACGGTCATTGATTGGAGTGATAAAATATATTTGGAGTTAGGTTCATAAGCCTTACGTATAAGGAAACTACACATACAGATACTTGCATAATCTTATGAAAAAGGCCGAATAAAAAATTAACTCCTACTTGGTTCCAAGCAAAAATGGGTTATACCATTGGAAATGTACTTTAAAATCCTTGCGCTTGTTTATGAGCTTCGCATACAAATTCGAATTTTAATTTATCGAGAATGTTAGGTAAATAACAGAGGAATGCTAAAATGTTTGCTAAATGATATCCAAATAACATGAGAGCTGGCCGTGTCATTAGTAATTGATTAATGTTACCAAAATTTCCATCATTCTTATGAAATCAATATTGATTCAGCGTTAAGTGAATGAAATTGATTAAAAAAACTTTACTGATAGAATAAATTTTAAAATTACTGTAATCTTTAAACTAACACCATCATTAACTTATTAAGGATGATGCACACTTTCCTTTAATCCCCGTTCTTTTTTCGACGAGCCCACACTGGAATTCACGCACGAGAATGTTTAACGAGAACGGGTGGGACCATGTTCACGGGAATTTGCGTGACGGTGAAGTTTTCTCTGACGCCCAACCGAAATAAAGCTCCCTGAAGCCTGCAAATGCTGAATCATGGACGTAATAGCTATCAACACGAATTTGTACTAAATCTTTTTTTTCCCAAATCTCCAATGAATAATAGTGTAGCCATTATTTGAGAACAATTGTGTATTACCATCTCGTAAAGCTTCTGAAAGAGGCTTTGCGCAAGGGTAATGCACACAACCCCTCAAAGCCCAAAGCTTTTTTTAGCTTAGCGCAATCACCTCGACTGCATTCGCTCGAGCAAAATCCAAGAACATTCTCGATGGCACCGACCAAACAAACGGAATATTGGAAAAAAGGCCGTCTTACGTCCAATTTGAATTGAAGACGGATTATCTTATTTACTGCGGATTATCAGTGTTCACGCCCATTGAGCCAAGAAATCAAGAGAAGGCGGTGATGATGGCGGAAGTGGAGGCGGAGAGATGAACGCGCGAGAGGCAAATGAAAAAAAAGGATGACGAAAATAGTGGGTTGAATGGGCAACCGTGACTTCATAGCAACGAAAGGATTTGTCATTGAAACAATACATTTATGGCCATCCCTCCAGGGCTGCAACACAACATCCATCGCTAGAGAGCGAATATTAGTTATCTCAAGTAAGAACTACACAACATTTGACGGTGCTCGAGCGCATAGAATACTTGAATATTTACAGATACGCAAATTAGGATAGTGGATGACTGAGGGAAACTGGCATTGATACAGGCTTGATGATAGCGAAAAGTAACACGAGCACCACGTTCGAGATGTATTGGAGGCCATTTATGAGAATAATTTCCTGGAGGTAGGTGTTTAAATAGCTTTCTAGAATCAATTTAGATGTTCATGTTAACAAATAATTAGAAACTTTCAAATGCCGTGCTCAATATCCGCGATGTCTTCCTCATTTCGAAGGACGGAATAGATCCATCGTGTGCGAGTAGTATTCCCCCAACCCCATAATAAACAACAATCGTATTTCAAGTTATTTTATCTGTGACAAACTAAATCTAATACATTTCTGGTATATATTAATTTTCAGTTATTTAACATGTACACCCGAAACAATCTTTAAAAATTGATTAATACGTATTGTTGGGTTATCACTTGTTAAATATATGTAATATGAAATGTGCCGTTGATTTTCAAACTTTATGACTACGTTAATCATAAACAAAGCAAGGAATCGCATCCCTACACTTAGTGTCGGCCATTCACCCACAATTAGGGTCAGTTAGGTTAAGCTACTACGTATAAAACTCCCATATCCAGACCGTGGTTAATCAAAACTACATATTGCCAAAAAAAATTATGTTTTTCGAGCAATAAATGCATAGCGTTAGGTAATATCTTTCCTATAAGCGGTGAAATATGTATTTTCATCGGTTGTTATAAAATAGGATACGATTGGCTCTTTGGTGAGCATATGAACTTTAAGATTAATAGTGCCAATTATATCAGTCGATGACAGTTCAGTATTGCCTAAATATCCTTACCAATTTTTGCTGATTATGATGTATTATATCTATGGACGGGACATTGATCATGAGTTTCCATTGCGTAATATTAAGCAGGTAAAGAGCGCGAACACGAGCGCGCCCCGAAAATCAATCGATTTCCTTCGTGGGCTTAACGCTCATTACCCACAGCCCAGTGGAGAAGAAGAGAAGTTAATCGGGAGACCGCCCTTCCGTTTCTCTCATTTAGGATACCGCTCGATCGATCAACTGTCGTATTTCCAATTAATTATTAGGAAATATCAAATTTTATAAAAAATAACGGTAAGCAGTAAACTCTGCGAAAGCTATGTTTTCCACTTCATCACCTTCTTTAACCCGCTACGAGGAAAACTTTCAAACAAATTAACTAGTCGCCATTTTTCAAGTGATTATATTCTTCCAGGAGACGCAGACACCCGCACTTCTGAGTCTTCTAGTCACTTTTAAAACCACCATTAGACTCTTTACGATTGTCCGCGTGAGGCATATGTTCTTGAGAGAAACGAGGAGAGGGAACCACTAGAAACAAATGTATCCCTTCCGGGCGACCTCGACAGGAAAATAAAACGCAGAAAAAAATAATATGGTACGTTTCAGAAAAAAAGATCGCAGAAACCGACATAATATTTGCAAAGGTCATTACTGATGTCAGCTACTTTTTCATTTATAACATTTATCTACCTAAAATCTTACGCGTACAATGTCAAAACAAAGAATTTTCTCAGAAAATATTTTTGAGCCCAGAAATTGTGGATCTAGAAACAAACATGTCATGTTATTCGCGCGCAATTTTGTATTCGAAAGGGTGTCTCGAAACAAAGTCATTCCCCGGCCCCGTTCAATCACTTCTTGGGAGTACGACGTCATGCGAGGGCGTTAACCAAACCAGGCAACACCGCGTTTGACTTGGATTTCATTGGTTGTTGAAAATCACACACACACGAATAGAATGAGAGTAACCATATAAAAGGCAATAAAAGGAATCTAGCACAGTTTTTCGTGAATTATAGACCTGGTTTCCTTGAGAATGATCGTGTCTCTCACACCGAACTCCATCTTGGTTGTTCAAATGGCCTAGCGATAGATCCAATTCAAGGCCACGGACCGGTGAACGTGCTTGTATTTAGGACCTTCGTCTTCATATCGAACGAGAGGCTGAAGGTTCTTGAAAAATATTTAGGGGAAGGAGAAAACCAATATGTAATAGAGAAGTAAATGAATGGAGACGTCAATAATGTATTTCATGGAACAGTGAAAGATATATTGTTGAGTTTCAGAATAAGATATTTCCAGATGATAAATATCCTAGATTAAATGATACTTAAAATTACAACATCAAGCGTAACAAGAATATTATGAAATAAAATGACGATATTTTTCCTTTCAGAAATATAAATTGCCTTTAGACTGTTACTGAACTAGAAAATAACCGGTTATATTGACGATTATGATGTTTCCCCACAAATTTATCACTTAAAAGTTAGTGTTGCTTTAAATTATGGGGATGTTCGTGGTATTTATTTATTTTAACTGTTACTAAAATATCTAACTGAATTCTAAATTTTTGCGAATAAACCGAAATCCAGTGGATATTCTATTTCTTAAAAAATTGCCATAAATTTAGCCAGACAATTCATCAAATTTTTCACTACTTCATTAGTTATAAGGGCAAATAAAACTGGGAAACTATTTTCTTAACTGCTTAGTCCATCACGCTCATCTCTTGTCTTCAAAACAGACGGAGGAGGACGCACGGATGTCCGACGGGACAAAGGATGCTCCTCCATCAAAGGAATTCAGTGGTGCTGTTCCGTGAGTCATACTAAAAGCATTCCCATCCACCCTTCCTCAAATCACTCCAGAAAATCCTCCAAACCGATTTCGACAACTCCGGCACACGGAAGCGTCGGTCACTCGAGGCAGTGTTTGGTAACTCGATGTCCCTCTTGAAGGAGTCATAAAGAGTACCCCAACGCAAAAAATAGACTCAGCATTCCAGAACCATGGAGAATGACAGGAAAAGGAGAACCCAAAGAGTAGAATGGTCATGGAGAACCCAAAAGAAAAAAGATGGATAGAGAGAAAAGAACACGGAAATGTTGAAAAGTTCACCTCCAACGTCAAACCACACTCGAGAAATAAAGAAAGAGAGAGAACGAACCAAAAAAAGGGGGGAATACGTTATTCCTAATTTTGAAAAAAAAAGGGTTGTGACGGACGGTTAAGAGAGAAGGGAGGAGTTGGAGTGGGGTATACCCTGGTTAAAGAACGTATAGAAAAGAGGTTAAAAATTACCCTTGGCCCTTAGGGAGAGAGAAAAAAAAATCTGGGCCAATAATGGGTACTGCAAGAGAGGAAGGACGGAGGGGCCTTAAGAGAACAGCACAGGTCGAGCGAGGGCAATAGGCCCTCATTTTTTATACTCACTGCAGGGCGGTAGTGTTCCACCGCATCCTTCCTTAATAGTTCTCGTTCTCATACATAAAAAAAGCCACGAGGGAGTTTCCCGGAAAGACTTTTTGAGAGTGGAGATGTTAGGGCTGGAAGTGCCCGAGAGAAAAAATCCCTGTGTTAAGTGTGCTGGGAAGTAGTAGGTTTCCATCAAGATTTTGCGTGGCCTGGTGGGAGATTTTGAGGGAACGGAAGGGGAAGTGATGCTGGAATAGGAGGAAGAGGGAAGGACGGAAGGGAGTGGGCATAATTAAGGCAGTGAGGAACTTGACGGGAAGTTTATCCTTCGGCCTTTGCGCAATTCCTACTCTAAGTCCCTTCAAGTTGCAGTGAAAGCTTGGTTTCAAAGAATACCCTTTGTTTGAGGTAATCTTCAACGAACGATCTCATCTGAGTGACATCATGAACTTCCTATTAAGTACTTATGAAAATGCGAGTTATTTTTTTAATATAACCCCCATGGCTATAGATACTCTCCTATATTTTGAGTGAGTCCTTAATAGTTAGTGAAGGGCACAATCACCCTATTTTCTTCTCTTTATTTCCTCAGTATTTTTGTTGGTTAGTCAATTTTCATTATATTTAAATATTTCCGCGATCGTACTCAGCCCACAACAAAGATAAAAAAGAAACTACTGAACCAAACAACGATCCGAAAGGAAATTTAGGAAATGTTCCTCTTCTAAGCCGGTAAGACAGCATACAGAGATACTATAAAAGTTTCAGCGCTGGCGGAATATGTTAGCTGGTCTCTCCCCACTCCATACATGAAGTTGGTAGTTTGAGTGTTTGCATGTGTGTGGGGTGTAAGTGTTCATGCATGAATGTATGCCATGTTTTTTTTATATATGATTTTGTCGTTATGGCATGCGGTTTTTTTTTCTTTTTCTATTCTAAATTACGGGTGGTGTCCTAGCACCCCCCGCCACACGCCCTTGCGGCGGCTTGCGGGGTATTAAGTAGATGTAGATGTAGATGAAGTTTCATTCGCCAAGAATTTGGGTCCCTTTCTGACGTGACGGTAAGCGCCCGCTCCAGGATTTTTTTCTTTTTACATTCAAAAGTAGTCTAGGATGTTTTCATTATTTCCCTAATCTTATTTTATGATCCTTCTTACTAATGAATCTTCTGTTATGAGTAGAGAAGTATAGGACAAATAGATACTGTAGTGTATGTACCTGTAGTTGTCATAGTATACATTACTTGAATTATTTTAAATAAATAAACCACTAACCATTTACACAGTAATCAACCCGAAGGTCGGTTTGGTAGGTGATGGTAGAGTTCATCCAGTACTAAGCCCGACGGCGTGTGAAATTCACATATGAGGGTAGGGGGGCAAGTACCTTTCGCTGTGCCGGTTTGTTTTCCCGGGAAGATCTGGTACCCGAAAAATCAAATAGCTTGGGTGGAGCTGCAGGTATCCAGAGTGCCTTGCCCGGGAATCGAACCGGGACCCTCCAGTCATTAGTCCAACGCTCTACCTCCTGGACTACCGTGGCCCACTTTAAATAAATATTCCAACTAAAATTATAGAAAACTATTTTTAATATTGCATACCTAGCGCTCAGTCACCGCCTGCCAAACACACACTAAATTAATAGATAGAGGTATTTTATTTGGGCCGTTGGCTTGCACGATACCATGTAGATATAGATGACTCTATTTGGGAGGGAAAATTATTCAGCGAACTATTTCGCCGCCATTACATAACCGGAGGTTATTATTGAATGCGTCATTGATATCTTTAATAGAAAAAATGAACAGGACCGGGATGATGACACTTTATTGGAAAGCACCAGTTATCACTATTACTGTACTAGAGCTATCACGCCCTATAACGACCCTTCAATAACCATGATTTAAAATTTGACTTACACAACATGAAATTTATATCTAATACGATTTTGACTTTGCTAAGTAAAATAAATGGTTATGATATGCATTCAAAACCATTTAAAAATCTAGAAATATATCAGAGAAGTGAAGATTTCCTAAAGGTAGTATAAAACTCGAAACAATTGGGTATCTTCTTTTTTCTAGAGTTCTCCAATCAAGAAGACTACCATTGGAGGTGGTTTAAAAGAATGAAAAAGGAAATCTTAACCGTGAATTTAAAATATTCAATCACTACTTCGAAAGGTGATCGAGAAAGATTCCTTTTCTGGAAATACAGGAGGCAGCAGTAATGCCCTGTAATAGCAGTCACACTAGGTATGAATTTTTAAGTGCAGTCAAATAACCGGCGTACTTTGTGCATAATAGACTTATACTTCTTCTAATGTACATAAACGACAGGCTGCCATGTTTAAGCACACCAATACTTGTAAAAGGCAAACCCTGCCATAATTACTCATCGGTTTTTACACGCTAACTAAGTTTAACCATAATAACTGCAAAAAAAAGTATACAAGACCAACCGTACGCTGAATCGATGGATATGGCAAAAATCCAGTAATAAGAATAAATCCCAGCCCTTTAATTTATATCTTCTTTTAAACGATATCTAAGACTATGCATAATACCATAGAACTACAAGTTCTCCTATGTTTTCTTCTATTTGACTACCTGTTACACATTAATCTTTTATTTTTATTTAATTTTCTTGTACAATACACGAAAATAATTTTTAATATATTTTATGATATAACCACAGCATTTATTCTTACCTCTTCTTTCAGCGATTTATTTAATTTGCTTTACGAGAAAATGGCCAAGTTCGATGAAAAATTTAGCCAAGAAAATACCCTGTACGGGACGAGCGGTCCGAGTAGCAATAAGAAAAGAGTTACATCCTTTGAAAAAAAACCCTTTTTTCAAGCGCACGCATGGGTTTTTTTAAGGGCCCATCATCTCGTAAAATGGGCTGTAAAAATCATACGGGGTCCATGCTAGGAAAATGAAAGAGTTTTTTTTATAGATGTTCCTTGGGACTTTTCGCGCAAATTGTCTCTCCGTCTTTAGTTATTTTTCATGACTTTTCCACGCTCAGCGCTTGCCGTCTCTTTTTCCTCCTCTGTATCTCGAAGTTTACCTCAAGAGTCGTATTTTTTGGAACAGGTCTGTCACCCGAGAAAGAATTTAAGCATCTATTTCCTTTTTCCCCTCTAAAAGAATGTTGATCTTCCGCGCCGTTGCCATTCACCTCCCACACTTCAGCTTTACTCTTTGAAGAGTGCGAAGCGAAAGGTAATCGCCCGCTCCCTCGTCCCCAAGAACGAGCGAAGAAGAATGAAGCGATACTCTTCCGTCTGTTTTAAAGTTAAAAAATCTTCCCCTTCAAGAACACTAACTAGAAGTTAGATAGCTACTCAACTACGCATAGGAGCTTTCACTCACATAGGTAACAAGGGTTCCATACGAAAGTCATTGAAATGTCTCCTGAAGACGAGGTTGACCGTCGAAACCCGGGACGTATCGCAATAATTTTTTTATGGCATCACACAGTTACTATTTTTCATTTCCAATATGAATCGATTCCATTAAGTTTTGCCAGAAATCATCAATGAATCTCTAACGAAACTATTCGCACTGTAAGTATGCTTTGGGTAAGTAAGAGGTTCACTTGTCAAATCTCATTCCTTCTTGCCTGAAGTTTATTATTTGGATAAATTTTATTTCATTCGTTATTGGATAAATTTCTTACTGCATCTTCAGGTGCTATTATTTGATAGATGATAGTATATGCAATTGCATGTGTGTAGAGAGAACGGATTCTTGTACGAATGTATGCGCCACGGTGGGTATAATTTTTCATGTATGTGTTGACTTGCATGTGCTTTTGTTCCTTTTTACGGGTGGTAACCTAGCACCCCCCGCCGCACGTCCTTGCGGCGGCTTGTAGGGTATTATGTAGATGTAGTTTGAGGAACAAATCAACATTTACAGCACGAATTCGCCTTACGTTATAAAGTTCCGCAAGTATTTTTCAATCAATGGAGGCAGACCAATTAAACTGGTGAGTTCATCTGGGAATCTACGTCCGCAGTAGTCTTAAGAAGATTAATTAAGACAATTAAACGAGATAAGTTGTTAACTTTCAACTTTAACTTTAAATTTAACTTTCAACAACATTAACTCAATATTGTATAGTTACAAAAGTACTGTCACAACCCAAAGGTAAAAATCTAAAAGTTGGGATAATATTCAAATAGTACACTAAGCACACGTAAGTTGTGTGAAATCCGCATATTTACCATATTCCATTTTCTGCCACCTGCAGTCTCCCACGAAACCTGGTACGCATATCACCAGACTTGGAATAAGTTGCGTATTTTCGGATGCATTTTCCGGGTAAGGCCCGGAGACTTCTAGTGGCTAGACGAACGATTAATCCACTGAGCTAGGACCACGCATTAATGAAATTCGGCTAATATTCACTGGCTACCTGGAAAGTGTAGCGATGAATGCAGCTTTTCTATTGTCGATTCAAAAACTATTTCGATCCGCAAAATTAATAAGGATGGCATTATAATGTGTTTTGAATACAATCTACTCTTTACAATATCATCTAATCTATACTATGCCTTGTACACTATTACATGCCTATATGCATACACACAAATATCCCGCGATCCACTAAGAGGTGTGTGGCAGTAGGTGCAAGCACTAGGTGGTCGGGATAAAGGAGAGAAAGGGTGTCCAAAGTATTAATCAAAGGGAAGCAAATCGAAATAGTACCCCGAAAGACGTGCATGGCGATGAAAACACATTTGCCATTCTTGTTAGCGGAAAATTTAGTTTTAAACAAGTATTAAATTAACTCACAGCAGAAGTTCTAGGGTATACTAACAATGAGGGAATAAAAAAAAACCGTAACCATTTATACGATAGATTACCACTATTCCAAGACAGGCCATGCAGGGCTGAAAAGCAAGAAGATGGTGTTCTATAAATCTACGGACATAGAACTTAGTATGCTTCCTCATCCTGATGCCACAAGCATAAAATTGCCAACCTACTGCTGACATCGGAACGCGTGGGGAATCACCCCAGTGATGACCAAAGAGAGATTTTACCTCGCCCTAGCGAAGTAAAATCACTCCTTCTCTTCTAACTCTTCATTGCATTTTCCTACAACCCATTAAACGATAACTATGTTCTTTTCGGCTGACCCGCAGGTTCTTCTAATATGCATCCCATGAAAGGTTATATTTCATCCTATCTTTCAAAAGTTGGACAATTCTGGGATGCTAAACTAGGTCACAACTTTTTTATAAAATATATCTCGTTTTTCTTTTCTCTTCTTTAAAAACATTGCTAATAGTGCTAACATTATCTGGTATTTCTTTCTATCCCCCATTCTTTATGTAGTTGCGATACCTGGTCTTATTTACGAGAAGATAGCTGAATACCTGCCGGTGTCCTTATTTCCCCGTAAATCACTGTGTCTTTTTAAATTAGTCGCGCGAATGATGTTTGCTTGATCATGGTGCACAATAGCCTCGAGCTAGTGACCTGATATCCCCTGCCACACGTCCTTGCGGCGTTTTTCGGGGTAGTGTACGAGTGTAGAGGAATGATGTAAGCAATATCACTGTAAATGTACGACCCACACGTCAGGTGTGGGTCGTTAATGTATATTAAGAAGCGGAGGGGCCCTATAACACTTACCTGTGGTATTTTAAAAATTGCGTTACCTCTATCTCAGATGAACTCAACCCATCGACGACTATTTTTTGTTTCGAGAAGATAGTTTGTTAGATAAGAAGTCCCTTACCCAATTCGCCATTTACTCATTCGTGCCCTGCATCAACTTCTTCTTAGAGAGCTTTAAGAAGGATTTCTTGAAATGTAAAAACATAGCCTCCACTAAAAAGTAACCTCAAAGGGGCAAAATTCAAAATATAGATGTATATTATCAAGTTTATTTCCTGGTTGTATTTGAAAATGTACTTTTGAGCTCATAAATTTAATTTAGGGAACACTATTTCAGCTCTAAATTTTACGCATCGTAAAATTTATACGCAAGTTGGTTTGTTTTATCATTAAGTAAAGTGGGGATATACTCGCATAATGTATATGCTCAATAATTTTGACTAAGAATGTGAATTTGTTAGGCCTTAATCTGCGCTTGTTTATTGATTAACAAAAAGGTCTTCATGGAATAACACAATCAATTGCCTTCAGTTTTACAGTCAAAATATTATTCTTAAAATTTCCCCTGCATTTCACTATTGACTACTTCATTGCCGAATTCATCTGTGACATTCCAAAATATATTAAACTTTTCAACCATTCCGTATTCTTAGCCTTTAACATTTTCTGCATAATTAAAATGTATCGATGCTTTAAATTTGAGCATACGTTCATCAGAGGGAAAGGCAAAAAGATAATCAACTTTTTTACCATGAAAATGGATTGGTATTAATTTACCTATAGCGTTAAGTAACAGTGCTTTAATTACGCGTACTTATACGCTGAATCATTGTATTTAAAATATACCAAATCCAGCCATACGATGTCTGATTTCATTCCGGGTCAAATTAAGGAATAACCTCTTAGTCTCCTCTCCTCCTTCGACCATGAGATCAATGACAATTTTGCAATGACATTTGATGGTGTCACCCCAGATTATATTCATTATAAAGGGTTGTAGATCTAAGGGTATACGAATAAAAAAATAAAATTATTACAAGACCGACGCATTTTAGTAAGAAAAGCTATTTACGCCAACAACAATAAGTATAATTTTAAAGAAGTATTTTACGCTAAATAGCGGAGATACTGAGCAAGAATTAAATAAAAGGAAGATCGAGAGATGTAGTCAACACTAATCAACTAAGTTATTAAAAGCTTGGCCCATGCGATCATCTACAAAAAAGTTTATACATTTGGTGCACGGAAATTATCCCCATTGAATAAGAAATTATTTTCGGATTCTCACGCTAAGATCTTCGCGACAAATTGCAAGGAGGAAAATTTCGCAATTACCAAAGTATACAATTTGTCAGCACATCATGCAAGTCCGAGAGAGACCATTGGGTCAAAACCTTGACATTTGCAAATTGTTGGGTCCTTTTTGTTGTTTTCCGAATTCTGACAACTCCCAAGGTAACTGCCAGCACGAAACACATGGAAAACCCCATCGTTCGTGCTCCCCCCGGAGAGTTTGTCTCGTATGCTACTTTGAATAAAGAGCGTAAAATCTTTCCAGCGAGATCGAAATCGCCGGAATTCTAACGATCATGGAGCTCACGACAGAGCCAATCAAATTCATCTCGCCTGAACTTCGATTTTGCACGGTAGACCGCCCAGATAAAACATATAAATGGTTCGTTATAAAATGAACTTGCTCGAGTGAAAAAGGTAAACGAGACCAACCTTGGAGATATTGTTTCGCCCACATTCAATCAAATGAAGAAGTTTTGGGTTTGGTGTTATATATTGAAGAAAGATTTTTCTCGGTAAAGTCACTCAGGGTGATTTACTTTCATGTTACAATTTCGAGAGCGTATTTCCTTTTCGCGTACATTAACCTGAAAGAAGGGCGCATATGAAGCTATTTGGAGACCTGGAGGAAATACCCCATGGTTCCACGCACCCAATTGACGGAAGCTATGGAACGATTGCAACAACCTTTCCGAATGGAAAGAGTATTTCTCGACGGTCACCCTCACGGATAAAATACACGAAAGTGATCGGACAAGTCGTGCCACCCGCTGGGTTTATCGAAAATATACCACGCCGCAGATATTTCCGTCGCATACTGACATCTTATATCCCCCAGCAACGTGAAATTCTTTCTGCCTGATGAGAATACGATTCGGCATACCTTACACATTCTTTTATGCTTGCTTTTCCAAGATGATGAAGCCTTATATCCAAAGAGCAAGACTATAAATATTAGTAAAAAGATAAATGACCAGATTTAATGACCGCCGCTCTCTTTTTCAATGGCACGCAAAAAATAAAACCATCCAGGAATTTAAAAAGCTTGGTCCTTCTGCTGTCGAAGAAAATAGATATACTGATCTCAGATACCCCACGCCACAACTTTGGTTTTGAGGCGAACGGTAAATGAACAATAAAGAATGTCAGTTGTTGTCTGCTCGTAATGATATAAGATACTTATATTTATTTCACCACTAAATGGACAATGTTTGTTCTTGTAGCTTGATGTAACTTTACCGTCTAGCAATTTGCAAGCATTTGAGGGGATTTCAAACTTTTTTTAATTAATCCCTTTCAGAATATGAAATTTTATTTGATGCTCTTCCAGATTTGTCTAGCGGTAGTCCACTGCCTGGGGATAAGATTTGAATACCTTATAACTACAATGCGCTGCGCCCGTAGGAACTAACTGACATTACTCATTAATTCCTTATACCCTATACGTTATATTATAGGAACTCATAGCTCTGGGTACTTTCCACCATTCTGAATTCCAACCTATATGCCAATATTTTTTACCCCTTTACCTTTCTACTCAGTTATCTCCCCTCTATTAATATTTCCAGCATCCCGTTGCCTCTCACTGTCTCTTGCATCTACTTGTTCCACCTTTTTCCAACAGAAGTCTCTCTTCCCATAAGAAGCCGAGAGCATTATCATTGTTTTTCTTTATTAGTCAATTTCATTTCCTCCATTTTTCTCCATGTTCACATCTCTAAATCTTCCAATGTACGCTTAGCCTCTTGTGTCAACAACCGATTGTCCGAATCATCTACTTAGTACCCCGCAAGCAGCCCCAAGGGCGTGTGGCGGGGGGTGTTAGGACACCACCCGTAATTTAGAAAAGAAAAAGAAAAAAAACCGCATGCAATAACCACAAATTCATACATCCACAAAGAAAACATGGCATACATTCATGCAAGAACACTTACAACCCACACATGCAAACACTCAAACTACATCTTACATTCACATGCACCTGAAAGTATACCTAACAGCTTTGCAGTGTTTAACTTTGCTCCGACTTGTAAATTCAATGTTTTTAATATTTCTGAAGTGACTTCGGTTTCTTACTATTATGATTTGTGATTGTTCGGGGAAAGAATGAGTATTTGTACCTATCTATCCTGGAATCTATGTAATCATACATAAGGACACTATATATTATATATACTATAGGATAGTAAAGCTGTCACGAGTATATTTTGTATTTCTAATTAATGAGCCTGCCATAAATTCCTTCCTACTTGTAGAAGATTTTTAACCTGCCGCAATTCCTCTTCTAATGTCCTACTACTTTGCCCGACCTCATCCAAGACCTTCTCTAAACAGGCAAACTGCAGTACATGTTCGTTTTATCTCTCCCAAATCTAATGCTAATTTTAGCCTTCCTATTTCCGGTATATTTCATTACTTTTGCTTTCTCGTGATTAAATTTCATACCATACCTATCACACAGATTATGCAATGCGCTAAGTAATGATTTGAAGTATTTGGATGAATGACTACCTAAAGCTTGACCACCCTCAAATATAAATGTTTTAATTAATTTCCCATCCACTTTCACTTCAAGATTCAGATATTCTCATACCTAACTTAGCATTATTTCAATATGCAAGATATATTGTATTGCATAATCTGAAATAACACATAATGGGCGGGCTTGTCTTACTCCCCGGTCTATCATTACCCATCCCAACTCTCCATTCGCTATCCACACTTGTGCAGTCTAAGTCATGTACAGGATCCGGATGAGTCGTATTTCAGTCTACATATTTTCATCTTCTGTAAAATCTTCATTTATTTTTCCCAGCTGACTGGGTCAATTCCTTCTAAAAATTCACGATTCAGAATTCAAGTACATAAAGCCCGTTTGTACTCTATGTTCCTTACAATTAGTGACCCGAATGTGCTTCGGTATTGCTTATATCCCTCCCATAGCTAAACCCAAACCCATCTTCACCTAAGAACTAATTTTACATCCTTTTGTAAATAATTCTAATTAATTTCTTCGCAGCGTTCGAAATGACACATATAGCCCCATAGTTCTCACGTGCTCCTGCTTTTCCCTTTTTTGAGATGATGTCAATACTGATCCAACGGTCTTCTGGTTGAATTTATCCCGCATTGAATTCACGAATGAGCCCTGATTTCATTCCCTATAATGCTTTTTCTATCTTGCAGTCTAGCAGTATTCCTTGTCTTAAATTACCATTATCGATATCATATTCCCATTCGCTAGCCAAACTCCCTGGCCTGTTACCTTTACCATATAATTCCTTTATTTGTTCTTCCCATCTTGCTCTTCATCATCTCTTCTTCTTCGATTAATATAGTATTTTCCCGGTTCACCTCAAATAGTGTAGAAAAAATTTCCTTTCTTTTATTCTGACAGTTTCTTTACCTTTCTGTACAAGCACGCCATTTCACCTTGTCTCTCTAAAATGTCCATATAAGCGCACCGCCCACACCGCCATGCATTCCCTGCCTTCAACTGTCTCCTCGGGGGGCGAGAGTGTTTTGTGGTGCATGTTCATGTGGTAGTGGAGTTTCGAATTCTTGCTTGTTGTGTCCTGGCTTGCGTGCTGTTGGATGGCTTTAGTGCTGCATCCTGGGGTGCAGTGGTTTGTTGGTTTAAGGTATATGTGTTTACATGAGTGTCGGATGAAGGGATTTTTGCATGAGTGTGTGCGCTGCGGTGGGTGTAGTTTTCCATGTTGTTATTTTTGAATGTAGTATTGTTCCTTTTTACGGGTGGTGACCTAACACACCCCGCCACACGCCCTTGCGGCGGGTGGCGGGGTGTGCTACATCATGTAGATATAGATGTTTCCTTAGCCCAATAAGTTAATCCCTTCATTTTAGTGTTTCTTTCTACATAATATCTCGCAAGCCGCCGTAATGGCATTTGGACATAAAATAGTTCATACATAAAAAACTCGTACACATACACAAATACGTGCTCCATATATAAATTTTGCAATAATTCAATGCGTCGTAAAATATTTGTCTTTAATTAAACATATTCGGGCGCTTGGGCTAGATTTAATTATGACGACGTATCGTGCGATAAAGAGTGACTGCTTGTATCTGTCGGTGACCGTGTCTATCTTCCTATATTTACCCCGGTGTTTGAAACTAATATTATCATTTGGTGCCATAATAATTTACTCGGAGTAGTAGGAAAACTAGAGTATCTGGTGCTTTTCTTAGAGTCTTCGCTTGCTTGCCTCTGCTCTTAGTGAACCAAAGAGCTCAGTCTATTTCCTCCAACATGTTCTGCTCGTTTTCATTGTTTTCGTAGCAATTTTTAAAAAATATCACGGTTTAAACCTTTATATTTTCTCCTTCCTAAATCACTGTCCAAGTTTTTCCGTTTCCTTCTCTCATTATCTTACTGATGATTTCTTCTGCAATTTATAGCTTCCAAAGGTTATACTGTCTACCGTTACCAATTCTTCATCTTCAGCTTTCTTTAATCCTAGTTTGTTATTATTTTCTCTTATTTAGGCCCATGTCTGACATGCATCTATCACTGAGTTACGGGTTTTTAAGTAAATTTTACAGGGTCCGTACAAGAAGTATCGTGACTGGTTCGCTGTAGCCTCAACGAAGCGATGGATGGGGGTCCGACAGGTCAGCTCGGTAGAGGGGTCCCCCACCAGTCAGGCGCACTTTAGTTCAGTCGCCTCAGGGCATGTGTTGAGACAGGAGGTGGATTTTTGTGACGTTTGTTTTTGTGACGTGTGATTGTTTGTGGTGTCGTCACGCCAGCATGGAGTGTACCGTCGAGCAGCGCCACGACTGTTAAGTTTTGCGTTAAACTCAGGAAATACGAGTCGGAGACCCTTGAACTCATTGAACAGGTTTATGGGGATGATGCCTTAAGCCGCACAAGAGTTTATGAGAGGCGCAAAATGTTTAAGAAGGCCGGGAGCTCGTCGAAGACGATGACCGCGTCGGACGCCCGACGTCCGCTCGAACTGATGCTCAGGTGGTCAGAGTGAAAAATGTTTTGGACTCTGACAGGGTATTAACCATCGCCCTTATCAGTGAGTAGATCGGCCTTTCAGTCAAAACCGTCCACAACATTGTAACAGAGGATCTCGCGATGAGGAAAGTGTACGCGAAGCTGCTGACGAAAGTCTTGAGCGAGGAACAAAAACTGTTACGGGTGGAAATTTTGGACTGCGTCCAGGAAGATGAAGATTTTCTCGACAGCGTTATTACCTCAAAGGATAGCTGAAAAGGAGCTCAAAGGATATCGCATCCGATTTCCACTTCCTCGGCTATATCCCTAACAGTTAAACGGCGATTTTCCCGTACCAAATCGTTCACCAATTTCACATGTTTGGGCTCTGTCGAAGTGGAAGGCCGCTCCGTTGGCGAATCTTCATCTGTCGAGGTTCTGCCCGATTTAAGACGACTGTACCACTCAAAACACTAGCTTCAATTCAAAGCTTCATGCTAATGCTTTCGGAATCATTCTAAACTCTCCGTAGCACTTTTGCCAAGTTTGAAACAATATTTCACGAACACACGCTGTCCCTATAACTTCTTCATTGCTGTCATTGCACGCGGCAACGAACAGGTTAAGACACGTACCGCTGCTGCTGCGTTTAGACTTGACGTAAACCAACGCAACACCTCTCGTATTAGTCATGAGATGTATCGCTATATGGCGCACTGTGTCTTGTTCCAATCCATTGAACAGTTTGTGCAGAGTAAAATTAGTCCCGTCTTTCTTTGATCACACCTTGTATTTCTAATTTCAATTCGTATTAAGAAAAGGATTGGACGTATGCACTATGAAACTATGTGTAAAAAATAAATGAGTTTTTTAATATGCAGCATAGTTTTTGCACATCTGAAAGCTGATCTTTGAGAAAAGATAAGGCGTGTAGATTCGAGGGTTTTTGAGGCGTGGGTGTAGCAAAGAATGGAGAAAATTAGTTGAACCGAGAGGAAGACATTCTTCGAAATTATCGAGAAGCTGATGATAATAAAATAAATATAAAATTGGAAATAGATGAAAGGTAATTTCTACCTAATAATCATAATTTCCATGAACTGTTGATCTTACTATATACTCATGAATAATGGACAATAGAAGGCCTAACTCTATATTTAGCGTTTTAAAGACGTTTTCTGGGGTGATTTTTATCCTACTCTTCTCCTTATCCTGAAATTTGCCCTGTATTTGCATGCCAGGCTATAGCAGGAAAAGTTAAGTCTTTTAAATTATTATTGTTGGATATAATTTTATTTTTGGGGAATTCTCGCATGTAATGCGGTCATGAAATTTGAAAGGGAAATATAATTCCCTCTATTGCACTTTTTGGGAGTCAATTTATCTTAACTACTCCCTGTATTTATTTCTATAATTCAATGTAAAAGGGGGATGACATTTATTACTAATTAAAATTATTGCTTACAAAATCGAAAATATAATCCAAGAACAAGAATGACTAAACTACCGAGAAATAGATACCCTCAAAGCGATAAATCAAAGGGTTTTCTTTTCCCTAAAATAAATCACGAACACAGATAACAGTAATATAGCAACAAATTAACACCCATCTCACAATAAAGATCTGCGGCACTTTGAATTTAGCACTCATCACTGCTCAGTCATCTTAGCCCTTTGATCAATCATGCGGTAAGGACAATTGATAAACAAAAGCGTGTCAACATTTTCCGGTAAAGAATGAAAGACAGCTGAATATAAAACTCTAAATCAGTGATCACTTGGTGGTTTCATTCGAAAAATTACCTTCAGCTGGATGAAAGTCCCCGATGACTTAAGGTTAGCCAGTCCTCAGTCCTGGACAATACTGTTAAATCTTTTGCTCTCCGCATTTGCATGAATTCATTTGAATATACTATCAGGTATAAAAGTAACGAAACAGATATTTTAACCGATATTTTAAGCCCCAATCAAGATCCTATGACAAATGTACGTAATTTTTTAAAATTGCGATCAGGAACGACGACATAGCACGCCTATTTTGTGTCATAGATCTTCCTAACATATGATGATGTAAATCTATATTTCAGGAACTGAAACTCATCGGTGATATTTTATTTGTCTAAAAAACCCACATAATTTTATAAAACATACCGACCGGCCTCGCTGGCAAACGGGCAATGTGAAGGTGTGAGGCTAAAACAAACAACGCAGGGATTTCGTATGCTGACCTTGTCCTCCAAATCCTACGGCTATTAGTTTTCACGCATTTTTCTGCAACTCATCATTCCCATTTTCTTTCACTCTCACACCTTCTTCCTCAAAAAGGAATATATGATTAAACTGTTTTCTTTTGTTTCTCACGGAGCAATCCTTAAGGTTTAGGAGGGAGATGGATCACTTGGGTAACATATATTCGCCGAATAGGGCATAGTTTAGCAAATAAATTTCAACAAATGGGCGTCCGTTGGTATGATTTTCTTTCTTCCACCGTCATTAAGGAATTTTAAAATCTGGTAGACGATTCAGAATACGCTTTCATTGATGATTTCATCATGCTCATCTTAGTCTTCACGTTTCTTAAAACTCGCAGGAAATAGGAAGGTGCTGTAAACTGGAACAGGTAGAACTTTCTTCTAAAACATTTTCTTTATGATAAACAACATGCAAATGCCACCCTTGGAATCCACTGAAAGGGCATGTGGAAGAGGGATGACTGGACACCATTCACAAAACAACAGTTATACATATTACGAATACCATACTGATGGTAGCTACTCCACTGACTACACTGAAAAGACTGACTAGGGAAGAGCAGGCTCACATAAAACGCAGTCATTAATTCCCAGTTAGCATTCTACTCATGCAGGACGGACAATGCACAAATAAATTAGATCTACAGCTTATTAATTTCCATTAATTAAACTGAAATGTAACTTGTAGGATAAAAGAAGATGTCATAAAATTTACATACTAAAAAGAATAATGCGATACTTTCAGGTTAGATCTTATTTTAGAGAATAATATTTAAGATTTTCATACTGCGGCCTGTATTATAACATACAGTTCTACAGTATACAGTTCCTAAAGATGCCATCACTGTGGTAAAACCAGTCGCACCACTATGTATTGAAAGCTACCGAGTCATTCAATTCTTTAAAGAAAAATTATATACGTAATGCTTCATTGATGCATTTCACATCTCTCCACTAATAATATTGAGTAATAATTTTATATTGATATAAATATTTGATAAAAAAGCTGCCCTTCACCAAAAAAAATCAACTCAATCATTTATCTTTTCATCCAGATGACCATATTGGCGTTTTGAGTGGAAGGGACCTAATTGTACAGAACAAAATAAAAAAACTTCAGCCAACTCATATAAACTGCGAAGTGGTACAACTATTTTGCAAAGAGATGGTGATCAGTATAATAAAATAAAACATTCAGCGAAATTAAATGCTCTTGCTCGTCTCTAGAAGCCAATGCACCTAATGTTGTAAAAAAAAATGACCAATATCGTTGTCCGTCGGTATAAAACTGCTCAAAATTCCCTCAGCACTTCGTGTGAATTTTGTAGATATTTTAGAAGAAAGAACCATTGTGGCCTTGTACCTAAAATGCCGTACATAATTAGGCATTCTCCTTTCTCGTGCGTGTGATTATCAGAGAGAGAGAAATAAATGTCTACATTGGATATTTTCTGTCAAACGAAATGTTGCAATAAATATTGCGATTTCTTTCAATTTGGGCTCTTTCGTCTCACAGAATGAGCACTTGAAATAATTTTTATTTAACTCTAATTCATAAACTAAGACTTTACCGGAATTCACTGTTACCGCAATTTTGCTTCTTTCCTGCCTTTACCGAATCCAGTAGCGCCCAGAAAACACATCCAGGATTAACAAAATTACAGTATACTACTCCAATAATCGCCTTCGTCTAAAATGTTTGCATCACGCATTTGGAAATCAGCGAAAAGCACACTTACTCCCGTGAAAATAAAAACGAGTTGCAGAGTGGTCGATCATGAAGGCATTAGGCGTGACGACTGCCCGGCAAAACTAAGTTGATAAATCTTCCTGATCCATTTAAGGCCACACCGTAATGAGTACAGATACCATTATCGGCGTTCAATATTCGCAACACACGGATCTTAAATAAAAGAACCGGAAAAAAAGGAAGCTTTAAGCAGACGCCGAAAGGAAAGACGCATGTTATAAGGGGAGAAATGCCTCCGGAGTAGGAGTCATCACGCGGCCGGAGAGGAGACCAGAACGGAATGAGTAAAGAGAACCATTTTGTACGAGCGTGGGTGGGTGGGTGATTCTTTTGAGGGGGAGCTTGAAGGGGAAGAGGGAGAAAATAAACGATTTGTTTGAGGTAGGGCGTTGATGCGGGTAGGAAGTCGGCGTTGGTTGGCGGGCTTAAATGGGGCCGAGGAGAAGTGGGGATGGTATCCCGGCGGAGGGTAAGGAGGGAGTCGTGAACGGGAGGTATCAGGCGGGAGGGGAATGGGGAGTAACCGAAAGGTTTGATGGAGAGCGGAGGAGGAGACTTAGGCAAAAAAATGGCCATATAGCGACTGACAGGAGTTTTAGCCGATCGTCCTTCGGTGACGGGCGTGGACTTATATTCAGGCAACGGCCTTGTGGAGTTGACAAGTTTAACATATTCGCAGTCCCAAAAAAAAGTGAATGGTGCAGGAGGGGGAGGGAGGGTTCGGGGGTTGGGGGTGGGGAGCAGATCACGGCCCACATTTACAATCCGTCATCGCCACCCCGTACCACGTGGACGCGAACACCCTTGTAACGCCCAGAGTTAAGAGTTAAAAAAAAGTCGGCTACGCTCCCATTGTAACCATCCGCTCAAAATAAGCACACGAACTTTTTTACGGTGGATATTTCGCGGCCACGATTATTTCATCAACGTCTCATTTAACACATTTTATTATATGCTATTCGGATCAAAAAAGTGATATCTGCGGTTGCACCTTGTTTCGGCGTGATTTTATTGCACAAAATCGTCAGACAACTTCTAATTTTAACTTTTTATTTTATTTTATTTTATTTTACAGTTACGTTGCAATTAGGTGATTTTCTTGGTGGTAACGCTCAAGTTTGGTCAAAGATAACCCTTACAACGAAAATTACATACTATACATACACGCACTATAAAAACAGATAAGAGACAAAATATTTTTACACACAATGACACTTCCATATTACATACAAACAAACTTCCACATCACATACAAAATGCCGTCCACATCACATACAAACAATATTTTAATAACTACAATGAAGTTTATTACCCAGTGGCTGCTTTACATTTATACTTAAAACTTCTAAAATTGGATGGAAAGGGCTCAAACAAACCTCCAGGCAGCTAGTTCCAATCAATTATGGTTCTACTTAAAAAAGAGTATTTTTTCTTATTTTTTTGGCGTCCTTATTTTTATTTTGAAACTATGGTCATTTTTTCCCTTAAAGTTAGGCTTTTCTATCCCTTGCCATAAATCTTCCCACGCTTCATCCTTTTTAACAATTCTATACATCGCGCCTAACCTACTCCTTTTTCTTCTATTTTTCAAACTCTCCCATTTCAGTGCATCTAACATTTCCGTGACACTATCTCTTCTTTTGTACCTTCCGAGTACATATCTTGCTGCCTTTCTTTGAACTTTTTCTATCTTTTTCTAACTTAAAGTAATACATAAGCCTCTCGACAGCCTTCGTCCACAGTTAACTTTGGGTCTTATGCAACGAATTTGGACTCACCGAAATTAAGCGGAGGGAATTCGTATTTGCGTTAATTAATACCTATCCTTTATTAACTGCAGCTGTTGCGCCCTGATTTTCAATTTTGTGAAACAATAATTTCCAAACACAATCCCTGAGTTTGGTATTTTGTTCAATCTTCCATGATTTCTCAAAAGACTGATAATAATTATAATGACGGATCGAAACAAATACTCTAATGAGAGCACATAAATCAGGGCAATGAATAAGTGGCGATAATTGCGGCTTCGACAGTTATATTCCTTTACGATC
The DNA here is from genome assembly GCF_022747635.1 of Hetaerina americana. Classification (NCBI taxonomy): domain Eukaryota; kingdom Metazoa; phylum Arthropoda; class Insecta; order Odonata; family Calopterygidae; genus Hetaerina; species Hetaerina americana. The sequence continues at coordinate 27,904,516 of NW_027287427.1, read as the reverse complement.
TCTAATTGGGCTGTTATCAAGCCTATAAAGAGTGTAACTCACGAGAATCAAAAGTTTTGGTTCCCCACGGTTTCAATGGCCAGATTTTTTTTACATTCAAGTACTCGACCAATGGGGCTGGAAAACAATGAACATATAGTACATATACACACAAATAGTTAAACATGTACGTATACGGGTGGAGATATAAGGAGTGGATTGATTGATTTGAGGAGATCTGATAAGTTGGCGGGGCGTTTGAAAGTAACGGAGAGGCATTTGAGAAAAAGGTTGGTGGTGGAATTAAGGTTTTTGAGGATAGATTTAAGGTTTTTTAGGATTGATCTCAGAGACTCTAGGCCAGGGAAGTATGTAGTGAAAATTGAAAGAGGGTGGGTTTCAACGGTGGAGCAAGATTTAGGGGTGTAAGCATGCATTCGAATTCTTTTGTTTAGGGGGGGATTCACGATAACCTCGTTTTAGGAGGGAATGGTGTAGATTTGAGAGGAATAAATCAAGGGAGTCGGGGTCATTACAGATTCTGAGTCCTCTTATGGAAAGGGAATAATGAATGGAGCGTTTGGTGTGATATGAGTGGCCACAGTTATAATGTAAGTATTGGTATTTGTTGGTCGGTTTTATGTGTACAGAAGTGTGAATTTTTTGTCTACATATGATACGCTTGCCTAAAGGAAGGTGATTTAAGAGGAGTAATGATAGAACTGAAGGAGAAAGAGGACGAACCATTGAGGTCGAAAATGACCGGTTTCAGGGAATCAGTACCATGTGGCCAGAGAAGGAAATTATCATCGATATATTTGAGCCACTATAGGAGTTTTCGGGGTTGTTCTTTCAGGAATATTTTCTCTACGATACCAAGAAAGAGGTTTGCATAGGAGGGGCTGAACCTGCTGCCCATTACACAAACCTTGATATGCAAGTAGAGTTTATTGTTAAAGAAGAAGGAATTACGGGTGAAGATGAAGTCCGAAGGGCTAAGGAAAAATTCAGTGCTGGGTATGTGTGTCTTAGGGCGTTGGGAGAGGTAATATTGGAGAGCGGAGAGACCTTCTGAGTGGGGAATGGATGTATAAAGGGATGTGGCATCAATGGTGGCCATGGTAATCTCGGTGTCTCGAGGGAGGGAGGTTGATTTTAGTCTTTCCAGGAAATGGTATGAGTCTTTAGTGATTGACGGTAGGGAGTGGAATATTGGCTGCAGTTAGTGGTCTACAAAGGCAGAGACTCTTTCCGTTGGGGAATTAAGGGAGGATAAAATTGGACGTCCGGTTTTGCCAGGCTTATGAATTTTCGGAAGGCATATATATCATAATAGAATACTGGGTATTGTAATGCACCAATTTCAGTTCCATACCGCCACTAGCTCATGAGGAAACATTTCACTATTTAGAATTCTCCTCAACGTAAAAGGTTAGCAAAGAACCAATAAATCAGGACTTTTATGTAACAAAATAAGCATATTTTGTGCAAATTATATTGGCAGCAAAAATAGTCACAGAATATCAAAGCTTTGCAAGAGAAACAGCTCATTAACATCATTCCCTAATTTATATTATTTGAAGCAACTAAAGGAGATGAAATTTCCAAGACGTTAGCAATAAAATACCTTTTGAAACAAAGAAAAGTAATCATCAGATCGTCGAAAGCTGTTTCTCGTAAGAAGTATTTGGATGGTGCATATGGCTGCTAAGGAAGCTGAGCGTCCAAGTTTATCTGTACATGTATGTACAATTAACTATTTCAGTTCTGGCTTAGTGATTACGCCAGCTTCTTAAGTCTTGATTTTCTCATGCAGCGTGCCAGTGGAATTTCTTCATATTATTATTAAACATAATGGGAAATACAATTTTTTTTACATATATGTCTGGAAAATTTGTAATTACTAAGAGTGATGTATAAGGGCATGAGAAATATATAATAACCACGCAAATCTCACGAGTAACACTTTCGGCGGCTGATCATACGACTAGCTGCTACTACACTGCTTGCGGTCCACATTGTTGCCATACTAATAATGTCGTCTTTTTTTTTTAAGGAAACTCTAACGATCCCTGCGAACCAACATCACTACTTGAGTATAACTTTTTAATACAGAATTTGAACATAGAGTCAATTGTCAACTTAATATGCCCATTTTCGGCTCAGTTTAAAATATAATGTTACTTTGTGTAATTTCCCGGAATAAGTTTCTGACACGTTGGCGGTGGGGATCGAGATGGTGCGGGGGCTAACGTACTTGCTTCCCACCCTGAGGGCGCGGGTTCAAATCCCGGCGGTGTTGAATATTTTTCAGAGGTATCTCGATCCCTACTTGAGGTGCCTTGTGGAGGGCACTTTGAGTGAGTACTACGTCCGTCGGATGGGACGTTAAACTGCGGACCCCTTGGCGCCTTTCGTAAAGAGTAGGCTAATGCCGACGCCGGGTTTCTCTCCACCCTTCATCCTTTCCTGTCCTTCCCCTATGGCGCAAATGACCTAAGCTGTCGGTCGCCTCCCCTCAAAACTACTACTACTACTACGTTGGCGGTCCCACGAAGAATACTAGTACAACTTTAGTACAGCCATTTCATTTTTATTAGTAGGATAAACATCAGTGAATTCATTTCTGAAAACATCTTGACTAATCTTAACAAATCTTCCAATCAAGACTTCCTTCAAGACTTTATTTTATTGTAATTAGTTGTTTCAAGTAAATTTAATTTAATCTAAAGTAATTTTAACCTTTACAGATAGTTATACGCTGTATGACGCTATTAAAAGTATACAGTAAATATAAAGTACAGTTTCGTCAGCTTTTTTCGAGATCACTACAGAAGCCAATACAAACATCTGAATGCAGTAACCTCTCGGGTTTTAATGATCTTCATCTAATTCCCGATGATTTTGAGCGAAGGATGATGGGTTTGCTTAAAAAAACAGGTGAAATTTCATTTAAAAGAGTAAGTAGGGCCATACAGATTGTTTTTTTTTACACTTTCTCATACATTAATTACCTCATCTCCCGAATTAAGGTAAAAATTATTTTTTAAATACCGTCTTCTAACACCACAATTCTGTTTGTTGACAGAATTGAATTACCAAAAGACAACCGGTGGGAGATCCACATATTGACCCAATAAAAACATCATAAAGTTAAATATAAAGAAATTAATGTACCTTGTGAGGGGAAAATAGCTTTATCCTAATTCCTAAGGAAACATTAAAAATGAAGCACTGTGGATAGATTCCATTTCTAGGATGGTTATAGTGCAACGTTAAGCGCTCCGAAAAAGACTACCAACAACATCGACAGGTAGGTATTACATTTCATCAAATTTTTATCCTTTAAGATAATATAACTCCTCCTACAGAAGATGAAAATATACTATTTTCCTGTATGGTTTGCTCTTAATCAAGCCCCATTGATCATATTCTACAGTATTTGGTCTTGATCTTGCACCATTACAGCATTGTGCTAATAATATTTCTGGTTAGTACCATTAATCATTTTGGCCCTCCATATTTACCAGCACAAATATATACGATGGGAAAACGATTGCAGAATATTAATACTCCGAAGCCGCAAGCACTTCTGAAGAAAAATCACCTTCACTGACTATTTTTACTTCAAGCTTTCCATTTCTTATTTACTTTCCCTTCTCATATGTCATATTAGTGACGTTAAAGTATTTATTCACTGAAAAATTTGCAATATGATATGATATCTCTTGCCAAAAAACCTTTCCTATCCATTCTGTTCTCCCCCAAGTTATCCAAAGAATGGTTACATACGAGGTCTATCATTCTAACTCGTCATTTACTTTCAAATTTATGCTAGATGGCCATTAAAAAATCATCTCACATAGCTGCGTTTGGCATATACGTGTTCAGTTAACATTGTCAAAATTTCAGGAAGGAGATTTTAAATATTTCAGAAGATGCCGGCCGAAAAACTATCGATTTCTCACCCTTGAATGATGAAAGAAAAGAATAGCTAATGAATTATTCATATTATAAGATTATCATCTCAAAATTATTTGCCTGAAAGGAGCAGCATGTCCACCGTGGAGAGATTTTCTTTGAAGCTGAGAAGAGTCTCAGGGCCAGCATTCCTGTATTAGTGTTATTTTACACCCGAGCTGTTATATAATATCAAAGGATAAGGTGATTTTTTAATTAGAATACAGTCCGGCTCCTAAATAGGAGATGAATCTTGATCTTTGTTAATTATAATGATGAAATATTAGGAAAGACTTTCAAAATTTCTCGCTTTGTGATATTTTCCACTTCACATTATTTAAATAATTCTCATTATTTCCCGATAAAATCATTTTTAAATTTCTCATGGGTAGTATGGAAAATCTCTCAGCCCAAATCTTTATCCACCTTCTCTCACCCTGTAGTCTTGAATAGAGAAAGCTAAGCCAGACACTGTCTGCACAGTGATAGTTACAATAAAGGGGTATCCGAACACATTCGAAATCAAGAATTGGCAAGAGCCAGACCGCGGATGAGAAAATATTGGGCTACTAAATGATATTTTGCCTTTAACCTGGATCGTGCATTCAAGGTAGGTGTTCCGCACTCAACCTTTAAGAATAACGACCTGATTTAACTCAGGAAGGGTTTTACAATTGCTCGCAAAGTGTTTGACGACACGCCTTCGATTTTCTAGTAAAAAGTGAAGTTTGCAATCGTCGGGAGCAAATTACTATAGTTAGAAATTCTACTTGTACTACTTCTATTCCTATGTGGCACCCTGTGAGCCACCGCTGGGGTGTGTGGCAGGGGATGATTTAACACCAGGCATGCAACATCTAAACTCAATGGATAACCAAGTGATCGTAGCACTTTTCCACTTGATAATATTTTTTTTTATTTTACAACCGGGTTTCGATGTTTGACAATGTAATACATCGAAACCCAGTCGTAAAATTAAAAAAAAAATCTCAAGAGGAAAAATGCTCCGATCGGTTGTTAATTACGTTCGACTTCCACCACATCACCCCTGAAGCTACTCAAATTGATATAAACTCAGGTTTTTCAAACTTTCAGGTACAAACATATAAAAAATAATGATAACTACAGGTACATGCACTACGGTATCTAGGTGAGGTATACTTCTATATGCATAAAATAGAAGTTGTTCATGACAAGAAGAGTTACAACTAATGCCGGATGATATAAAGACTAAACTCTAGGCTACTTAGAATGAAATAAAATTTTTCCTTCTTACCGCGGTCAGATACAGTTATTTTGATTCCTTTATCCATGGTTTCTGTTCTTCACTTGATTTTCCTAATTTTACTACCATGATCTATCTTATCATAGGAAGATGGGGTTGATAATACATTTCCAATGCCATCGCTAAAGAGACTGCTTAAAATTATTGCAAAACGTTTAATCTCTAAATTAATCTCCGCTCCGTGAGAGATTTTCAATCGTGTTACTCTAAAAATCTATATAAACCCGAATCACCCAGGAGTGGTAGTAAGAAAGCTTAACGCCTAAGTACTTATTTGAGTCTACACTTTCTATTTTGATGCATATATCTCCTGATTCAATAGACGCTCGGGAGGGGACCACTCCAAGATCAAAAAATCAACATAACATTATTTGAATTCTAATGCGAAGTGCCTCATCAACGTTGTAGCTCATAAAAGTCGTCTGATAAAGCTACTTTATCCTCAGGACTGCGAATATCTCTGTAAACTACTGCGTCGTCGGCAAATAAGTGTATCAACCACGGAGTTAATGCCATTAAGGTTCAGAAGGAATACCAGTGGTCCGACAACATTTCCCTACGGAACACCTTAAGTGACTCTACTATTGCATTAAAGTCAACAACAACGATATTGATCGGATCTATCCTTTTTTAATTTATTTCAACTTCGTTACACCAATGAAACGCTATCCAATTAAATATAGTTCATTTTATCATTAATAAATATTTACTGATTGAAGGGCCTGCTCAAAATGTTTCAATTCGTGGAAAATGAACTCATGAAATTCTAAAATACAAAACTTAGAAAGTAAACACTAACTGCAACTAGAAACTTCATAATGTTAAAATCGCCCCAAGAGTTAAGCTCACTCAATGTTAGTAACGCTCAATGTGGGGTCTACAAATTGCCGAGTTGCCTTCATAACGACCTACCTATGAAATACCTGTACCTGTACTCGTACGTAACAATAAGCAAGGAAAGCAATAAATGAAAACTTTTCTATTACTTTTTCATGGATTGTTATTTCGCATCCAAATCAACATGAGCATAATAAATCATTGAAGGGTTTCTTCTTTTGTAGTAGCCCTTCGGTTATGACAAGCGAGTTAATTGCAGGAGTTCATTATTCACTTAAATGTTCTTATGCCCTCACTCCTGATCCACTCACTCATCGCGTTTGACTTCTGAAAAAGACACGTGGACACCCAGGTGGTGACTTAAGCAGACATGGAAACTGTAAAGATAATGTAAAAATTGTATGCCGGCATGGTTGACTTATGATTTAGGCATTCATCGAATGTATTCAATGCATTTTCAAGTCGTCACTCCTTTCAAATCGAGCTTATATCCGCAAGTCATTCACTGATGGGTGGGGTGATGGGTACACGCATACATGTTGTGATAGGCTGATAATTGAACATAGTATTAATGAAGGATATGACGAAGAATTAAAAAGATCTTGAATTAGACATATTTCTACTTTCAAGGGACAAGGAGGTTTGAAACAAGTGCATTTCTTACGACCGAATTCACGTCTGAATGCTAGACTTGAATTACCACCCACAACGGTAGGTTGCGTCGACATACAATTAAAATTCAACGTTTAAACTCGAAACATTTAATGGCTTAAGGAAAAGATCCTGGACCTTTGATGGACCCAAACAGTCTGAACTCATTCACGTTAATCTTATCTGCCACGGAAACTGAGAAAAAGTGCCTCGGTATTTATATATTTATAATTTTATACATTTTCAAAGGCGCATCCAAATAATCTGTAGAACGAGTTATATTATTTGGTACATAACCATATTTCTAACGTAAGCGTACTTTTCCAGATTGGACAACAACTCAGCCTGCCGCACATTTCTCTATTGGAGATGATTCCGAAAATGGAATACATATGTTACGGAAAGAAGATCTAGATACTGCATTTACCGGCCGTATCTGTAAAATAGTTTTTCCATTTCTTGAGTGTACTTGTGATAGCTACACCGAGAGGAAAGCGCGCAACACGTGTGAGATGGCAGTGAAAAGAAAAAAAATATTCTAATCCTCAATCAAAGTAGAATACTGAAGAAGAGAATGACCGTTAATAGATTAATTTCTATGCCTCTTTTTGAATTACAAGGGTATATAAAAACTAAATTAATGATACGAGTGAGATGCAATATGATTTTTTAAACGATGCCATCTCATATGGAGCATATTTTGACATTAATAAACGTCATCTATGGCTCCATCACAAGCATTTTCTCAATTTAAGACTTCATGCCTTCCTTCTTGAAAAGTATTTCAAATAAATACTAAGCGCGTGATGCCATAAGTTGCTCCGTAAGTGGCAGCAGCTTTAATGATTTATATTCTCGGAGAGTCGAGATAAGCAACCCGTTCTGGAGACAAGTTATTATTTAAACAAAGCGGCCGGAGCGAGTTTTTAACATTATCCAATGTTTTATTGGTTGAATTGCCATCGTGCTGTACACCCTCGGAACGCATAGCTCTCGCATGGCAACGAGTCTTCGAGCGATTGTCTTCACCCCGAAACGGCCCTATCCAAGGTTATAACTCTCAATTTTTGAAAGAGTTCACGTTCAAGGCCGGGACTTAGCGCACAATCAACATAGCTGAACATTTTTACTCTCCCCCGTCCTTTTGTTTCCGTCCTGTGGCCCGGAGAGTACTCGCACGGTTGTTAAACGGCTCGGGTCCGTTTCCTACGTTTTTAAAGCCGCAATCCGCCCTTTGGCTGGCGTTATTCGTGCAATGGGTGTGGCCCTAGTTTTGACAACACGTCAAAGGAGCTGGTTTGCTTTGCTCTCTTTTTCGCGATATATATAAATGAATAATCGATTTTTTCCGTGGGAGGTTCCTAATTCCCGCTGGGAAACCAGTTAGTCACAATCAAATAGCTCACAAAACGAATGAAAACGATGAAAACAAAATATAACTGTTCCCAATATTAATTGATAAAAATTTACTAAAAACTCAGCTTAGACCATTTTTGAAACACTACTAATAAAAGTAGAAATGGAGAGGAAATTTAAATTACAGAATGGTTTTATTGGTTCATACTTTTATTTTTTACCACTATACCGTCCTTGAATCTCCATATATGGTCAGACCGAACGAAACTTCTCAGGGGACAGGGGGCAAATGAATGAATAAGTAGAGTCCAAATTTTACAAAAAAAATATAAATACCCAAATAAAGCTACCACATTAAAATAAGAATTCTATGAACAGAGCAGGCAGAAAACCAGTCGTGGAATGAATATCTGCATTTAATATCCATACTAAAAGATTTTGTAATTTTCCACAGACTTCATTTTGAGATAAAACGCGATTCACCGACTTTCGGTATCATAAAGTATTTCTGCAAACCGGTGGAACGCGTTTTATCTTAAAATAAAGACTGTGGAAAAGTAATACATCTTTTAATATGGATATGATATACTTGTACGAAGTGAAGCCTGAACCGTAGGGTTTATCCTACATTTGAAGAAATTCTTAAACCTTGCTATTATTAATGCATAGTTAAAACAATCGATGCACTAATGTCATTTGCTTTGAAAATGTTGGCCTCTTGGTCTAGTGCGATAATACCTATAATTTCAAATTTACCAAATAATGGCCTCTAAAATTCTGACGAGAGAGGATAGATACGTACAAGACGTAATCAGCATTACTTAAAATTAGTTTCCCAATGATTAAAAATTTTGAAACATTCTTTTGCGAGTATCAGAATTTTTCAAAAATATTTAGTTACTACTGATTTTTTTATTTTTTTACGGTAAACCTCTGGCTAATTTTCTATAAATGAAGTAAATACAATAATAATATCTCTCCCATTTTTTAGAAGGATGTTCTTTAACGAAGCTATAGTATCTTATTCATAACTCTAGGGAAGGAAAATTCTATAATTTCCGAGGGACAAGTTATAGCTATAGTCATTTGTTATTTTATTATATCATTCGAACACCACAATCAAATTTCGTTTGTCCCAATGCAGGATAAATTCTATTAAACCAAGGGAAAATTGCTCCCAATTCGAACGAACATGACGATATATTCAATTTTTCGGCCTGCGACATCATTATTAAACGGGATTATTCTGGAAAGAAAAACAAAAAAGTCGACATTTCCCATGTAAATGCTCGTTTTCAATCATACTTCCAATTATTTAGCATGAAAATTGTCAAAAAGAGGAGACTAAAAATATGCAAAATCGATCAAATCCGTAATTCTAAGCCATAACTCATCACCGGTTTTCTCACTCATCCGACAGGTAATTTCCAGATCAAAATCTCAAGGACGTCGTAGCCCTATTAATTCACAAGCCATCAAACGTTTCACTCTTATTTACAATAATTATTTTCTTGAAAATTACAAGTCGCTACCTTAGCGCCCGTATTTAGTCGTTCAAGAGACGCCAATGAATTTTCCTATAGTAAAATTCTACTTTGGTATTACAACAGAAGCGATTAACGATGAAATGTGTAACATAGTCTAAACTTTAAGAAGGACATTCTCCAAGATCTGGCTTCTCATACAGATTTAATGGACGCTTGAGATTGTAATATAAAGTAATAGAACTAAAAAATGTAATGTTGCTATCAGCTCCCTCGTCGCGGATTTCCCTCGTATTATATGCGGTTACTTATTATTTATTTATTATTTATCCGAAAACAGATATATTTTGAGCCTTTTTGTATCAGATTAATCCGTGAAATAACAACAAATACAATTGCAAGCGCCCAAACCTTAGGTAGAGGAGAACTCACTCGGGTGGAAGGCTAAATAGCGACTTCATGGCTGGCGGGCGAGAAGTTCCCCCACAGCCAACGAGACCGGCGATTTATGTAATCGTAGGGGTACGACTTCTAGCTGGCATATGACCAGGGAACGAAAAATCACTAAACAAATGCCTGAATGCAGCCCCTGGCGTGCCGCAGGGAAACATGAGTGTCCCCCACGTTTTCTTATTCACATAAATTACATTAAATGTGAAGTAATCTGCAAAAACAGACTATTCACGGAATGTTCATCTGACAGGCGTTACTTCGCTTTCGCTGGGCCACATTAAGAATTCGATGCAAATATTCGGGAGCTTGCTATTTAAAGAAATAGATAAATCGAAGAAAAAATCTACCAGATTCGTCAAAAATTGTTTCTGCAAGAAGACGACTGTGACAGACCTTAAGAGGAATACAGTAAGACCAAAAGCCTCTTGAGAAAGAAAGAAAACAAGGAAGAAGTAGACTTTCGGAAAGGTTCAAAACACACAGGCACGGTAGACCACAAAGATACGGGAAAAATAATCTAATTTAGATGAATATACATATTAGTGTTTTTCTCTGGCGAACAGGAATAAAAATAAAACCATAACCTAAGATAGATACTAACTCGTGAGTTTAAGTGCGGGTAATTAGCACAAATTAAGAATAAGAGCGGACCCATAGCATTTACCTGAGGAAACCTAAAGTTGCAACTAACTATGTCCGCTGGGGAAAACCCATTGATGACTACTATTTCTTTGCGATATGACAAAAATTCCAAATAAAAATCCAAAAATACCGAAACCACTTAGGTCCTTCTGCGGCTGGTTGGATATTTTGTAGATGTAGATACCATTCCCACCGGGTGCTAGCATCACCTACCACATCCGTCTCCGGTGCATAACGTAGTAGTTTTGTAGATGCATCTCTCTTTCGTTTAACCCTGGTGGAATCTGCCTATGGTATGTGGGAATACATTGGCGAAATTGATAGTGGGACTATAAAAATGATCGGCCATCTACTGGAATATTTGTAACAAACTGAAGTGCTAGGGTATGTATCGCATTCACGGCAATAATGATTATTAATGTTATGACTTGAGTCGGTAATCGATCTTTATAAAATGTGCAGTAGAGAATGTTTCGGAAAAGAAATCCTTACGCCCTTACACCCGCAGACTAAGTAGAGTAGTTATAAGATTGGTGGACAAGTGAAATACCTAGGAATCATCTATGATGCAAGGTACCGAGTAACTCAAGTAATGATACCTCAAAATAGCCCAAGTAAAAAAAATTCTGTTGAAGAGGACTAAAAACATTAGGAATATCCGAAAAGTTGTACTCTGGTGAATTGGGTTAATTAAATGAATAATGGGGAAATATTAAAATTTGAAAGTTAAAAACGTTATCTCGTGTTAACCAGACCTTATCTTGAATGCGCTTCGAGATTTTGGACCCTTCGCAGAAGAACTAGCTTTAAAATGAAACACCATGCAGAGAAAAGCTGGATAAACCTGAACAAAGGCTAAGAACGAAAAAAAGGCGTCACTTCGTTACCAGAAAACATAGGATGGATGATGGAAACCAATAGATACCAAGCCAACTTAAATTTTGAAAAATACAAATTATTCCAAAATCACAGAAACTGCGGGAGATGCCGCAGCGGTAACTTTTTACGGAGTCATCCGCTAATATGCATTGCAATTCAACAATTTCAGAGGGTAAAAATCATTCGACTTTACCGGAATTCGAACCCGGATAAGATAAAAATAGCCTAAGTAATTAAAGTTGGCTTTAACCTTGCGGACTGTGGCGCGTCGCGCGCGACTACGAATGCCTGTGACATTGTATGTACGGTATTTCGTTTGTCAGAGTTTAAAAATCATTCACTTTGACCGGGATTCGAACCCGGATCCCTGAATGTCCAATCTCAAAATTCAATGTTTAATTGGACGCCTCGATAGCGTAACTGGCTAAAGCACTCGGCGTGGACATTGGGGATCCGGGTTCGAATCCCTGTCAAGGCGAATGATTTTTACACTCTGAAATTGTTGAATAGACAAATTACTCCAGTTTAACAATAATAGTAAAGGAGTAATACTAGGGCTGCATTACATTGATAGAGAAGCCACAGGGAAGAGTTACGGGAAATTCACTGTCAATTCGATCGATGTGAAGATTAATTTTTGCCGGCTACATTACGATTACGAGGCCACAAAAACATCGCAGTTTTCGGAAAATACGATAATTCAGTATTTCGGGGCGTCATGTATCACCTAATACCATTAAATCCAACGGTAAGTGACGTAGAGACCCCGGCAACACCCTCTCTTAAAGGCTTTCAGAGGAAGAATTACATTTAGGTTGACGCTTCGCAGAGCCAAACGCGAACTATTACCAACCGTAATGCATTAGATGTAATAAAATGGATACATAATGCTATATTACTAAAACCTATTTTCTGGTATCGGCTAACAAGTCAAAGCCATTTTCTGTGCAGTATTAACTAAAAATAGATCAGGTTCATTCAAAAGCAAATATCCCATTCGTCCTTTACAAATAAATAGCCTTCATGATAATTTATTATATCATATGAAGCCTATGGCACTAAAATATACTACATGTATTTGTAAAGCTGCTCATATTTGTGCTTAAATTAGATAAAAATGTTATGTGTGTGTGTATACATATATATATATATATATATATATATATATATATATATATATATATATATATATATATATATATATACAGAAACAGATATAAGGAAAAGGGATAGGAACACATATAAAGGACGAACACAATAGAGGTGGGCATCCTTTGGTGGGTGAAACAGCCCCCTGACGCCATCTCTTGGCTGAAAGAATCGGGGCGCTTGGCGACATATTAGACCCACGGATCTCAGGGTAAATTGACTATCCTCGATAGCTGCCTTGACAGCAGGACGTGCCTGTGTTCACCGAGTGTCTAAAATCGCCGGCGTCCGAGGCTTCGGCCGCCGGGGTTTGGAGAGCGGCACTGCCGGACTCTCACGGAAATCGAGGTTCCGATCGTGTTTTGTTTCGAGCGGCGGTTGACCGCCTAGTTCATCAAGAAGCGTGCAGTTTGACTCGCGACTTCTTCCGCCGGGAAGGCCGTACTTTTGTTTTGTTTAGTGGATCAAGACTGACCTTGACTCCTGGTGTAGAGCTTAGGCTCCTTTTGTTTGCTACCGCCGGGTGCGTGTGGCGGGGAGGGAGCGTTCGTGAGTGTTTTATTTCCCTTTAAAGTGCTCGTTTTTTTTGTTGCGCTTTCCTTCTTCATGCTAGTGTGCTGAATTTGATTTCTTCAAATGGCTGTGCGCCGCTTAAACACGCTCGCCTTGCAAGTTGACGAGAAGGCGAAGCCCCCTACCCCGTTGGAGGTCCACCTCTTCACGTTAGAGTCGCTGGGCCTCACACCCGAAGAGATAGTGGCGATCCAATTTGGATACAATCGCCATTTGATATTCCTGAAGTTGGCAACCGAAGGTACAATGACAAGGATTTTAGACAATACTCCGCGGAAACTACCGTTTCCGTCTTTAAGTGACCAGAGGACGACAATAACAATTGACGAGACTTCCGGCAGCCCGTGTAATGTCAGGGTTCTTTGTCTCCCCGTGGAGACCCCATTGGAAGACATAACAGGCGAGCTCCAACGCTTTGGTAAAATCCATCGCTCGTGGGAGAACAGGTGGGAGGGAGACAAGATGGCGCGGGTGCTTACTGGCACCAGGGTTGTGCGGATGACGGTCGAGAGAAATATCCCATCGTACCTCCAAATCGGCGGCAACCGGGCCATCATCATCTATGAGGGTCAGCGCCGCACTTGCGCCCGCTGTAACCAAGAAGGCCACGAGCGCAAGACCTGCCCTCGGAACCAGGGAGGTAAGAGCTATGTGGAGGCAATGACGATGCCCTCCAACCCTAACGCCGCCGTGGAGATGGACGAGCCCGAAGTGGCTGTGGAGGAGAGAGCGCGGTCGCTTCTACTCATCGAGGGTGCGGCCCCGGCTGCTCCCGTCGGCCCCCCGCATCTCCCTTCAATTGGAGGGAAATGTCAGCGGGAGCGAAAATCGTCAACGGAGGAAAGGGAACCGAAAAAGAAGAGGACAGACAAAACCAAGCTCCTGGTCTCGAATACCGATCTACAAATGGCTCACGTACCTACCACCTCGCCTAATATCACACGACCTCCAGCCCCCGTCTCCGTGAGCTCGTCAAATGAGGAGGGATGGTCTTTCGCCCCCCCTCCCCCCGCTCACGCCATCAACGCCCTCGCTACGCAATCCTTGCATCACGGGTTTCAAACACCCCGAGAACCTCTGGTGACAGGTGAGGAGGATGCATCTGATTGCGATGTTTTCCCGTCCCCAACAGCTCATCCCTCGACCCCTTTATCATTGACTGTAAAGGAAGCGTCACCGACCCCGGAAGTCGACCCGCATACAAGTTTCCCAAAGTCAAAAATCCCACATACCCCATCTTCTTTCCCCATTAAGGACAGCCAAGGTGTCGACGATCTTCCCAGCGCTTCTCAAGATACGGACCACAAGCAACTATCGCCCCTGATTTTTCCCAACCACAACCCTTCCGCAGATGAGCCCCAGCCCGCCACTCCGACCCTCCCCGAGGGTACCTCCTGCCCCTTGGCGGCCCCCAGCGGTGCTCCTTCGAAGAAGGCCCCCAGTGGAACGCTGCCGAGTAACCCGGTCTTCGTGGAGACCACGGCTGGCTCTTCCTCTTCGGACGAGGCCGGGGGGGAGGGATGTGGCGAAATGCCGCGTCCTCGCTCGTCGACCCGTTGGACGAGGCGTCCCGGGAAACGGCGAAGCACTCGTCGCCCGGGGTCGAGTCGCGACCGGAGCGACGCTAGCCACGATCAGAACTCTGGGATGTGATGTCCGGTAGCCACCCGGTGCCGGACACATTTCGTCCATCGTTGAAGAGTTTTTTTTTTTCTGAATGACTGATTGAATCGATAATTTCAACCCTGCCATTGATAATTTCTTACAATACATAATTTTCCATTGCTAGCTAAAATCTCCCTCCTAATATCTGTGGACCTTGTCTTCCTTTCTTTTTTCTTTCTAAATGTTAATGGTCAAATGTGCGAGTATGCGTCTGTATGCATATGCTTATGTATGTGCGTGTGGATGTGCATGTGTGCGTATGTATGTACAAGTGGATATGTGTGTGGGGTATTTGTATCATGTATGTATCCATGTATACACTTATACTAAAGAAAAACATGATGTACCCATAATCTGAGACCTGATATTATCCATAATGCTAACAAACTCTGTAGTATTCTGAGCCGAATAAAATAATTTATATCATAGCTCAAGTGGTTAAGAGCATCCGCCCGGCAAGTGGAAAGATCCGGTGTTCGAGTCCCGGTTGAGGAAATATTTTTACTCTTGTGATCCGTTCGATTCCGCCTTCCCCACCTCTATTGTGTTCGTCCTTTATATGTGTTCCTATCCCTTTTCCTTATATCTGTTTCTGTATATATGAGTATTTATTCGCCGTTTGGCGGGATTTCGTGTTTGAATGTGTATATTGGCCAATGTGGCTCATCTCTTTCTTCTGGCTATGCGTGCCACGAAACGCACTGTTCCTTT
This sequence comes from Hetaerina americana, assembly GCF_022747635.1. Taxonomy (NCBI): domain Eukaryota; kingdom Metazoa; phylum Arthropoda; class Insecta; order Odonata; family Calopterygidae; genus Hetaerina; species Hetaerina americana. Next base: position 27,888,892 of record NW_027287427.1, on the reverse strand, counting down.
CCTGTATGATGTTGTATGAATTCTAACCCACTGTCCTTTCCTTTCCTTGTGTATTGTCTATTTCTCCTTTGGTGGGTGAAACAGCCCCCTGACGCCATCTCTTGGCTGAAAGAATCGGGGCGCTTGGCGACATATTAGACCCACGGATCTCAGGGTAAATTGACTATCCTCGATAGCTCAAGTGGTTAAGAGCATCCGCCCGGCAAGTGGAAAGATCCGGTGTTCGAGTCCCGGTTGAGGAAATATTTTTACTCTTGTGATCCGTTCGATTCCGCCTTCCCCACCTCTATTGTGTTCGTCCTTTATATGTGTTCCTATCCCTTTTCCTTATATCTGTTTCTGTATATATGAGTATTTATTCGCCGTTTGGCGGGATTTCGTGTTTGAATGTGTATATATATATATATATATATATATATATATATATATATATATATATATATATATATATATATTTATTTATTTATTTATTTATTTATAACTAATGATATTTTGACACAAATAAAGAGTTATTTCTTACTCTATTGCGACTTTTTGATCCTAAGAAACCATTACTATTTGTATCTGGTGGAAGGGTTAGTCAATTCTAGGGAAAAAGGAAGTAGTATATTACATATACTGATAAATCCTGTACATTCATTTCATCAAATGTACGTACTCCGCTAGAAATAATGCGTAAGTAATCTCATACTGATGATATGAATTATTAAAATAAGGAGGCATCATCTAACGAGTTTTAGATTAAAATTTAGTAGAAAATTTTTTTTCCATGTTCTTAATTGTGAATTTTAATGGAGACATATTTCCCAGCATACATAACATGAATAAAATAAATAGAAAATCCCACCTTGATGGAGGCAAAGTGTAATTAGGAAAGATATTAAGAATAATAGAAAATTAGCAGTAAAAAATTTACATTATTCTGCCCCCTTAAGTAAGTAGGCATAGCTTAACTTTGCATTCCAACTCCTCCAGAAATTCTTATCACATTCCACAGTTAGTCGGCCCCGTTTATTCAAAGCAATCCATTAATATTCAACGATACACTTTCACCCTTCCTTCCGCTCAAGTTATTTAATCAGCCCTTATCTTAAGCCGAATATCAAAACAGCTGGCGATTGTGTTCAACCCTGGTTTTCATTCTTTTTTCTAAGACTCCAATAGGGGGACCTCATAACGTAGATGCATAGAGAAAGTTTAGAAAATGCTGTCAGTCCCATCATTAGAGAACCACGTCCAACCAGTCACGCCATTAGATCATGATAATATCTTATCGTCCTATGTCAGTTTACAACTAACTAGGCATTTGTATGAGTGTCCATCCATGGCTCTACATTCTATAATAACTATATAAATATACATAGTAATATATAGTAATATAGAGTAATACATAGTAATATTTATATATATATATATATATATATTTATTTATTTATATTAATATATACGTATATGTGTATACACACATACATATATATATATATATATATATATATATATATATATATATATATATACTCAACAGAAATAGAATTGGATAAACCTCTGTTGAAAAAATTTAATTCTGGAACACTTCCACGGCATTTTCACTCCCAATTTAAGTACCTTTGCTAGCACCAGTTGTGTCATCAATTAATTAGAGGCATTCTAGGGTTTCAAAAATTTCGTTTATTCTTTTCAAAGCAAAGTTGACATTTAGTGTAAGGTGTAGAGAAATCCTGTCTTTAATTAAAAAAACCGAGCTTTGGGAAATTTAACTCTGGTGAGTTACGCTTACTGTATCATTAGGTAGCTATTTATCACATGTGAATGGTGATGTAATGAGCTCCTTTAATGAACTAGAAATCAAATCATTGGCGTTTTATAGCATCATGATTAGATAAAACCAAAAGAGAATGGTAAAGTATAAATCACGACCGAAATTCATTTCAAACTGAGTTGGGAGCATAGGAATTAGCGTCGGATAGCAACAAAATTAATTGAAATTCACATTTATTTTATGATATGACATACAAACTTCTTGCGTACGAAAGCAATGAGAATGGTGGCCACAAAATATGAATGCGAACGAATGAAAAATTTCCAAAACTCACCGAGGCCGTGCCACAAATATTGCAGCTCGTAAAATGGACCATATTAATTGAAAGTCATATATTCTCTAGCCTCAGTGGCATAAGATTTACTTTGGTTGTCTCCGAGGCAAGACAAATACCACCTCAGTATTCATCCTATCGAAGAAAATCTGTTGTCTTTCATCATTCGGTTTTAGGAAGCGAAATTTTTGAGCGTCAATTAGATTTAGCATCAACGATCAATCATTTGGACAGCCTTCACCGGGCGACCCTAATCAGTTATTAATCTCCGAAGCGCTTCTCTTTTCTCTATTTAACATTCACTTTCTGCCCAGCGACCATCAGACGCTTTTTACGTATCATTGGCGAACTGTGGGTCTCCTAATCCCTTTCCCTCCCACACAAGAGACAGATGCTGGACCAATTTTTTTTATTTCCCTATCGCCTTAACCTTGTACACCACATCGCACGGAATTCACGGTTTCATATCTATCCAAATATGACGTGGGGTGGAATAGAATCATTAGCACGGGTGCCGATCGCTTTGATTTGCTTAAACTATCTCTCTAATATTCAATAGTAAGATTTTCACACAAAAATTTTATTATATAAACTAATAAACCAGTCAACTACCACACAAGAGATGCATTCTGCATGTAAGATAGAACTGATGGATGTAAAAATGAATAGACTTGGCCAATAGTCAGATATTTTTTTTATTTTTTTTTGGAATTCGGAAATATTTTGAAAGCTTTAGAGAAAAATATTGTCTTTAAACTAGATTCCCCTAGTTTACACTTCAAAACTTCCGTTTTTCATCGAAATATTAAGGATAATCTAAATCAAATCTGAAGAAAAAAATTCTATAACTATCGACTCCAAACTTTCAGGAACTTCATGAGATTATAAAAGAATAAAGAGATGAAGTCTGAGATGGGAGTTCAGGCGATATATAACATTTCACAAACGAATAATTACGGTTGAACTTTTCTGCCTACTGCACGACTTTATACTGAAATCGGGTTACGAAAAATATTGAGTAACTTATTGCACAGTTGGTGATAAAAAATTAAATTTAAAAGACCATAAAAAATTTCAGTACGATGAGCAAATATTTTCATTGGTATAAACAATTGCTCAAAAAAAAATTAATTCGCAACGCTCGCAATTAATTTACAGTCAGTTATACTCAAAATACGAGCTTTGATTTTGGAAATTTTGCATCACTAACGCTTAATTTATTGTGATCTTCAAATAAGAATTAGAAAAGAAAATCAGTGGGCCTTTTGAAATGCTTACGGAGAGGGGTTGCTGCTGGAATAGACCCCACATTTATCCCTTCGACTCCTTTCGCCGACCTCCTTCTATCATTCACGTGAACTCACGGATCACCCTGCATAAAAGACAGTACACTGGATTTGCACAACTTCAACCCCTCTTCTCCCCTCCACACATACAGTCGCGATGACGTGACCATCTCTTCCAATGACGTAAGGGTTCTGCTGCAGGCCTCCCACTCATGAATTTTCGTGAAATTCATACACGAATTCATTCGTGATGGTTGACATTTGCTCAATTCTTCCTGCCATCGTCGCGGTACTCTCAAGAGGAATCAAAAAACAAAAACAACTTCTTACATAGCAAAATTTGCGGAACGGGATGGAGAATAATTTATATATGAGGCGGCCTTTTTCATCTTCCACCACATAATTAAAGGGACATATTTTGGATACAGCTAAACTTTTACAACCAATTCAGACGAAATTTATCTACATATACACACCACAGGGGTACGCAGCTATCCAGGGATAGATGTGTTGGACTACTGACCAGAGAGCCCGAGCCTCTATTGGCACCCTCAGCTCCAGCCAAGCTGTGTGATTTTTCGGGTACCAGATCTTCCTGGATAACCATTACCGGCACAGGGAAAGGAACTGGGCCCCCTACCATGATGGATGAATTTCACACGCCGTCGGGCTAATTATTTGGTGAACTACACCATCACCTACCGAACCGACCTTAAGGTTGATTACTGCGCTCATGGTTTTATACACCCTACCTCGCAAGTCACCCGAAGGGTGTGTGGCTAGGGGTGGTACAGTATAAGCCAAACATCCACAACTATTAGTCCAGACGTGCAACGGAGCATGTGTGCCAGCTCCTATATAAAAGCGATCGTACCCACATGCATGCCTACATTCATCATGCAAAAATTGATTAAATCATCAAAATCTTTTTTTTAGTAAATACTAATCCGGCATATTCCTTCCTCCCCTCCCTCGATTCTCTTCATGTGTCTGCCTGTATTATTTCTCTCCCTGTCCATTTCCCGCCTCCATCTTTGAGAAACTTTCTTTGTCTTAAAAGACGACACTTCTACGTCTAATTCGCTTTCAAGAATGTTTATATACCTAGCATATTCCCGTGCTATCTTTATACATATTATATAAATATATTATATATAAAGAAAATATATATATAAATACGACATTTGTTTTGTTATCCAACAAAAATATTTTGGCTTATCGAGGTCGCAGAATATTTTTTGGGAGGCGTCTTCCGAATGTAACGTTGAAGTAGCCAGAAATTTGTCACTGATCCATGTACGGTCTAAATATATCCACATACATCGCAGGCCCTTTTGAGGCCAATGTCATTAGAGCAATTGGTAAAAATACATATTTCACGTCACGTTTTTCTTGGAATAGTTAGAAATCTCTCGCGGGATATTACCCTTTGTTGTCATCACGATTTGTGCAATACGAAAAAGATTCCTTATTTCAACCGGGTTTGAAATCGAATTCCCATAATTGTCCTAATTAGCTACAATACTACAATTATTCTTTCTGTAACATTGTTAAAATCGAATACTTAGCATTTGTCTAAATCAACAGGGAGTCATTCCTGTGACCATCGCACTTCCAAAATATTTCAATATTCCAAACTCATTTCAACTCTCACAACACAGTTTATTTGCTAAGGATTGGACGATTTTTCTTCGTTCCTAAAGATGTGTCACTAAACGGGTCTATCTTATCTTTAGCGAGGAAGTTGGCTGAAATAGAATAATTTTATTTTACATCTCATCGCTGTATTTCCCAACTTTGTGTTTCACCAATGAAGGATTCTTCAGAACAGCCTAGCACATACGGACGCGTGGGTCTTCCTTGATGTAGATCTGGTTTCAGTGCCATTACATCCAAATATATGATTTACTTCCTGCAATATTATTAAGTGAGGGTGGTCTGGAGGAACAAGGATACGACATCTTAGAGAGGAAACACTATAGTTTGTTGATGTGAGGAATATGGGAGGAGGCTAAAAAGAAAGGCCTGTAGTCATTGATATACTTATATAACAAAAAAACTCTTTTAGAAAAATGAATTTGAGCACCATTTGATATAAGGGGTCAAGTGACCAGGGCTCCACCGCTACAGATTACCCGCAAAAATATATTTCCACCACCAAACTAAGGATTTGGCAATATATATTTGCAAACCATCCCTCCATGTCACTCGGCGTCACATTAGCTAAAAATTGAGCAAATTTGGCGAACGTTCCCCAACTCTGCGGCCTCTTTTACGATATGGACTCATATTTATCAGCAGGGAGAGCTAGGATAGTGGCCGACGGACGTTGTTCATCACTCGAATATCACAGGGTCATGCGGGGAAACGTCGTAGATAACTCGTCTCGGCAACTGCTCGAGTTTATGCAGATTCAAACTCAAGAGGTCGAAGAAAAACGCCACTCAATACGCTCAGTCCTCACTCATCGCGCTGAATGTAAGACATATGAAAGATGCAGATAAATCTCCGAAATTAGACCAGCAGTAACCTTCTCTGCATGCATCGAATTTCAATTCATTTCCCCGTGAGTTATTCGGTTCAAGTTTCATACTTTGCATACGCTGAATTAATGTACGGCTTCGGCAAAAAAGGCTATCATCCAACAGAAATCACCACTTTTGGATGCATAAACTGTCGAGTATTGCTTTCAATTTAGGCATTCAATGTTCGCATTCCTTAGAGCCTTTTTTGGACAATCCATTGTTTTCCATCTAATACAAATACCTGGACGAGATTCAGACACCTTCTCCGTTCCGTGGCTCATTTTCATTTATTATTCTTTTTATTCAGAAATGAATCGTTGCTAACATCGATTTCTATGTAAAATATCTGCGTCTGAATAGTTAACTGGAGATATGGTTACTCAAAAAAAAATATATGTTAAAAATCAAAAAGTGGAGATGCAATTTTTTTCTGAACTCGCAACATCACTGGCAGACTGATTCACTTCAGCAAGCTTTTTCTGAACGTATTAATATTTTCTAATGCCTATGAAATTTTGAATATCAATGAACTTTCTGAATATCACCCAATTTCTTGAAAATACTTATGTTCATATTCAACTGATATTTTATTGAATTTCTGCGTCTTATATAGGCATACGCCTGCGTATCGTGAGCTTGAGAATTTAATGAATATTAGCTATTTTGGAGAGGTGCGACTATTTTTGAATCGATCAAAAATATCGAAGGTTTGCAGCGCGAGTACTCAGTTGAAATCTTTCCAAGTCGCTGCTCTCTTCAAGTGAATGAGTGAAAACAATACATTTGCTAACTCTTACCTGAATCTCACTGCCATCAGCATGCCAAAACCTCATTGTGATTTCATTCAAGGAACCGAGGGCAGGCTCGACATACCCTTTCCTCCTTTCATGTTACATGCATATGATGAGTGCGGACTTACATGCAATAAAAATAAAAGACTGCCCAAAAACTGTCATTCTTCCCTAGAGCCGCACGTTGTCACAAATTCCAAATGATTTGTCTAAACATTTTTTTACACTTCACTGCAATCAACATACAAATAGACAATTATTTGAAAAATATTCAAACATAAAACGTAAATTCAACTCCAAAATAGTCATGATGGATGATCATTCGAGAGGAACACAAATGACATCATGACATAGCAGGGACCTTCTAGGAGTCAATTTCCATTACCCACAAAATTTAGCCAAAAACACCTGCAAGAAGGCAAATCAGTTATAAATATTTGATATTTTCTTCAAAGAATTTATTTAATTTATCTAATTCCTCGAACTCTTAAACACTTAACAAATACCTGATAACCTTCGGAGATCTGGAGGAGAGAGATATTTCTATTCGTCCTTCCTTCACCCCCAACCCCCCAGGTACACACATGCTCTGCAGTTAAACTTCCAATTGATGGCATACGTGTGCAATTTAAATATTTCCTTGGGATCTCTCGTTTTATGGTATTAAATTCAAGAAATTTCCGTGTAGCTTCATATTTCCTTTGATACACCCAGCGTGTTACACTTTGTCGGGTCCGCCTTTGGGTGTGGCGTGTTATGCGGATATCCCGGATGCACTCTTGTGAGAGAATGCTGAGACCTCCCTTGTGCCTTGGGGATTCGAAGTCATTTCGAATTCTACTTGCCCTACCTAGGTAGACAATATACACCCTCGAGTTAAAGAATCTGGGAGAAGTGTTTTTTTGTCACTGCTAACATTATACACTTCTCCGGAAAGGTTTTTTTGTAACCTCTAAGTCACTAGGTAAGTATTATATTCTATTAGAAAACCTCCCCCAATGAGAAAAATTTTGAATGATTTTCAATTTTAAAATTACAAGTAAGTAAATTCCAAGAAAACTCGGGAGATGCCGCAACAGTAACTTTTAACGGAGTCATCCGCTAATATGCATATCAATTCAAAAATTTCAGGGTGTAAAAATCATCGGACTTGACCGGAGTTCGAATCCCGGTCAAGTCCGATGATTTTTACACTCTGAAATTGTTACATTGATATGCATATTAGCGGATGACTCCGTTAAAAGTTACTCTTGAGCCATCTCTTCTTCGAATTTTTCGGAAGTATAAACAACCTAAATGTTTAAAGTTTAACTTATTGGACTGTGGCGCACGACTACGAATGCCAGTGACATTATATGTACGGTATTTTGCCACAACATCTTGTTCCTTTAAAGTCCCCAAAATTTCAGGGTTTAAGAGGATGCCTCGATAGCTTAACTGGCTAGAGCACTCGGCCGGACATCGAGGGATCCAGGTTCGAACAAGTAAGTTATTGGGATATGCTACAGTAATCAACCCGATGGTTGCCTAGATAAGAATTACTATAGCTCAACTAATACTTAGCCAAATGGCGTGTGAAATTTACACATCAGGGAATAGGAGCCGGTTTCCTTTTGCCGCGGATGTAATTTTCCAGGAAATCCGGAGCCCTAATAATGACACAGTTTAGGTGAAGCTGGGGATGCAAAGACCGTCGAATGGAATCGAACTCTGGTCTTCTGGTCAGTAGTCAAGTGCTCTATCCAATTGGAGTGTGATGATTTCCGACTGTAAAATAAATTCACTAATTTTATACCGCTTAATAAAACGAAAACCTTCAGGATTAATGTTTCTATTAACATAAGTTTGGCTCTAAATAGAGCTCCTTTGGATTACTTTCTCCCTGCAAAATTTCTAGTTCTATTGTATTCAGTGGTCAAAAGAAGAACCCACATACGGCCCAATATAATGAATTGTGTTCTTGTTTAGTCAACGTACACTCAAACGATTTTAAAATGACGATAAATGCTCAGAATTCATCTTCTACGCAATTCCCCGGAAGCCTGTGCAGGAACATATGGCTTCATTTAAACTTGCAAGTACAATTACTTAATGTGCAATCAATTAATACTTCAAATATAACAAATAAGAGAGGATTGTTCATTAGACGAGAAGGGTCTAGATATCATGAATTTGAAACAAAGCTCAAGCAAAATTATAGATGAAACAATAATCTTTTTTTGACTGCTCTCGTCTGCTCCACTTCCCTAAAAAAGTCTAATACTCCCAACTATTACAAGTTGCAATTCAATGGTTATTAAAATATACTGTGATAACTATTGAGTAAAATGATAAGAGCGTGAGACCCGAGCATCAGATAGAGTAAAAAAAATAATTCCGTAGCAGGTAAATTGCCTTCGTATTTAAAAATGCACATATGAATACAGCCAATAATACTTCCTTTCTGTTTCACCACCTGCCTTTCACCTAATTTATGTGATTCTGACCTGTAAAACTCTCTGCGTTTTTCGATTTTTCTAAAATTTCAGTCGTAAATCGAGCGAGAGATCTTCCACTTGATTTACGTAGTTGCTCAATGGAATCTTTGAAGATATTCAATCCAATCCTGACACTAAGAAAAACTTCAGACAGCTCGTTTTGCACGTGGCGTGCGCAAAAAGCTCTGCGATGCAAACGAACGCGAGGGAAAATATTTCCTCTTGGAAAAAAATTGGGAAGACCGGCTAGGCGGTGTTTGAAATGGATTTTCTCGCAGAAAAACCGTGAACTTGAATTAGCCCCTCGGAGAAACAGAACTGGAGGAGGGAGGCTGAAAGAGAAAGAAAGATGAGGGCCGAAAAAAAAATTCAATTTAGAGATGGACTTGGTAAGCGAAAGGAAACTGAATTCTTAAATAATCGTTACGAGGCATCTTCTTCCCTACTTATATACATCTCAGGCACACCAACTTTGTGAGATCAATTTTACGCTCGATGAACTCCTTCACGTGCAGCTTTGAGAGTAAAAAGAAATAAAATCTTAGGATAGTAATAAAAATACGACAATGGAAGGAACGGGAGTGAGAGGGAGATGCGGCACTTTGACTTGAATCCGCTCTGTTCTCTCTAAAATTCTATCATTTCGCATCCATCTCTCGCACTACTCGAGTTCAACAATGTAAAAAGCGAGCAAAAAATAACACCTAAATACATCGCCGTGAAATTATGTGGGAAATAAAAAAATACGAAAAACGACCTCATGTAAAAGGAAGCGAGATTGGGGTGGGGCATGCTGATTAAAATACTCGCACTGAGTCCCTACGTCGAGGGTCCCTGGTTGAATCCCGGTGGCTTTAAACACTTGAACATTTTAAAATTATATCAGCCCGTTAACTTTAGTTGCCAGACGTCTCTCAACACAAACAGCTGCAGTCTTAATGCCATTCCTAATCAATATAATTTTATTTCAATGATTTCATTTTAAATCCGCTGGGCTTTGGTTGAATACGACTATTGCAGCTTAATTGCTAACAATCACATCAACCTGACGCTACGTTTACACTACGGTTTTTGCCACATCTACAACCACATGGAGTCCTGATTGCCACCACTAGAGTACGTAGTAGGTCATAATTCCAACACAGGCACACAGCATCCGCGATGGATGACTACAACTGTTTAGGGAATAGGGAATGAAACTTTCCGATTGAATTTTGCAAACAAGCCTGATGAGGTTTCCGTGCGGGTGCGGTTATTGAATATTCAGGTCCCACTACGAGTGTTTCATGTACCAGGGATGCGGACTTATTCTTTTCCTTGTTGGAGTCAGGGTTCATCATATGCAAAAATTGTAAGCGCCTCAGTTACTTGTTACTAAGCCGGAGCTAATAACTCCCGCTCTAGGTCACCTCCGCCAATCGACTCTGCTATCACTTAGACGGAGCAATGAGGAGCGGGAAGTGGGAGGAGGAGGAGAGTGACGATGGAGAAAAAATGAACCCTCGACCCCCTTTCTCCCCTAAGGATGTAGGTATGCTAATGCGATCCCGCTTCGGACATTATCCCAGCGGCACGGCGGAACTTACCCCTCTCCTTTTGGGACCTCATAATGCGGCGTGTCTTTTTGTCGCACGTGCGTGCGTCATCGGCAAGGGGAGCGTGACGAGAAAAAACAAATACTCCTCCTCTCCCTCGGGGGAGTGGGAGGCAACGCTTTCCACTCGCATCCTCCACCCCTAATTCCAGTCCCGGACAACCCCTTCCCCGCCCTCATCCCCCGAATCTCATTCCAGAGGTATTTTTCCTTCCCTCTCCTTCTTCCAAAGGGGACCACCGCCACTGTCCTCCCTCCTCACCTCCCCGCCTACCTCCCCCTGCATGCCTCGTCGCCCTAAAAACCAGATTGTTATAACGAAGGCGGAGAAAAACTATCCCAAAAATGGAAAAAATAAAGAAACATTCACCGCCTGGTTCCTTCTCCCTCGCTCCCCCGAATTCGATTGCTCCTCCACCCACGCCGCCTCTCCCACCCAGAAAACTTTCATCTCCCAAGGTCGGCGGGAAGGCCTTTCTCTTTTCAACGTCTCCGGAGACGAGTGGACCTATTCCTCGTGGAAGGCTGCCGGGAAAGGATATTTTGCCGTGGTTCCTATAATATTTTAGATGAAAGATATCTAAGAGAAGATTTCGGTCATGGGTGGTTAATGTGCAAAATTTTCATGCCCTATAAAACCAAAGTAGCTAATCCAAGACAATAAAGTATTATTTTCCTTGATAGGGCTCAAATTATTTCCTTAGAGCTTCCATACCGGCACCTTACCAGCCAAAATTCCCGGGATGATATTTGCAATAAGGCACCTAAATCTGCTTTAAGATACCTATTCCCTTCCGTCAACTAATTATAAAAATACTAACTGGAAAAATAATAAGAAAAAAAGAGTCATATTTGTGAAATATGCGAAGTAATTTTTAGGTTTATAGAAAAGGATTAGGGTATTTCGCAGGCATAATAATTTTTAAGCTAACATAAAAGATATCGACATAAATATCCCACGATCCACCAAAAAGGTGTGTAGCAGAGGGTGCAAGCACCATGTGGGAAGAGTAAGCGATAATGGAGGATATAGGGGAGGAAGGGAAAAGGCAAAAAAAATCCAGTAAAAACTATCAAATAACATTAAAATTTCTATAAATGGCCGAGGAAGAGTTAATTCAAAACAAGGGTCAATTCACTTAATAAATTAGTTATATGCTATACGAAAAAAGTGAATAAAAATGAACCACAACCATTTATACGACAGGCCTCCACATAAAAAGACAGGTCATGCAGAATTGAAAAACAAGAATGGGAAATTCTACCAGTTCATGAACATGCAACTATGAGTCATTTCCCCCCCTTAAGAACTTCCATAAGTATTCCCACAGGTAGGGAATGTGACACACCGCTGTAGGCAAGGGACGGCGTGAGGTCTCCCCCCCCCCTCCCCCGCCACAAGGAGAGACGAGGGGCATAAAGAAAGATATCGTCCAAACTCTCACACAACATTTTTAATCTTAAAAAAATACAAGGGCTTTCTTTACTTAACCATAGTAATACCAACACATTTTTTTCAATTCATTCAAATTGAAGTATGCAAAAATATAACTATGATTCAACCGTATTCAGGAAAGCAGTTATGCGACATGAAAGGAACCAGTGCATTTGACTAAATTTCACTTTTCTGGTCGTCCAGTGTACTTTGAATCGGTATCGGCAAGTACCATTATATGTTATGCTAAACGGAAACAGGTGAAAAATCCAACCGGGAACTTACGTGCGTATAAGTGAAATGATGATCTCACTCTTTTGCTTACGCTTCCACCTCAAGGTGCAGGAACACGAAAACCGCCCATGATAACTTGAATTCGCGATTGCTTGACTTGTTTATGTCTCAACCGTAATCCATTGCCATTAAATGATAAGCCCGTACAACTGTTAGTAGTCTTGTGTATTCACCGGTGAAATGATAGTTTTGATTTCTCCAGTGAAACATTAGAAAAATTCGTTAAAAACATCACGTGCCAGTCAGTTTGTGAAAAGAATTTAATTTATAAAAATCAAAAGTGATATCTTTTTTCCTAACTCACTAGAGAATTTCACTTTTTTAAATCTCAACTACAAAAATTATAGAAAATGAATTTAACGACGTAAAAAATGCAGAGAAAACTTTCCCATTATTCAAAAGAGCCGTCTAATAATTAATTATAACTTCGCAGGAAGCCCCAGTATCATGTAAATGTAATGCTTCTTAGTGTCTTCTAGATTTATTTTTTTGCAACCATTTTTCGACTATATAAGCCGACCAGTGCACACGACTGCAAGGTGGACAATATCCAGCTTCGTATTTTCCCACCTCTGACAAGATCCTTAATATTTTGTCGTCAGAAAAATTGCCACTTTTAAATGAAATGACTGCAGTGAGGCGAATAACGACTTAGGCAAGCAAAGGTTAGCGGGTCTTTGAAGGAGAGTCGGAAGTTACGGATAATGATGCCACCAACTCACACCTCACTTTCTTTAATACTTCATCGCGCTTACCTCGCAACTTATTTTTATGAGCCACTCCGAGCCGTTGAACATAAATTAAATCTGCCAATATTTTTTTTCTTGTAATGGATTTTACGTTCGTTGAAGGACCAAGTTTTTGCCGAAATTAAGCTTAAATTTAATGGCTTGTATACCTTGTAGAAAAATCCTCAATATTATCTGGCGAGTGATGTACGAGGCATATTTACATGACAAGGGTCGTTTGCTTATATTTATATATTGGCGCTTCAGAACACAGTTTTACTCCTGCAGCGCCATCTACTGATTCATTGAGAAGTTATAGCAGTATTTGTTTTGCTTCAGAAGTCGTTTGCTTGTCCGTGCATGCAAACAACAATGTCCGCGACAGTCGTTCAGCCGACAATCCTTTTGCGTACGATTCTCGTACGCAAAAGGATTGTCGGCTGCGGAAATTTATCGGGAGTTATGTATAGTTTATGGACCTAAAGTTATGAGTGCAGGAAAGATTAGACAATAGTACCGAGATTTTAAAAATGGACGAGTAAATTTCCATGACGAAGAGCGAAGAGGTAGGCCCAGTATTCTGACCGATTAAATTGTTTCGCAAGTGGAACAAAAACTGCGATGTGATCGTCGATTGACGATTAATTGCCTGGCTGAACAATTTCCTCAACTTGGGCGCACTACTGTCTACAATATTGTCACAGTAAACCTCGGATACCACCAATTGTGTGCAAGGTGGGGACCGAAAATGCAAAACAACCACCACAAAGAGCAAAGAACGTCCAGAGGACGAAAGTTTTTGGAAAGAAACCCCCAACTTACAGTCCTGACCTTGCACTTGAAACAGTGGCTCGGTGGACAACGTTTTGAAACTGAAGAGGAACTCAAGAACGTCGTTGTCTATTGGTTCAACTCTCAAGCGGCGAGCTTCTATGCAAAGGGGTTAAAGAAGCTGGTGCAGCGTTACGAAAAATGCTTAGAAATGAACGGCGATTATGTATAGAAGTGAAGTAGGTTTGTAGCTAACTAAAAGTGCCAATAAAATGGGTTTTATAAGAGTATATTTTGTCCTGCGACAAAACGGCCCTTACTTAATGAACATGCCTCGTAATTACGGCAGAGCATTGCTGAAGGCACACCACCATTCGGGGGTGAGTGCCTTGAATTTCGGACGGCCAACGGAACCCTCTCATCCCTTCTTTCTGCTGCAAAACCTGACTCACACCTTTTCTCTTCATCAAATCCTATTTGCTCTTAATCTTTGTTGTCATATCCTTCCTCCTTATGCAAAAGCAAATCAAATTATCACCCTCAACCTGCATTGATTTATATGCTTCAACTGCCGACATCCATCTCATGAAACGTTAGTTCGTCCATCAAGAGTCTACCATCAACTCATACTAACTGCCTCACTAGAAATAGATCCGAATTGCACGGCAAACGACTTACGCTAACATTTCAGGTCTGTTAATTGTTCCTTTATTTATGATCAATTTTTTTTTATTTTGTATGTGCCCAGTGCTTTTCCGTGAAATGAACCATTAAGCATAATAGGGGAGGAAAGAAGGCTGTTGGGAAAATTCAAAGGAGGCAACAAAGTGAATGCTGTGTATTTGTATTGGTGAAAGAATATTGAAGAAAATGAAAGAGGGAAGAACGTTAGGCAAGCGCGGAAAAGGGAGGAAATGGGTACTCATGTTGATCAGAATAAAAGGAGGTAAAATGTGTGTGGAACTGAAGAACGGTTGTCTTAGTGTCTCTTAGTGTATGGTATTTCGCAGTGTCGTACTCGTTGAAGCTTAGAAATGTTGTGTTGTTTATTATGCTTGTCAAAATCTACCTCCAGTAGTAGGCCAACATTACAGAATTTTAATTTTTCAAGGTGATACTCGTACAATTAAAACAAACCAACCACTCCGGAGAGTGCTCTCATTCACGCACGTCGCAAATCGGTTGGTGATCCCATTCAATTCTTAAAATCTCGCTCGCATGCGCAGGATGACGTATTCAAGGAGCTTGGTCGTTTTCCAGGTGGTGAGCTAACAAAAGAGGCTTGCGTGACATCAGAGGCTTGGGCACCTATTTTGAAGTGCGCCGAGCTTCATTTTTTTAACGCTCACCAATGTAAGAAACTGAACATCTGAGTGACAATATATTTAAAACTATTCCAAGAACAATTCATCAAGAGCATTAATCAAATGCTTTCCAGCTATCAAGACAGAAAGCAGATATAAAAAATTTATTTATGAAAATACGAGTATATTTCTTGTCTGATTATGGTGATCGTATTTTTCTGGATTTTTGAAGGTACCACAATTAAAATTCATCATTTGCTGAATCCACAATCAAATGCATTCCGATTAAATCCATATAATGTGATCGTGCCAACAACGGAATAAAATTTCACGAATAAGAATTAGTATTGATAAAATTAAAACTAGTTTTCTTAGCTTTTCTTCTTATTCACTTAAGTTTAAGTGACGAGGAGGAACTTTTTACAGCAAATAAGACACAAATATGAAAAAATAATCACAATTTCAATTAAAAATTTAATTTTAAAGAAACTAGTCATATTTTTCCCATCATTAGCGCGACAAAAACAGTTTCAACGCACGATACGAAATATTAAGGAAAAAACTTGAAATTAAAGCAACATATTTACTTAACGTTACAAAAGGTAAACCTTTCTCCGCCCACCCTTCACTTAAATCTTTTGCAAAGATCTAAGTGACAAGCCAAGGCAAAGGAACTAAAGACCACTTAAGAAGGAGAGTTTGGGAACCAATCAGAAATTAGGCAAGAGAGCGGATTTAACCGACGGTCTCATTCTCTTTCGGGCCCGGGCAAAAGCCCTCGCCCCTTTTCGCGTGCTCCGTTTTCAAGGTTACCGTACCACAGTAATCAACTTATTACATTTGACTTCGACAAGTGAGGACAGAAACTTAAACAAGACTTCAATCACGTGAGTTTCTCTAAAGTCTAATCTCTTTTTAAGTCACGTGAGAATTATTTTATGATGAGTTGGGATATTAGATTTTAAATGGAGTGTAATAATGAAGTCTAGCGATTGAGTCTAAATTATATCCTACTGGCCACCACTGGCGATGTGGGGTGCTAAGGAATTCTTGAGTTTAAGAAATGGACCCGAGAGTTTTGAATCTTAAAAATATTCTTACCTTCTTCTCTTTGAGTATGGAAGGGCTTTCCTATTTCATTCAGTAATCTCGTTATATTAATTTTATTTTCACATGTTTTTAACCACAATACATTTTCCTCCAATTTTATATTATTCATTGATGACCATTTTCCCAAGCATAAGTCCCAAAATGAGTCTAAATTCAATGTGAAATAAGAAATCTGGCATAGTTTATCTCATTGTCTTATAACCCATCCGTGATGCTAAATTTGAACAGGTTTTAATGTTATTTTAATTGAAAATCTATAATTTAAAGCTTTATTCGAAGAGAATACATAAATTTAAAATAAAATATTCCCTTTTACCACATTGAAATACTAATCAGGAATCATAACAGTGAAAATTAAAGTAAATTTTGCTGCAAGCGAGAACACAAGATTTAAACCTGCGTAGACCTATAGTCCATTTGAAGGTACATGTCCTTGTGTATATTACTTGCTTGCAAATGAGTTTCAATACGTGTGATTTCAAAAAGTTTTGCATGAATATATACCACTATGTGGGAGTGCATAAGAGCGTTTCTCTGGTTTTCATGTTGTTGCACTCTACTCTATGGGTGGTGTCCTAGCATCCCCCGACACACACCCTTGCGTTAGCTTGCAAGGTGTTGTGTGTTTGTAAAACGGTGAATGCTATGAATAAAAGAGAAATGCTAAATAAGATTTTTCCCAGAAATAAGCAACTAACATATAATGTCTATATTAATAGAAATTTTTTACTTTGAAAAAAAAATCCTCTCCAAGGAGTAAGTCTGGGAACTTGTATCAACCGCAAAAAAATAAGTGTGAGTCGCAAAACCTTCGGGTGGGTGGGACCCTGGGGACCTATAATTTACAATTAGTCAAGGCGTAGAAGGTTTGCGTTTCTAGCGGTCGAACTTTTTCTCGCACAGCCAGTCAACCGCAGCGGATGTTGACGCCAACAAAATGAAGCCGGTCTCTGTGACAATGAGCCCAAAGACGAGGAAAAAAATGAGCGTCATAAGTGGCTTTATTTCAGAGACTGTGATGGGCGGAATGATGGGGAAGAAGGGCGACATTGGAATCCTTGTTTCACCATTCCACGAGTTTCCGCTATGGTTTAGCGACCACCTCCTGACGGTACATCTGCCACCACCTACTTACGACGTTCCCTGAAACTGCCCTATTTTCCTTTACGATGAAATACTCCCATCTCTTTCCCGACGACCAACAGAAGTAGGACGACCCGTACTGTGCTAAATCTACAAGGTACCCCACAAGCCACCAAGGAGGACGTGTCTCCGGGGGTTTTTAGATCAACAATTAACAAGGTGATGGGTGGTGGGTCCCGGTAGCTCACGGGGTAGTGCATTGTACTACTGACCGGAGGGGCCCGAGTTCGATTCCCAGGTAAAGCACCCTGGGCACCTGCAGCTCCACCCAAGCTATGTGATTTTTCGGGTACCAGATCCTACTGGGAAACCATAACCGGCACAGGGAAAGGAACTGGCCCCCCTACCCTGATGTGTGAATTTCACACGCCGTTCGGCTTAGTACTGGGTGAACTCTACCATCACCTGCCAAACCGACCTTCGGGTTGATAACTGTGTTTATGGTTTATTATGGTTTTAACAGGGTTATTAGTGGTTATCAACGAGAATACTTCGGTGCCACATGCAAATATAATGATGCACCGCTAATTAAGCAAGCATACTTATTACTTTTAAGAGAAATTTTATCTTTTATAAATAGATATGTTGCCAATACAGCTGAAAATTAATGCTCAAAAATATTTTAATAGAAAAACCAAGTTTTTGCGTTATTTTTCACTCGAGAATTTTGCTTACCTTTACGATAAGTCTAATATTTCATGGAAAACGCTAACATATATCTGTCAGTCGTTATTATAATGTCTCTTACCAGGGGAATTCGTCACAGCTTTACAAATGAATCTGAGAAACACGTAGTCGTCATTTTGGAATATTTTTCTACCTAACAAGTTGAGTTTTGGAAGACGAAGAGCAGCACCTGAATAAATATTACAATTCTATAAAGTGCTTGGCGGACTATATACAAGTCATATTTGAATATTCCTTTGGTAGTTTTTTCCTTTCCTTGTCCAAACTCATTTTCATAAGGAAGAGTACCACCGTGATTAAAGAAACACATGGTAAAAACATTTTATTCTGCACTTTGGTGGCTTAGAATAAAGTATGCTCAGAAAAAGAGTCTTCGCTGCTAAAGTCCATTTTAGAATAATTAGCGACATCTACATAAATACCCCGGGATCCACCAAAACGGTGGGTGACAGGTACTAGCCGAGCTGCAACATTCATAAGGGCTGTTCAACACCAGAAAAACCTTTTTTGAAAACAAAAGTTGGTGGAAAAAACGACATAACATCTCAGTTCTAGTTTATCAACATCCCTTTTCAAGTTTATGCAATATCTTTATGACAATTAAACGGCTTTCTGACAAAACAGAGAGACTTTATCATCGATACTATGGTCCAGAGGTTCCTATGCCTATAGTCACCATGATTAGAGAGATGGATCTACATCTACATCAACATAATACCCTGCAAGCCGCCGTAAGGGCGTGTTGCGGGGGGTGTCATGTCACCATCCTTAAAAAAGGACAAAACCACAGGCAAAACCAACACATTCATTCAAACCTACACCCACAGTGGCGCTTATATTCATACAAAATTTTTTTCAACTTAAACGCATGCAAATACATATACTATCAACTAAAATACACATGCACCTTAGAATGTAGTAAAAATGTATCCAACAACGCGTAAATTAAAATTGAAAGGTAAGAAGGGGAAATTCCACTACTACATGGATATGCGATTCAATAGCAATATAAACTCAATATATCAACTTCATTAGCTTAAAATGTCTCAAATCCAAAATGCTCTCTTTGCGACTACGACATGAACCACAATGTCACCTATTCAAAGTGCGGTGCGGAAAATTCTGTGAAAACCAATTTGCGACTCACCGGGGGTGCTCAAATTTGACCATTATGTAGCCCCTACCCTGTACAAATTTTCTCCACCACTCCATCCCATGCTATTACAACCAATACAGGATGAGGTTTATTTTCACACAGACCTGGGCGCCCAGAGTCGTTCCGTGCGAGCGGATTTGAATTGAAAAGAATTCTTTCTTCCACTCCCGTCAATGTAATTCTGAATGTGTGTCGGACGTTCCTGTGGCCGAGACGCCCGATTTGGCTCTTTCTCTCGGCCTGAGAGACAATAAGCACCGACCACCGAGAAGACATTGCAAGGGATTTTTATACTATTCCCAGTGGTCAAAACTAGATGAAAAAAAGCGGGAGGCTCACTTGGTTTTGAAAGCTTACTTTCAAAACTCATTCTTTCTCGTTTTTTTAGGGAGATTGCAATTCTGCCCCTGAGTTCCCTCGCTCTGACTCCCTTCGATCAGGTCAAACCTTTGCGCTTGAATTTTTTCTTTGATCGGACAGTTCCCAGAATCGAGAATAGCTTCGAAGAGAATTGAGAGGTCCTTGAGCGAGCGATCATTTGCGTCGCTCCTTAAAAAACTCTCCGTGAGTAAACGCTAGTATAATTATTCGATGCGCCTTAGGTTTGCACCAACTCAATCCTCATCGAAAACCTTGAAGGGTGCCAGACTTTAATTTAATGTTATAATCAAGCAATTCATCTGTATCCACCCTATCCCTCATAAGCCCCAATTTCGCCCAAATAAAGACCTCTATCTATCTATCTATAAGCCCTCACAACGACGTGTGGTGGATGGGTATCAGGACAGAAAGTACTTCCAACGGTGTATTAGTGAACTTTCCGTACTACTTGAGTAGAATGCTACCCAATAATTGGTTACTACGTTGCATGTGAGCTTGCACTTTTTAATTGGTTCCCTTATTTGTTTAGGCAGTGTGTAGTTACTAAAAGTATAACATTCGTAATGTGCATAACAAACATTGCGCTGAATAGTGTGTCTAGTCGTCCGCCTTCCACGTACCAGATGCCAGAACTAGCCGACTCAAGGACTCCTTCTTCCCACGGACTGCAGGGTTATAGATAGCAAAAATTCCACTTGCCACCCTCAGCGTCTAAAAAATAATTAGTTGCATTTAAATGCATGCTCTTCCACTAACCTTATGTGTTTTGCTATAATAACCCATTCTTTCCGAATGACCTCATTCATGTTCTGTTCATCTGTTTTTAAGTTTCCCTTTCAATCCCTCGTCCCTCCCCGCGGGGGCAAATTCCTGCTACCTGCAACGTTGGGTCGCATTCCCGGCCTTTTAGAGACTCTTTGGGGGTGGAGTGTTTCGTGGTGCATTTTCATGTGGTAGTGATGTTTCAATTTCTTGCCTGTTGTGTCCTTGCTTCCGTGTTGTAGGATTGCTTTCGTGCTGCATCATGGGGTGCAGTTTTTTAGTTGTTTTCGGTATATGTGTTTGCATGAGTATTGGATGAAGGGATTTTTGCATGAGTGTGTGCGCTGCTGTGGGTGTAATTTTCCGTTTTGTTTTTTTGCATGTGGTATTTTTCTTTTTTACGGTTGGTTACCTAACACCCCCCGCCACACCCCCTTGCGGCGGCTTGCGGGGTATTATGTAGATGTAGATGTAGATGTACCCTTTTGATGATTACCGGACGTAATGTGGAGTGATGTTGGAGTGTTGGAAATGTAGTATGGCAGGTGAACTAACACTTCCTGTCACACGCTTTTGCGACGTTTTTGGGGTAATGTATGAATAAATAAATGCATAATTATTATTTTATACATTCTGAGGTCTACGATTCTACATACGGAGGTCTGTCCGGAAACTGTCCAGCCATGGAATATTTTGAGAAAAATAGCCTGCCAAGAAATATGAGGCCTTAATCACATTGGGACCTCATACACTTATCCCAGCGTCCAAAATTACCAAAATTTTGCACCCTATATAATTACATTTTCGTTTCAAAGGCTCCAAAGAGTCCAAATAAATCAACAAAATGAAAGCATAGTTTCTCAACTAACCTACCACGTTTTCTTTTCCTACATCTACATCTACTTAATACCCCGCAAGCCGCCGCAAGGGCGTGTGGCGGGGGGTGCTAGGACACCACCCATAATTTAGAAAAGAAAAAGAAAAAAAAAACCGCATGCAATTACGACAAAATCATGTATAAAAAAAACATGGCATACATTCATGCATGAACACTTACACCCCACACACATGCAAACACTCAAACTACCAACTAACATACACATGCACCTGAAAGTATACCTAACATCTCTATAGTGTTTAATTTGGTTCCGACTTGTAAATTCAACGTTTTTAATATTTCTAAAGTGACTTCGGTTTCTTGCTATTATGATTACTGATTGTTCGGGGAAAGAATGAGTATTTGTACCTATCTGTCTTGGAATCTATCTCCCTTAGTTTATCTTTGTGGTCTGATCTACCTAAGTAGTGTGGGGCCATTATAATTCCTTCAGTGTCATATTTAAACTCGTTTGTTCTGAACCTTTCTAAAAGTCTAAGCCTCGCTTGTTCTCTCCGCACTTCTACATCTACATCTACATAATACCCCGCAAGCCGCCGCAAGGGCGTGTGGCGGGGGGTGTTAGGTAACCAACCGTAAAAAAGAAAAATACCACATGCAAAAAAAAAAACAACACGGAAAATTACACCCACAGCAGCGCACACACTCATGCAAAAATCCCTTCATCCAATACTCATGCAAACACATAAACCGCAAAACAACTAAAAAACTGCACCCCATGATGCAGCACGAAAGACATCCTACAACACGGAAGCCAGGACACAACAAGCAAGAAATTGAAACATCACTACCACATGAAAATGCACCACGAAACACTCTACCCCCAAAGAGTCTCTAAATGGCAGGGAATGGGACCCAACGTTGCAGGTAGCAGGAATTTGCCCCCGCGGAGAGGGACGAGGGATTGAAAGGGAAACTTAAAAACAGATGAACAGAACATGAATGAAGTCATTCGGAAAGAATGGGTTATTATAGCAAAACACATAAGGTTAGTGGAAGAGCATGCATTTAAATACAACTAATTATTTTTTAGACGCTGAGGGTGGCAAGTGGAATTTTTGCTATCTATAACCCTGCAGTTGCTATCCCGTATTGTCCGTGGGAAGAAGGAGTCCTTGAGTCGGCTAGTTCTGGCATCTATTTCCCGAATTTTATATGCATGATCCAAGCGACTAATGTATGTAGGAGTACGAATAATTTGCGAGACCTCGGTGATGAAACATGCGGATCTAAATTTTATAATAATTTCAATCTTGCATTGAATCGTCTCTCAGCCAATGATTCCCACCCCAAATCCATGAGCATTTCGGTGACGCTTTGCGTTTTATCGTAGGAATTTTTTACAAAACGGGCTGCCCGGCGTTGAACCTTCTCAATTTCCCGAATGAGACCTTTTTCACTCGGATCCCACACGCTGCATGCGTATTCTAAATGAGGCCTTACAAGAGCGTGGTAACAACGTTCCTTGACCTTCGAGTCACTTTTGCCGACAATGCGTCTAATAAATCCCAATTTTTTATATGCTTGACCACAGACTTTACGTATGTGAGTCCCCCAAGTTAAGTCTTTTGTGAATGTGACACCTAGGTATTTTACCGTATCAACTACTGCTAGGTCACCTCCAGCTAATTTGTAAGCAAATCCCGTTGATCTTTTAAAGAAATTTACCACTGAACATTTATTATAATTTAGAGTCAATCCCCAGTTAGAACACCATTTAGTAATGCAATCTAAATCCTGCTCTAGAATAAAACGATCCTCATCCCCAGATATCTCCCGATAGATCACCGTGTCATCCGCGAACATCCTAATTTTACTTTTCACTTCGCGGTTCAAATCGTTAACAAAAATCAAGAAAAGCAACGGCCCGATCACACTTCCCTGAGGTACCCCCGACGTGACTCGAACGCTGTCGGAACTAGCGCCATCAAGGACTACCCTCTGTTCCCGCTCTGAAAGAAAATCTTTAACCCAACTTATGGCGCCCTTGTTTATACCCGCGACCTTTAATTTATGAATGAGTTTACCGTGTGGGACCTTATCAAATGCCTTTTGAAAATCTAAGAAGATGGCATCCACTTGCCTACCTCTCTCACCCGATAAAAGTAAATCATGTGTAAATAATCCTAATTGGGTCTCGCAGGAGCGGGTTTTCCTGAATCCGTGTTGATTGTCACTTAAAAAGTTAATATTGTCAAGGTGTCTCATTATTGAACTGACAATTATGTGCTCTAAGATTTTGCAACAGATAGAAGTGAGAGATATAGGTCTGTAATTACTGGGATCCTCCCTGTCACCACCTTTAAAAATAGGCGTTATTTGCGCGGTTTTCCAAATCTTAGGTACTTTGCACTCTGTGAGGGATTTGTTAAATATAAATTCAAGGTACGGGGCAATGTTTGGAGCTAAATGTTTTATCACCCTAGCTGGTATATTTTCGGGACCCGGGGATTTGTTGGGTTTAATCTCGTTAAGCAATTTTAGAATTCCTTGTTGGTCCACTGTTATTTTTTCCATGGGTGGAGTATGTATTGTTTCTTGGAGATATGCGGTGGCAACATCATTCGAGAAAACGCTTTGGAAGAATGAATTTAAGATGTTAGCTTTACCCTCACTGTCTGTATGAATTATATTGCTACAATCCCTTAAGCAAGCCACGGTTTGTTTACTCCCATTTACTTCCCTAACATATGACCAGAAAGCTTTGGGGTCTGTGTCCAAGTGCTCGCAAAGTACTTTACGTTTAAAGTCCAGTAAAGCGCTACGTAATTGTGTTTTGGTTTCAATTTTGGAGGATCTATATGTGTCCCATAATTGTTTATTCTCAGGGGATGATGTGTTCACGCCTGCCCTCTTTACCCTAGAGTGTAGCATTCTCTGCTTTCGAAGGGCTTTTCTAACGTCTTTATTGTACCACCTGGGGTCGCGATTTGCTTTAACGTATTTTATAGGTATGAAATCTACGATTCCTTTTTGCATGATATTGACAAATTCTGTCCAAGTTTCTTCCACGTTGACATGACTTAAGCGGGTTTTGAACTCGGATAGTGAAGAGTTTAATTGATTGGCAAAAGATTCAAAGTCTGCTTTATGGTAATTATAAATTTTTCTTTTTGGTTTAATGATCTTTTTTATTTCTATGTCCAAGTGGACATTAATTGCTTTATGGTCACTCAACCCCTCATCAGTTGATACACTAATAATACGTTCAGGCGTGTTTGTAAGAAATAGATCCAATATGTTTTTTCCACGGGTGGGCATGCGTACTGCTTGATGGAGGGAGTTTCTTTGAACCAATTTTATCATGGAATTGCAAGATTCGCGATCGCGGGTCCCAGATTTAACGATATTGTTGTCCCAATCTATACCAGGGAGATTAAAGTCGCCACCAATTATGTTTATGCTGTTATTATATTTACGTGTAAAATTGTAAATTTGATCGTTGAGGGTGTGAAGTGTTTTCAAATCTGAGTCTGGAGGTCTGTAGAAAGAGCATAAATTTATGTTGGGTTGATTGGTCCGTATTAAGGTGCACCAAACACTTTCTATGTTATTATTTTCAAATGAAATTTGCCTGCTTTCAAAATGACTTTTAACCTTCACGAAAACCCCTCCTCCGGGTCTTGTATATCTATCTAGTCGGTAAACTTTGAAATCTATTGGGAAAATTTCTTGGTCATTTATGTCATTGCACAGCCAACTCTCTGTGCCTAATACTATATCAGCGGAATGAGTTTGGATTAAGTGTTCTAGATCCGCTGATTTGTTCTTGAGGCTTCTGCAATTTATAACAAGTATAGTTAAATTATTTTGATGTTGAATAACGTCCTTATTTGTGCCTGACTGTATTTTAGGACGCCTTTGTGGGGAAGTGCATGTCACATGTCTTTCTAAATCAATGTCAGTGTTGTCGGTGACTTTTATATTTTTATAAATAATATTATACGCGCTATCCCCAGATGTTACTGACCCACTAAGTGACCTGCCCTCTATCCTAAAAAAGGCCTACAGTGGTCGAGTATCCTATCCGCTACCTTACTCGCCGCTTCCGCCGTGTAATGGACCCCAGATCGGTTAAGGGGAGTCCTGCAAGATCGGAGGGTTGGTCTCAGGTCGACGAAGGAGGCTCCTATGTCCGAGCAGAATCTCGATAGTCTCTGGTTTATGCCTTCCACTCGGCTCCAAACCAGAGACCCGCGATCCTCCCTCGGAACGATGCTGCAGACCGTTAGTCCCAGCCGAACCCCCTCGACGCCCTGGACGCGCTTCACCTCGGAGTTCAGTTCCCTAAGGGAACGGAGGACCTCCTCGGATCCACGGTCCGTGACGTCGTTGGTGCCCACATGGGCCACGACCTGCAGCCTAGAGCACTTCGTGCCTTTGACCGCCGCCTCGATTGCCTTCGTCACCTGAGGGACTCCTCCGCTTGGTATACACCAGGCGGTCACCCGTTGATCGGCGCCTACGCGGCGCGCCCTTTCCCTCAATGGAACCATTACACGACGGACATTCGAGCTACCTATTACTACAACTCCCTCCCTTCCCGTTCCCTGACGTCTTACCCTAGGCAGTGCCCTCGGAGTAGGGATAGGGGCTGCAGGTACGGTGGTGCTGTCATCCGACAGCACCTGGTACCTGTTGGAGACGGGGATGGTATCTGCCTCCGCAGAGTCCAATCCACGCCGCAGCGTTACCTTCCCCTTGCCCCGAGAGACGACCCTCCAATCGTCCGACCTACGGACGTGAGACACTCCCTCGTTGGGAGATGGGACACGGGGTAGGTCTCTAATCGCCCAGCCACGTGTTGCATTCGGACGAATCCGTGCACCCATATGGGCGTGGCGGGTTTTCGTATTCCCACCCCGAGCACCATCTCTCCTGAGGGGAGTCCTCCGGCCAGCGATCTCCGATCGAAGCTCCCGCACCATTCTCTCCAGCATGACAATACGGGCCCTTAAAGCCGCGCATTCGCCAGTGCCTTCGAGTATGGCAACAGGGGACCTAGATGAAGCCATCTTAAATAACAAACGAGTTCCCAACAAAAGCTAACTTGTATACGCTACGCTAAAATTTCTAAGAGGGGTTAGTTAAATTTACCTCAATCAATAAGTTACGCTTTGGAAGATAGTAAAGAAAGGAAAGAAAAAAGATGGTAAAGAAAATAAAGCACTCACCGATAACCAATTAGATTCGACGGACAAAAACCAACGCAAGCCACTACGAGTACCCACTAGGAATACCACCAAACTATTAAAAACTAATAACAAGCAACACAAAAACTAAATAAACTATTTCACAAAATTAAAGCTAACACTAAACTACACTTCACTAGGGAAGAACAAACACAGAGGTACAGAAGTATCAGCAGGCACGCAGGTAGTCTCAGGTAGGGTCGAACCGGTTCTAGGGAGCGAGCTCGAGCACGTCTGTTCTCGGCAGAGGCCAGGCAGAGAATGAATTCCTAATACTATCACGTGGGAGAGTAAGGTTATTAATATATCAGCCATCAACCAAAAATTAGTCAACTATGAGCATGCCAACGAGAAAGAGATGCTAGTTTAGCGATGGCAGCTAAAAGTAAGAAAAACAATTCCAAGAATTAAATACGCGCATTTCTTTAGAGAATAATATGAGGGCTGCCATGAAAGTACGTAGCTTACGTTTCGGCCTAGCTTAGGGGAGGGTTGGGCTAAAGCCACCATCTTGGTGCTTAAACGTCACCACACCCATTACACATCCTGCTGTGGTAGTGTACTGGCGTTGGTTCTTCTATTTTGCTCATTGCAAACTGTTAAAGTGTGTGCTGCATTAGAAATTCCTAGGCAACTTTGTGATGAGTACGGAAACGGAATAATGAGTGAAGGTGGAGTGGGGCAGTGGTGCATTCAGTTTAAAAATGGCCGCACCAGTGTTCACCACGAGGACTGCACTGGCTGGCCTAACCTTCATCTACATCTACATCTACATAATACCCCGCAAGCCGCCGCAAGGGCGTATGGCGGGGGGTGTTAGGTAACCAACCGTAAAAAAGAAAAATACCACATGCAAAAAAACAACACGGAAAATTACACCCACAGCAGCGCACACACTCATGCAAAAATCCCTTCATCCAATACTCATGCAAACACATGTACCGCAAAACAACTAAAAAACTGCACCCCATGATGCAGCACGAAAGACATCCTACAACACGGAAGCCAGGACACAACAAGCAAGAAATTGAAACATCACTACCACATGAAAATGCACCACGAAACACTCCACCCCCAAAGAGTCTCTAAAAGGCCGGGAATGCGACCCAACGTTGCAGGTAGCAGGAATTTGCCCCCGCGGAGAGGGACGAGGGATTGAAAGGGAAACTTAAAAATAGATAAACAGAACACAAATGAGGTCATTCGGATAGAATGGGTTATTACAGCAAAACACATAAGGTTAGTGGAAGAGCATGCTTTTAAATACAACTAATTATTTTTTAGACGCTGAGGGTGGCAAGTGGAATTTTTGCTATCTATAACCCTGCAGTTGCTATCCCGTATTGTCCGTGGGAAGAAGGAGTCCTTGAGTCTGCTAGTTCTGGCATCTATTTCCCGAATTTTATATGCATGATCCAAGCGACCAATGTATGTAGGAGTACGAATAATTTGCGAGACCTCGGTGCTGAAACATGCGGATCTAAATTTATTTAATAATTTCAATCTTGCATTGAATCGTCTCTCAGCCAATGATTCCCACCCCAAATCCATGAGCATTTCGGTGACGCTTTGCGTTTTATCGTAGGAATTTTTTACAAAACGGGCTGCCCGGCGTTGAACCTTCTCAATTTCCCGAATGAGACCTTTTTCACTCGGATCCCACACGCTGCATGCGTATTCTAAATGAGGCCTTACAAGAGCGTGGTAACAACGTTCCTTGACCTTCGAGTCACTTTTGCCGACAATGCGTCTAATAAATCCCAATTTTTTATATGCTTGACCACAGACTTTACGTATGTGAGTCCCCCAAGTTAAGTCTTTTGTGAATGTGACACCTAGGTATTTTACCGTATCAACTACTGCTAGGTCACCTCCAGCTAATTTGTAAGCAAATCCCGTTGATCTTTTAAAGAAATTTACCACTGAACATTTATTATAATTTAGAGTCAATCCCCAGTTAGAACACCATTTAGTAATGCAATCTAAATCCTGCTCTAGAATAAAACGATCCTCATCCCCAGATATCTCCCGATAGATCACCGTGTCATCCGCGAACATCCTAATTTTACTTTTCACTTCGCGGTTCAAATCGTTAACAAAAATCAAGAAAAGCAACGGCCCGATCACACTTCCCTGAGGTACCCCCGACGTGACTCGAACGCTGTCGGAACTAGCGCCATCAAGGACTACCCTCTGTTCCCGCTCTGAAAGAAAATCTTTAACCCAATGGCAACCTTGTGGCAAATGAACTGACGGATGGTCAGTCCTTGGACATCATGAACATTTGTCCGTTCACTCTTAAACTAACGACACCACTGACGCACAGTACAGCAACTCATCAATTAGTCGGTGCATACCAAAAATTTCCCAATGTATGTCAGCAGCTTTGAAGTTTATGGCCAGTACAAACCTTATCACTAAAGGGATTTTAAATTTGACAGGATTTCAAAATGTATTGTTCATTATGACTCGCTGCGGTAAACAAACGACAGACGCGGCTTTCCAAACACTGCAGCTCAAGGCGTACTGCCCTAGTGTGCGTGTGTAAAAACAGCCTTCGACCCCCCCCCCCTACTTCGCTCGCTACACACAAACGTAAGTCACTTTTGGGCAGCCCTCCTATTTACGCACCAATCTTCTTCAACGGACATATTTTCACATTTGAGCACTTTTTCTTCCCTGACCTTGATAATTACAATTAATTTTACCGCATCAACAAACAACTTGGTATTTTAACCAAATTGCCAAGAAACTATGTATTATGAGAAATAATACAGGAAGTAAATGTATTACAACTAACTCTCTAATACATATGAGCATGATTATTACGAAGTATGGGTAAATTCAATGGAGTAAGTCGTTATACGTTCCACAGTTGGCAAATGCGGTTAATGCTTCGGCACTTAATTTGACTCTATTGAGCAACCTAATGCAAAATATAGATTAGAAAAATACAATAGTGGGCTACAAAGTTTAACGAGCAATCCAGATATCTAACGAGGCTTTAGACTACATTTCAAAAAATTTAGCCCTAAATTTACGGAATGCAGATATTCCTTTCCAAGGGAAACGTTTCTTTAGAAGGCTCTCGTCTTAAAATTGCAATGGATGTACACACGTCTGCTATATGCACGTTCATGTGTCTGATGATTTTGCTTATCCATATCCATCGAAATCCTTGCTTGAGCTAGTTTTAGATCAAAAATAGCTCTCAGAGTCATTGACTCAAGCGAATATTTCCATAGCTGCGATTTTAAACTTCACCTCGCATTCGGAACATTTATGGATGAGAATTGAAAGTTCATCGTCCTTTTGAAAATGGAGACACACTTCTATTCTCAGTTTTGCAAGTGGTGTTGAAAGTAACGGTTCGCAAATCCTTATAGCTAAAATTAAATGCCTAAGGAAAATATGTAACTTCCTGGTAGCCTGCCGAAAAGTATTTTCCTTGAACCTTTTGTGTGAATGTAAAAGCCCTTTTATGACTCCTATGTGCTAACATTATTATAGATGTTTCTCCAAGTCAAAATACCGTGCATTAAATACTACTAAAGCCATTAACTTTTGATAGTTTTTGACTTCGTAAATGTGTAAATTCTGAGTCAGAATACATAAGGCGTCACTAAGAAGTAACGGAATCATGTGGCGGAGTTCAGTTTATGGAAAAGGTGGGATAAAGGGAGCGTGTGTTCGTTCTAACGAAAGAGGTCAAGGATTGATGGGCGTTCGCAAGAGACAAGTAAATGATAAACAAATTCTCTCTAAGCATACCGAAATATTAAGTGCCACGTATTGCCCTCCACCCATACGAGCCATGATACACCCGTACATACCATGACGTTCTCCGTGTTTTTAACCGCACTACGAGTATATTTACTCTCCTCATAAAGCCATGTAAAACTCCTATGAATCTATATTTTAAGTCAGCATGATTCAAAAAAAGAGTAATTACGAGACTTCCTCCAAAGCAATCATTTCAAATCAGCTTCCGAATTTGAATTTGAAAATACCAAGTCAGTTTTTTTGTCAAATTATATCGTGCGCATTCAAGACGAGCCATATGTGTAAAACATTATGATACACGTACCCTCACCACCGTATCTAAATTATTAGAATAAATATGCCGGGGATCACTCATGGAACGAAGGTGAATTATAGATAAAATCTTTAGCATAAATTATAAGCAGGTTGCTTTTATGATGACGCATTATGCAAATATTACTAGTACCGGAAAAACACGATAGAAGAGAACACGAAAAAAATATTAGAGAGATAAAGCAGTAGGAAATACCTGTTTAAATTAGCCTCATTCCCACGAACGATCAGAATATTTGTCATCAAAGACACTCAGGGAAAAATTTTCATGATATATATGACAGCAATCGCGTAGGAGATAATTAGAAATGGAAGTGTATATATTTGTCGATATCTTGCATGTTTCCTCATTTTTCCGCATTTCACTCTTTTTATTTAATAGACACATATTTTTAACAGTTTTACAGCATAATTTGAATATGCGTATCCTTAGCTATATACTATGCATACTTATCCGTAAGCTATACCTAAGCTTTGCATAAACATATAGTCAATTAAGTATTCATCTACATCTACATAATACACCGCAAGTCGCCGCAAAGGGAGTGTGGCGGGAGATGTTAGGTCACCACCCGTAAAGGAGAATAAAAACACATGCAAAAACAAAAAATCATACAAATATACACCCACAGAGGCGTATATATTCATACGAAAACCTTCTTAACCTATGCGCATGCAAGTACACATACGATACATGAACTATCAACTAACATACACATGCGCATAATCCTATGAATGCAGCAAAAATCTATTAAATAACGTGCAAACCCACACGTTATTTCACAGATTCATAGATGGCTCATGATGGAGGAAGACCCAATCAAAACCTGTTTCTTTGGAAGTGATAACTCATTTAATAAATCAGTTATTTGCCATACGAAAAAAGGGAATGCAAATGAACCACAACCATTCATAAGACAGGATTCCACCATGACAAGACAGGTCAAGCAGAACTGAAAATAAATAAGAGGAAACTCTACCATCATGTGGACATTCAGCTCATAGTCAGCAAAGCACTCATAGCATAGTGTTCGGGCAGACAGAAGTATTAACCTATGAGTAAAAATACTTTGGTAGGAATATGTATATTCACTACCAAATATTGTTGGAGGGGTACCAACCAGAGATGCGATTAACCATTTTGAGGCTCACATGACCTACCGCGTACCCTGGGTACGTTGGCCTTTTTACAACCCCCAACAGTCCCTCATCAACATTCTTCCAGGAAAGGCGGTAAATAATACGAAAAAGACAATGGCGAGGAAGCAAAACAGCTTCCGGCTCTTATAAAACTGGCGACTTTTTAAAAGTCACCACAACGCCCGGGAGAAATGTGGTCCCTGCTGACACTAAAAAGAACTTCCTCCTCCCGCTTCCCTTCCACCTATTCGTGGCCGAGCCAGAGGGCGCACTCTCTTCCTCCCTTTGTCCGATCTTCACGGGGCGCCCGCCTCCAAACTAATCGGCCGTATCCTCGCGAGCGGAGGGGGGGGGGGAGTATGGTTTCAGAGTGGCCCCCACTTTCCCGCCCAGTAAACCCTGGCGACTAAACACACTCCACACTCTTCAGGAAAGGGCTTCTCACCAACTTAAGGAGGATCCTAGACCTCGGTAATACTCCCACCTACAAGAGCAGGCACCCAGCCCCAACTGCTGACCGCGTCGCTCCCATAATCCTCGCCTCGTATCCTAGCGAGGATGCTCCGGCTTCCGATACTCTTAAAACCCACGGGGTGCTAAGTAAACCCACAGTCGGGACGGCTCCACGCCCAGTGGTCCGGCCACGTAGTGTGTCGGGCGGGTCCAAGGGGAGGAGGACGAAGGGCTGCCCCAACTCTCGTTTAAGCTTTCGCAGAATTTCTTTATTTCCTTTCCCTTAAGAGTCCGAAGGACCGCGGATCTTTTTTTGTTTTTCTCTACCTATGTCCCGATTGTTTGGGCACCACTCGCTCGGTCCAGTCCCTCACACCTCTGCGACGAGCCCGGTGCCCAAGGGCTCCCCCCCCAGATAGAACCACCACCTCTCCCGGTCTCTCCTTTCCCATATCCCCCGCTGTGACGATCTTATCCGACCTCCTCCGAGTATCCTTCTGTCTTATTTACCACTTTCGTTCCCATCCAACGCCTCGCTTTTCTTCACCTCAGTCCTCCTCACCTTCCGAAATAGTAGCCGATCGTAAATATTCCTCCCCCTCAATGTCAATTCTACGCTCTCGTCCTTTTTTCATGCCGAAGTTAGGCGTTCCTCTCATCGAGATAACGAGGCTGAGAGAGACGTCCGCGGGCTTTCCTCCTCCTATATGGCCCAATTACTCAGAACGAGAAAGTAGTTGAGTCGAATGGCGATTTCAACCCGGAATACATCCCACCACATTGAAAATACTTCTGCTAATTTAACCTAGGCTGGGCATGACGTCCTTCAGCCAAACTCTTATTTAAAACTTCTTCTGCGAATTAACTGATGGATACGAGTTCTAATCTCAAAGCAACACTAAATTAACTCGGGTTCATTCAACGGATGGTAGGGAAATGTAATGGGGAAGTTAAAAAGAGGTGTCGTTACGCTCTGGTTAAGCCACATTTGGAATACGGCGCAAGGAGATAGCGTTGCTAAAATAATTAGAAAATATTCTGAGGAAATTTGCCAGATTCGTCAACAATTGTTACGATAAGATGACGAGTATGACAGGTCTTTCGAAGGAATTAGAATGGGAACCGCTTAAGATACGAAGGGAATAAGCGAGACAATTTTAACAAGGTTCATCTACATCTACTCAATACCCTGTAAGTCGCCGGAAGGACGTGTGGCGGGGGGTGTTAGGACGCCACCCGTAATTTAGAAAAGAGTTCAAGAAGAGAGAAAAGGTTCAGGATACACAAGTGTAACAATGACACACATGGAGTTCTTATGGCCTCTCATTATTTGGGTAGATAAGATCACAAGGATAAGAAAAGGGAGAAAGAATACAGTACAGACGGAATCAAATATTCGTTATTTTCTTCAGACAATCAGGAATCATTATAGAAATAGTAAAGGCATTCGAATTTCAAGCGAAGGGGAGGATTAAACGTTGCGTAGACATCAGGTACATTTGTAGAGGCATGCACATATTACTTGCTAGTATATGTGTTTGCATGTGAGTAAGCTAAAATGGGTTTTGCATGAGTATATATGTCTCAGTTGGTGTGAATTGGCGTGCATTTATTAGTTTTGAATGTGATTTTATTCTGTTTTTCTGACCGAATATCCCCCCGCTAAATGCCATTGTGGCTGATTGCGGGGTATTGTTTAGATGTGTATTAATTGAGGTTGAAAGGCTTGATTGCGCTAATAATCCATTTTATAGATGCGTTAAAACTATCACAATATTCCACTGCAGAGGCACACAATTCCAAAAATATTATATAAGACCCGACCCCAACTAATATGTGACGTCTCCGCACGTTATTACGATACATCACTTATACGTTCAACCCGAACGCCAATTTTCAATGAAAGCTTTCCGAAATTTATTTATTTTTGTTTATTATGATTGACAGTATGACATATCTAAGCATGAATGAACTTATCCATCTTTTTCAGAGAATGAATTTAGATGAATACATCTACATCTAAAACCTCCTGCCATACGCCCTTGCGGCGGCTAGGTATTATTTAGATTGATATAGATTTCAACCGTCGCAAGGACGTGTGGCAGGGGGCGGTAGGTCCCCAGCCATTCTATATACATTCACTCTATTTCCTCATGCACCTGGCACCCCTCGATCCACCAAAAATCGCGTAGAAAGGGGGCGACCGAATACCAATCATATAACGCCTACATATATTACGAGTATTACATCGTTAGCACCTATTCCGATGCCTACACAAAGAGGACAAGAAAATACGTCAATAGAGAGAAGGCACACATGCAATTCAGGCACTTATTACCGGTTAGTATTCTACGCATTCCGTACGGACCATTCACAAATACAATTGACTTTGTACACATTCATCTACACCCCAACTATAACAAGTGCGCACGGCGGGGGGTCTTAGGACGCCAGACTTGGATAGAGTTTTACGGGAATTTAATCTTGCAAACCCCTATTTTCGACAGCATTAGGCACACTATTATTTTCTTAGGTATTTCCCCTTTTATTGTAGTACCGAATAGTGCGCGGGAAAAACGAATACTCAAATATATCAATTGGACAATTAAACTCTCTAATTTTGTGAAAATTGTGTGCCTTGCCATTGTATATTTAGGAGGCATACGTATACATAGAGAAGCAAACACCATTTCTAATAAAAATATATCATTAATAGCTTGAAATGATATTCATCAGAAAGAAATATTTAAATAAACATTTTCTTCAACTATGAATTTAATTTCAAAAATGATATTTGAAATAATCGTTTTTGAAGAAAATTTACTCAATCCACCATGTAACGTCTAACCACCAACAAATTATGTATCTCTAAAGTAAAATGGCAGCGATATAACTATCTAAATGATGGGATGTGTCCGAATTATAACAATAATTCAGAATCTTTCCAACGCTTACGTGCATTGGAAAAGAGTGACGATCACGGACAAGGTCCATCCGATAAGAATATACGTAATGACAACCTCTGCCTGGGATCAAAATCGTGTTGAGAAATAAAATGAACGCTTCTCGTTTAAAATTCGACTTACGCCCTTACCGACTTACAGGGTGATGCAATACTGTTCAAAGATACGTAAATGGAACAAACGGCATCCTGCCGGAACCAGTCCCCAAAGTAAAATATTTGCACGTACTCGAAAAACCAGAATCTTCGGGTTTCTACCACCTGTTCAAAACAACAGGCTCATATTACCAACTTCTTGAATTCAAGCGTCTGGATTTCGATGCGTTTCAGACGAGAAAGATATCCATGAACCATGATATCGGTAAAAAAAAAGGTTTACATCCATTACCGCAACGCATTCAATTTATTTTTACATCTTACTATGTACTTAAAAACAAATTTGGAGATGGCTATCGCATAAGGGAAGTAGGTTAGTTTTATCTGAGAATGAGTGTTTAGATAGTTGGTAAGGAGTAGTAGATTACATTCTCAAAACCCAAGTACTGCCTAAGTTATCTAAGGGGACAATGTAGCCATATGTCATCTAATAATACTCAAGATATTTTAGAGAATGGAGAGCAATGTGAAAAAAGCCATAAAAATAACTGAGTTAAATACTGTTAAAATACCAGATATATTTTCATGAAAATGAAAAAGAATCAAACTATTTAAGTAATGGAACTCACATAGAGGAAACCTATCAGGGATATTTTATTTCAAAGTCAATGCTTACGATGTACCTAAATATTTCCAAATTGTGCAACTCTACAGTTCCCAATAAAACCCCTAAATCATAATAAAGAACGAAATGACAAAGAAAAAACCTAATCCTTCCATCTCGCATTACAAATGTAATATTTCCTAAATGATTTTTAACTGAAAGAATTGATCTGATTTTTTAATAATAACCTTTCTCCGAACAAAAATCCACGGGCTGATCAACTGAGACATCAGTAACAGAAGGCAATGTATACTGATAGATAAAGCAGTACACTTCCATGCATATATATACATTTAACCTTTTGAAAGGCGAATACCAAATGAAAAGTCGTACATTCAAATGAAAAAAAATAAGCCACAGCATTTAGCAGCGTCACGACAAGTATAAATTGGTGTGCAATCGTGTCTCGTATTTATTTAACATTACCACAGCAGCGGGACATTCTACCACATCTCAGGGTTACAAATCACCGCACCCGTCGGTGATAATGAAGAAAACTTCCTGAACTCTCCACTCCGAGAGAAGCAATTCCCGGACGTCAATGGCGGTTCAGTTTGAGAGACAAGTCGCCGATCCGCAAACATACACTGAAGACTCAAGGGTAGGAGAAGAAAATGATTCCGAAATACGCCGCCTGTGCGGGAGAGATTTGCGCTCATCAAAAATGAATTGGCTCCTGCGAAATGTTTTGGGCTGTATGGCGGTATTCATGCTACGAGTTTTCTTAACGGCCATTTCAATCGGAGTATTTTAAGGAGGCTAGGATGAATCGTAAGCCATTGAGTGCTGTTGATATTTCCTATTTTTTTATATTTGCCTAGAAAATAGAAGAACCTAAATTATTTCCTCACTCATTAATAATCAGAAGTAAGTTCCATATCATAGTAATTCTGTCAGGGAGAAAATTATACTTAGAACTTATCTGTTAATTATTTTTGACTCCGTTGAATGCACGCAAATATGGAAATTATAATTGATATTTGTTTGAAACAAACTTGAATAAAAAGTAAGTACGGAAATGACAAGAAATCGTGATTTTGAAGCAGTAAAAATCCTAAGTACTCTATCCCACCTTTCAGCCAAAGAGGAGCGGCATTAGCGAGGATCATTCGCGTCCGCTGTAAGTTTCCGTTGATTAGTGACTTTCAAAACTTCGAATTGAAAAACCGTTATTGTGCCATTTTTTCTCTTTAAAACATATGGATTATCCACAGAGAAATAATTGACACATTGATTGAAATACATATATGCATGCCAAAAAAGAACCTGTCACTTTAAGGAGGTTCGATCATCATTGTGTGGAATAATATTTCTGCATGAATGGAAAGTGCCCTGATAAACCCCACCACTCCAGTCTTTAAAGCGGTTTGCAGATTGCGTACATAAAGGTGAGTCGATTATTCATAAAATACAATTAATAAATATAGTTTTATAAATATTCATTCATGCAAGAACAAGATATTAAACTTCAAATGCTTCAGCGATCTCGTACATTGTATCAACATGAACACAGTAATTAATTTTTAAGATATTGAAGTGAATTCAATTCAAGTCACAGTAATATTGCTATATGGAATTACATGAGACTAAAATATTCACTCTTAAATTCTAGAGTGAATCAGCGATACATACAGAAATGTATTAATTTAGACGAGTACATTCACTTAAATATTTACCTACTAAAATGCCCCACGCTCCACCAAGGAAGTGTGTGTCAAGGGCCGCAAGCACCAGGTGGAATGGGGGGATTAGGGAGAGGAAGGGTGCGTAAACGGTTAGATAAAGGGAAAAAGCATCC
Source organism: Hetaerina americana (assembly GCF_022747635.1). NCBI lineage: Eukaryota > Metazoa > Arthropoda > Insecta > Odonata > Calopterygidae > Hetaerina > Hetaerina americana. The sequence goes on along the minus strand of NW_027287427.1, from coordinate 27,851,057 downwards.
ACTTTATAAAGCATTCAACATATATTAGCTAGCTCATGCACAAAAACACTCGTGAGCGTACACACATAAATACCTATTGGTGTATTTGACTAAAGCATCAAGTTATAATATTTAGTTTATTTAATTTTTTAGGGCCTTCGGTTCGATTTTGTTATAATTGCGTATCGAGCCAGGGTAGGAGTACTTGGATTTGTCCCTGACGGTGTTCATCTCTCTTATTTCATATCGGTGCTTGAATTTATCTAGTACCACACTAATGAGAATCAAGAGATTTAAATCCTCCAGCATATCCGTGATGGTTACTCATTTCTCTTAGCAATTTAAAAAAAATCCAGCGTACTTTCTCAGAAACTTATCCAATTCATAATGCAACTTTTTCTCGTACGCATCCCAAATAATTGACACGGATTCCAAAGATGGCATAACTAAAGCGACCTAACACCTCTCTCTCTTATCTTCCATTATATATTTTCCACATTGTTTATAATTAGGGGCAGATGGGCTTGTTTTCTGACACACACGAGAGATTGGCATTTCATTCAAGGCTAACGGCACCTCTAGTCTTTCAATGGCCCCTAACCGGACGCCATTGGCGTTATACGAGCCGTATTTCATACGCCTCGTATTTCATCAATTTGCCCTCCTTTCCGTCTGCTTGTTGCGACTCCAGCAAACATCTTTTTAGCGGATCGCGGGGTATTTTGGTAGATATAAATTACATATATTATTTCTTGAATGAAAAGTATATATTTTGTTTCCTCCATAAAAAACCATAAAGTTTATTATTTTCAATTGTAAACATTTAAAAAACAGGTGTGAGAAAGTATATTTTTCGCAATGCTATTAGATAGAAAATAGTTTTAACTGCTAGGATCAATGAAAACGAGATATACTATATATGAAAAAATGACATTGGCGTCCTAACGCCCCCCGCCCTTCACCCTAGTGCCAGATGGGGTTTAGGCGAATGTACTCGCATATAAAGTCTATTGTATTTGTGAATTGTCCTTCCGGAATGCGCAGAATACTAACCGGTAATAAAAGGTTGAATCGCATGCGTTCCTGCCCTCTTTTAATGTATTTTATTGTCCTATTTGTGTAGGCATAGGGATGCTGCTAACCATCGGTAACACTTTCAAGGCGTTTTTCGACCAATGACACTGCTAACATACCCTAATGGCTAAGAGACGGCTATGTATTATCCTCATAAAAACGTAACCTGTATGGCGTGAGCAGTAAATAGTGGTAAAGTGAAGGCTTTGAGAGCAAAAGTATGTTTGATGCGATATCCTCCGTTCTCTAAAGGGTACGATTTCTTCACCAAATTCATAAACCCTTCTTCCATTCATCTCAATTCTACGCTAGGTTATCGCGCAATACATCACCTGTCTCCGGTTAGGCCAGTTCTTCAGTTTCAGTAGAAATACGTACTTTATGTATCTCAAGCCTCCTTGCGGAGTAGAAATTCTTTGAATGCAAATTAAGAACAAAATCCTAGAAAACACTTTCAAGATGAATATGTTTCTTGGATAATGCTACAATGTACATAGGAGAGTGCATCCGGTACCCTCTCTATATCTTCAAAGGCCAATTTAAAATATACTATTGAAACCTTTCTGCCCCCCACAGTGGGCGGTACGCCTAGGTCCTAACGTGCAAGTTCCCACACCAGACTCTGGCCACGTTGGGCTTCACTAACAGGGGGCTTCAATACTGGGGGCTTCAATACTGGGGGCTTCAATACTGGGGGCTTCACTAAGGTGCCTTCACCATGTTAATTTAAGTAATGGTGTCACTTCCAGGAATTTTTCACCATCCGCTCTTCTTAATTAACGGTTGACTGGATCCATTGAAGTTGTAATTGGATAGGCCTGTAATTCAATAATTTTGTTTCTCTGATTTGGCAATGTTGATACTTTTACCCTAATTGTCGTCAATCTAGGGAAGGACGAACTTTCCCCCTCAAATTTCGTTCCAATTTCTAAGTGAGAAGAATGAAAGTAAAATACTGCTTCAATTATTTTTATGATCATTATATCGCTTTTGGGAAGCTGTCGAAATTCCTTATTCTGTCGCTTCAACTAATTCGCATGGCATTTCTCACTGAGCCCTCAGCGTCTTCTGAAACTGCCCTTTTCACGTTGTAATATTCCAAAAGAAAATTAAAAACCTGAAATTAATTTATTAAAACAGATATGTAATCTTTTTGTCCAATCTACAGTATAGAAAAAGTCTCTCTAATAATTTTTTTATTTTTATACTTCAGTATGTCGCCGATCTTTAGGTTAGAGCTAATAAAATAGTATTGAAGTTAAAAAAGCTATCACGAAAAATAAGCATGGCAAAAATGTTTCCTCAAATCTCTTCGAGGAATTACAATAATGTTTTCGACCAGTAGCCCACAGGGTTAAACCAAAATATTTTCGAATAATTTTTAGATAGGATACTGCAATTTTCAGCCAGGGAAGGTGATGTAGGATCTCATAATACGTATAATCAAAATAACATCAATTGTCTCAAGGTGTGTCCAATCCATCGGGTAAGTTGTTTCCTTATAACACATCATGCACATTTTCCGATTCTTTAGTTTTCTGTTCTTCTCACCCCACGCCACATCTGTCGCTTTTCTCATTTATTTCACCTCTACCGTCCTCCTGCAGCACCAAGTTTCAAAAGATTTATTTTTCTGACATTGCAGCAGGAAAAATCTCCAAACCAGCGTGTGCAACAAGCCACACGAACGTTTTCACATGTCTATTCCATATTTAAATATTATCCTATAGCCTAAATATGAGCATGTAGCAAGGGTTGTTAGGCCATCAGCATAGTCTGTTATCACGGATGATTAATGACATGAATGCGTATTACTTCCATGTTTAGATTCTGAAAGTTTCAGGGTCCATCAAACAATTAGTAATTAGATGGGTGAAAGTAAAATATACTGAAAAAGTACACTCGGATAGATTAATGAACTTGTTCTTCCTTCGTATGATACAAATAATAACAAAATCAAACAAATGAGGAAGTGAAAAATTAAACAAATCTGAATACTAGAATTTGATGCATTGTTCAATCTCAAAAATTGCTCAATGCAAACAAGCATTTCCGTGGAAGGGAGTTGAACATGAGCTGACATAATGTTTTGTAGTGAATGTTCATGTGGTAGTGGTGTTTCACATTCTTACTTGTGTCCTGGCTTGCGTGTTGTTGGATGGCTTTCGTGCTGCATCCTGGAGTGCAGTTTTTTGTTGGTTTGCGGTATATGTGTTTGCATGAGTGTTGGATGAAGGGATTTTTGCATGAGTGTGTGCGCTGCTGTGGGTGTAATTTTCCACGTTGTTGTTTTTGCATGTGGTATTGTTCCTTTTTGCGGTTGGTGACCTAGCACCCCCCGCCACACGGCCTTGCGGCGGTTTGCGGGGTATGATGTAGATGTAGACATGTGTCCAAGTGTATATATGAACTGACATCTCTGGTGGAATGGCGACTCCTTCCGCGATAAAATTATTCCTTTTGACAGCGTCAACTCTAAAAATTTGTAATTTTGCATATTTATAAAAAGTTTCCCGCCAGCAATATTCGCATTTTCAGTATCTTCCAACTAAGGCCTTCAAAATGATCACGTAAATCCTCAGAATGAATAATCCTCATCGTTTCATAACACTGGTAGACGAGACCACAATGAAAAAGAAGTTTAGAGAGATTGGCTGCGGAACAAACATTTATATACGAGAGTGACTTTTCCCTCGCTCAATAACTTTGACAAATTGGAACTTTGCGAATCAGAATATTAAGCTAATTGATAATAATATCAAGCAGCAGTGTTTCATAACCCCCTTCCACACACTCTGCCCAGGTGACTTGAATCGTAATAATGAAAGTGCGTGCACTTCGCAAATTCTGCTCAATCATTTTTGGCCAGTCTAATGAGTATCTTCCTATTATTTCAATGTTTTCCCTGAAAAGGAACACGTTTATTTCGCAGTTGATACTACGGCTATCAATTAATCGCATGGAGAGTAACCACCACTTCTTATCCCAGTTTATAATCTGCCAAACAATCTCTTTGACTTCAATGCTGGAAGAAATATTTTCGAACTGGATCTCTTTTCCTCTCTTTTTGAATTTTCTTTTTTCTTCTCTACCTCTGAATAAGGAATCCTCAATCCTGGCCCAAGATGCAGTGTAAGGGTACTTTGATAGGCACTATGTGGAATTAAATGCTTCAAATTTCACAAATGAGAGATTTTTATTCCACTTAATGTTTCACGAGATATCTTGATAGTTCTCATTTGCGCGATAGGTATCAATTTATATCTTAGTGGCAGTAATTACTTTTGAACGAACATAGTAATTGAAACCACAAAAATTGCTAAAAATATCCGTCGCTCACGGTAATGAGTGAAATGTAATCTGCAACAAGGAAAGGTCAGCGATAGGATTCGTTTACAAGTAAATGGCACAATAAATGTCTACTCTTTGAAACTAAGCTCCATCTTAGAGCTTCTTGACAAATGACGTTCTTAAGTGACTACTAGAGTTAAGAGTTTGCTATTAATATGGGCCATAGTCAAAGTAGCATATTGTAGGCTAGCTAGCATGAGAAGGTCTAGCAAACAGTGAAGTATTCCCGAAGGACTGTGATAAGGTAATATACGACGAAAGTGGCCGAATATGACTTGACAGTATTATTTTTATTTAAGTTAACCATTCATTTGTTACTCATATTTGTGGATTTTCCGATAATGAAATTTGAAAAAATTGTTCTAACATCAATATTAAAGCCAAATATATCTAATGATACGCTATTTTACCAGACTTCCACAACTCCTATTTGCGAATATTCTCTTCACATGACCAAAACCTACCTGCAAATAATCAGCCCGAGCCATCAATGCGGTCAAACAATCGCTAGCCTGTTGTGCATTAATTTGAACACCTATTCCATAGAAAGATACCTAGACATCGTGATTTTTGTAGCGCGGTTCTTCCAATTTACACTTGGTACATTTTCCAAGCATTCATTATAAAAGAAAAGAAATCAACCCGAAAGTTGAATTGATAGGAGAGGGTGGAGCTCAAGTTATTCTACGCCCAATAGCGTTTTAAATTCACACATCTTTCAGAATAGGGAGACCCCGTTCCTTCTCACGCGCCGCCTGCGGTTTCCCATGAAGATCGCTGGTGGACGATGAATTACAGTGCTGCTGAGCATGCCCGGAGGCGTTACCCTGAATCAAATCCGGGTCTTTTATTCTGTAATCTAGGGTTCTGCCGGCTGGACAACTATGTCCTTGAATTTAATAAATAATTTCCATATTCTAGCATCGTTGAATCACCAACAGTAGGTAATAATTAGTAGAAATATTTTTTTAAAATGACAAAAATTAAGTCCAATTCATAGAAGAAAAGGAACTGGGCACCATAAGGCTCGATTAAACTAAAAATCAATTTCGCGAGAAGTTTAAGAACAAAATAGGATGTAGCAACAATGTAACAACGAAAATTTAATGAATTTCCAAAATCAATATATACAGAATTTACCGGATTTTTCCATTGGCTAACGCGCCAAGAGGAAATGTGACAGGCTATAAAATTATATTTCATTGAAATAAAAACGTCCTCGAAATGGACCGTAGTTCTTTAATCATGACGTAGTTCCATAAAATCACCAAGAAAACGTTCATATATTAAGTAAAATTATCCTTGATTTGTGATGATTTCTGGCTGAAAATTCTTCAACAAAACGATGTACATGTCTAATCCAAGTTGTGGTAAAAGACATTGATGTCAGTTTCAGTGGGCTTCATTCTTTAAAAAATGATGAAGGTAAACAAGTGAGTAAGGGCAGCCGAATGAGCACACGACAAAATGACTTCGTAAGAACGCTCCAATGATGAGGGCGTCACCGCGTTAAATCGTATATCCATTATTTGTATTTATTTTATTTTTCCTCACAATGTACTCGAACTATAATTATTCCACATTATCTTCATGACTTCTCAATAACCAGTTGGAAACTCATTCCCAAATTACTTTCCCTTTTTCACATATGACAACACGATATCCAACAAGGATGAGGGGCACTGGGTGATGCCACACCATATACATGCAGCATCCCTTTATCTAATTTGTTCAGGATGACACACCGTACAGCTCCTCTCGCTTGCGCCTCGTACAAGAAAACATTAAAATACCGCTGCACGTATCAAATCAAACATCAGTTATTTTAAAACTTTTCATTGAATAACTTCCTTAGTCATAATGAAATTTCAGTAATTATTTCCTCTTTAGGTTTTTTTTCCTTATAGGCATGATGCTGAGTCACCCCTTGACACATACCCAAAAGACGGTTTGAATAGTTATCATACAGATTGCATTCAAAGACAAAGTAAAGGGGATTCGCCAAATTACATCGGTGATGTTGCATTCAGAATATATTGTTTTTAATTTACCAGAGTAAGTATTCAGGAGGGAATTATACAACGTTCTATGAATGTTAACTATATCTACATATACATCTACATATTACCCCGCAAGCCGCCGCAAGGGCGTGTGGCGGGGGGTGCTAGGTCACCAACTGTAAAAAGGAACAATACCACATGCAAAAACAACAATGTGGAAAATTACACCCACAGCAGCGCACACACTCATGCAAAAATCCCTTCTTCCAACACTCATGCAAACACATACTGCAAACCAACAAAAAATTGCACTCCAGGATGCAGCACGAAAGCCATCCAACAACACGCAAGCCAGAACACAACAAGCAAGAATGCGAAACACCAATACCACATGAACATGCACCACAAAACACCTACCTATCTATGGAAAACGTATACGATGAAATAACAGTCTGCAGCTACTACGTGGTAATCCAAACTGTGCCAAATTTTTGCAGAGAAAACGAAGGCTACAGCAAAAATGTTGGGAGGAATATACGAGCATGATGCATTAAAAAACCATGTTTTGGAGGTACCTCAATCGGAGTGGAAAAAGTGTTGTTGAAAGTACGTTCGAGCGCATGCTAAAGTGTATTGATTATCACAGAGAATACAATGAAAAACAATAAAGCCATTTTCAACACCAAAAACTGTCTTTTCATTATTAGGCTCAAAATATATTTTGCAACACTTGTATTTAAAGAAACGCTTTATCTCCCAAATCTAATATCCACCAGATTAAATCTCCTTCCTTCATAAAATAGTATTTTGTTCCCAATAAGCAATATTAACACTCTTTCCTCCTGGTACAGGATCTGTTATTACGTCCAAATCAAAATATCCTACACATTCTACATGAATCGGTAAAAGTGCTCAATAAGTGGTGCCTACGTAATGGTACATGTTGCATAAAATCTATTGGCGTTACCAAAAAGTAATACAAGAATAAAATATGATAAAATGATTTGGAAAACTAGCATGGGAGTCACTCATGACATGAAACAGAATTATATGGATACAAAAATATCGATAGGACAAAAAAATCTCTCTGTTAACCTAGAGAGATCAATAAGGAAATGTTCATAAAAAATTCAATGAATGTTTTAGGGCCACACACATTATCAGAAGATTACAATACACGGAGAAAATAAACCAAACTAAAATTATATGACTTGTGTTCCATCGTCCACAAGCCCATGTGGAGGCTCACAAGATGCGTCGTATACATATATATGAAATAAAGAAATTCGCTGGTGGAACGCTGCTCTGAAGTGATTCCCTCTCAAAAGGACGAGCCGCTACGTGATGATAGATTTTCTCGGAGATGCCCGTAGGAAATGGGAGGTGGGGGTGAAGTTTTTCATTTGCGCGGAATTGCCGAGGATAAATACTTTTCGGCTAAAGATGGAAAGAAAGGGAGAGGATTGAGACGATGATAGTATCCCGTGAAACAGCGACGCGGCCCATCGGCATCCGGTGTTCGAAAAATTATCTCGCATATCAATCTTCCGGCGGAGCACACACCAATCGTTACCATCTCGCGGTGGGGAGAACCAGACCTCCCATCCTTCCCACCCTCCTCCTCCCCCAACAACCAAATCGCCCCTCCGCGACCAATTGAGGCGTCACATCCGGCATATGACAAATTGGATGGCAATAATGGAATTCTCGTGATTACCGGAGGCGAGATATCCTTCGGGGGCCGTAATGCTCTCTCTCTTTCACCCTCGAATCAGCGTCAGACTCCCCTTAGGGAGCACAGGACGAACAGACGGTCCGTGGAGGGAGGGAACGTAATTAAGGACGGATAAGAGAATCACCGGTCGGTACGTGATCACCCTGAGTCCACCCCGAAAAGGATCGTCACACCAATTGCGTTTTGCGCGGGGGCAATTTCAGCCCGCAATGCACGGATTCCGCGCCTTAACGCTTCTAAATCACACTCGCTCGGCCACCGCCCTTCCCTCCGGTATTTGAGACTCGCATGAGAGAAAGGATGGGTGGAGGCCGACAGAATGTGAAACCGAAAATAAAAATATACCTTTCTAGACAAAATTGTGCGTAACCAAGTTTTGCACACCAAAGGATCCTCAGAAACTTCATTGGAAAATAAGACCAAGAAAATGAAATAAGAGAAGCCAACTCCAGCTCAAACGTATGCAAATACATCCTCTTTTGCACACGATGAAAAGGGAATAACAAAACAAGCCTGAAAGCTAAAATAATTTGAATCGAAAAGTCTAATTTTAGCCTGCCATTCTACTGCGAGTACCACACTATTACCTAGCACTCGTCAGGTTCATCCCCTCCACCAATAGGGTATTGCGTCGATGAATGCCTAATCAGATCTTTAATCCATATTTTTCCCTGTTTAAAATGAATATATCGGTAGCGAACAAAATATGAGAATATTTTTAAAATGACAATCCACTCCGTGGCTTTTGAAAATAGCTCTTCTTATGCACAACGGAGATGGGTGACACTAATTTTCTACGTGTAGTAACAAGAGACGCACTAAAAATATATTATATTCCTTATAAATATTAGGTAGCAGTCCAGTGGGTAGAACCCTCGGCTACCGACGGAAGCTTAGCGATTTCTCTGGCGCCAGATCAGGGACACCACAGGAAATACGGGGAAAGGAGCTGATATCCCTACCTTGATGTGTGGATTTCTCACGCCGTTGGGCTAAGTATTGAGTGAGCTATACCCTCAACTATCAAACTAAACTCAGGGTTGTTTACTGTGATTTTTCTGAAATAAATAAGATATAAGATTTCGTTTGGCTCTATTAACAAACGAGTCCTACCCCTGAATATCTATTTACTATTTTTTTTGCAATGGTTTTCTCAAAATTGTGAATTTGAGCTCGGCACATTGTTGGTGACAGATTTATCGAGGAAAAGGGGAAGAATGCCTGCGGATAGGTAAGTAGGGACACAAATTTTACTGGGATCAAAAACATTAAGATAAGGTAATTCTAATATATTACATTATTGATAAATATACTCGTAAAAGCGATGGTGAAGAAATTATTTATATGGTTGTTGTCTGTTAATAATTTATTTAATCAGTCATTTTTAAACCTTTCACCAAGATGTCCTATTACATTAATGGGTGATAGGGGACGAAAATAATAAAATTTTGCTCACTAGATAAATGACCAAAAACAAATCAAAAATGTTCATAACAATAAAAAAGTAAACAATAATCAGGATATTTATACCATTGAAGATTTGGAGCAAGTTTCCAAGCAACCTGTTTCACTCCTACTTATCTCTGCCAAAATATGTTCATCAAAGGAACAAAAAAGAATTTACGGTGAATATTAAACATATTCAGAATTCAAAAAATTACCATAGCTTATCTTTTTAAATTATCTCGCAGTTGTATATTCACCGTATAAAACTAAATCCTTAAAAATCCCAGTCTAAAATTAGCATTTACTTAAACTCCCCCTTTCCTTAAGCCAGAAACAATCCTCCGATTGGATAGAGATAGCTGGAAGGATAGTCTGCTCAACCAAATGTCACTTGTTTGACTGGTATTACAGACATGAATTTTGTGCCAAGAAATCAGGGATTAGTTCCACTAGCGCTAAAGGTGTGAAAAACCTTAAAATTAAGCGAATTGACAGCCGAAAATCTACGCATATTTAGAACATGAGGACAAATACCCTCCAATTCGATGCATTTACTTTCAAACACGAAAACACCCACTTCATCGCAATACGATTCATCTGAAGTACACCCAATGCTCGCCTTATTCAATAATCATTACAGTAGGCTAGAAATAAGTTTCAAATCCTATAAAGTAGGCAAACAAATTAAAAGTTGACAAAAATTGTGTTTAATACATCATTGGTTATTATAGATATCAGCATTAATTTTAGATTTACATGATTTCTTACAATTTTGGATTTAGATAAATATTCCTTTTATCTTGTATAATATCAAAAAATAAAAATGTATAAATTAGGTAAAAATTAACACATGGCTGTATACGTTTTATAGTATAAAAAAACAACAGATGGATTATTAATGAAATTAAGAATACAAAGTAACTTTCCACTGTTCTTTATTAGCGTACGACCGGTTTCAACGCTCAAGAGCAGTGGAAAGTTACTTTGTATTCTTAATTTCATTAACATGAATTTCCACAAGGTTGAGCCATAAACAATTGAACGGATGGATTATTCAACCTTACACACCAAGTGTAAATGGCTAAATATCTCCATCTCATAAGAAACATATGGCATTCATATTATCAATGCGGCCCCTCGCGCAGCAAGCATCATGTTTATCGAGTCAATATTGATTGTAGGCATATTTTAGCGCACTAGAAAATTCCATTGGAATGAAAGCTTAAAAATACAACAGACAAACAACAATAGCGATAATATTAACTTAGCTGTCTTTCCAGGATTTTCAGGTTTTGACGTTCTTTCGCCAACCTACAGAAACAGTTAAAATACTCGCGGAAGATACCTCGGGCCGACTGGTCCAATCATTTTTTTGTCTGACTAAATCACCCGCGAGCTTTAGTAATTGAAAAACCCTTGACTTTGGTTACTGCCGTTTCCCCGCCACCTTCACTGTCCTTCCACCTCACCCTGCCCTCCACCTCAACCTCACCCCACTCTTTCCAAGGCATCTCGATTGCCTTCGAGTCCTTTTCCCAGGGCTCTAGACAATGGCTGTCGTGACCCATGACCTCAACGCCGCAACTATTATCCCCCGGCGTGTCTTTTTCCCCTTTCCCGTCTACTTTGTCTCTCCTCCCAACCTTCCATAATTTCCCCCCCCTGCCCCCCGCCCTCGTCTCATCGCATATTCCTCCCCTGCTCAGCAATCCACATCTTGCCCTTCTCCCCCTCCTCCTTCGCGTATTCCCCGCCCTCCTTGCGCTCAGTCAGTGCCAAAGTGAGACCCCGCCTCGCACCGCGCGGACGAAGATGGAATGGTTACCCCTCGATGGAGCTGTTTGCCGAGATGAAGTATGACGCCAACTGCGGGCGGATTGGAGGTGACCAATGCGCTCAAGTATTTTGGGCGATGCCTCCGGGAAGACCGTATTTTTTTCGATTAGATGGATGTTTTTTTTTCAATAAAGGACCTATCTATCAGAGTGGAGGCAAGAAAGAAGTGGTTTCCATAGGAAGATTCGGAATGATAAGTTATTTATATGCTTCAACTCCAATCCCGTTTGAGAAAAAAACAATGGAGAATACTTTATTGAGAAATCATATATTAAAAGGGTAAGTGATCAAGTGGTTAATAGCTATTGAGGTGAAAAACGAAATTCGCCCCCACATTACTTCCGAGAAGAATTGCATTGATATTAAAATGGGTTAGCATTTTAATTTAGCGTACCCAATAAATTTATTTTAAATAAAACAAAGGAAGCACAGGTATATCAAGGCGCCCTACTTGTTGCCAGGGGCTGATAATGAAATCCGGAACAGGTTTATGGAAAACGCAAAGTTCTCACCTGACGTGAATCTTTAACGAAGCAAAAGTTGGTCAGAAGGCCATCCCAGCGTGTAACATTTGGATGTTTGAAATGAAACAAAAAGCTTCTACAATCAATTATTTTCCGACCGGTTAGTGGTATTTCGAGGTACCACTAAATTATTTTTTTTTCAACCTGAATATTTAGCCCTAAATATATTAATTGCTGTATTGCGGTGGAACACCTTATTTTTGGAAAGATGCCCGGTTTTCACATGTCTATCTACCAATCCATATGATACCCTGAAAGCCACGCTAGAGATTATAGTAGGGGGTGATTACCAACAGACATGCAAAATAAAAAATATAAGTGTTTCTCAATCGTTAGTTGTAATGAATCTGTAATATTATTAAAATAATATGGATAATGTTACACACAAGTAAATGCAATACGATATTTAAGTTTGAAATTAATCTCTACACATGCGAGATGATCTCTCAGTAAAAAGGAGATAATATTAAAGTTAGATGAAATATTGACAGAAAAAAGATATTTAGACAAAAAAAGACTATTTCTTATTTTTCTCCTTGCGGGATACTTACAGTTAGTTATCTGATTCCTTACCGTTCGTGGGAAGAATGATATGTTTAATTTGTTAGTTCTATACTTGATCACTCTAATCTCACTGTCATCATCTCTCTTGCCGTTTTACGATGGGACAATCATTATAGACTACCGGCATCATCGCTAAAGAAAACTGGTTCCAATTTGTGCAAGAAATTAAATCTTTATTTAACCTTAGGCCCGCGAGTGATTACTAATCCAGTTCTAATTGTTTAAATACGGTAATCAATTCGTCATTATGATTTACAAATCTTGCTCCTTCATGCTGCACGTGATCTAATACGGTAATCAATGCAACTTCAATAGGATCACATACCCAATGTACTCGCATCATCTTCCAAATGAACCCCCAGTAGCGAAAGCTAGAATCAACGACTCCCAATGCTCTTCTAGCAATCTTTAAATTTTTAGTCGCTTGTTCACATATGTACGTGTTCCTCTCATGCATTTTTCCAAGGAGAGCTCTTGAGTAATCCATAAGATTCAATCAAGCTTGAACGTTCTATTTGTGTCTTTTTGAAGCAGTAGGCGTTCAGAGGAGAACTAAACCAATTCCAAAATTTCGTCAATATACACTTTTTTAGTTTAATGCTGAATGGCTTGCACAGCTTGGTAACGGCTTGGCCCCAACACTGTATTGCATTAGGGATATATGCTAATGCTACTTTTTCCTCAGGACGACGGATCCGTAGCCTTAAAATTAAATAACAACTTCTAACTGGGCAAGGCATACATTCGAGCTGATTAACTTATAGGTGACATGGAATTATGTTTACGTGAAATTGCTCATGTACAAGATCTGTTCAAAATAAGAGGAAACTGTTTGAATAAATACTTGATTTTATTATTTATCTCTTAATCATTTTTATCTCCTTCAAAATATAGCCATTTGATGCCAATTTAACGCTCCCAACGTTTTCCTCAGCTTTTGAATGCCCCCTGGGACGCTTCTTTCGGGAAAGCCTATCAGTCTGTAGTATAATTTTGTTGGATGTCTTTGATCATTTAAAATTGGCGTCCTTTCAAGCTGAATTTCAACTAAGGAAATAGGAAAAAGTTCGCTGGAGCAAGATCCGGAGAGTGGGGCGCCTGGGGGATCACCATGGTGCTGTTTTTAGCCAGAAACTTGGTAGCAATCAATGATGTGTGCGCCAGTGGTTTGTGATGAAAGCCACAAGACTTGTTTTTCCACATTTTTAGTCTCTTCCGCTCAAAATCTCGGTCAAAATGGTGAAACACGATCAAACACTAATGCCAACTTCATTGGCAATCTCCTTGACAGTTAACCAACGGTTTGCACGCAATAGACCATTCACTGTTGACGTAGATTTCGTCCATTTCTCGGTTCTTCATCGGTCGAGGTTTATCCATACTGGAAGCAGCTGTGACAACGAAAACACTTTGCCTGACTCATAGATTTATTGCCAAATTTCTCTTGAATCACTGCATAAATTTCAGTTACACTTTTCCCTAGCATAACATAAAAACCAATGCACACTCGCTGCTTCTCAAACACTTTCATTCTCACCGACACAGGAATTGTACAGCAAGCGTGTGCAAGCTCGGACGAGTATCGCTGTTGTGCGGAGACAAGTAAAGATAGTGCCACGAGTAAGGCGGTGTTTTACTTCTCACAGACGCAGATACAAGGCGTCTCCTCATTGATTGTGATCCATCAAACAGTTCGCGCCTAAAAAGACCAGTCTCATATTGTTTTTTGTACAGACCTTGCACTAATCTTGTAATCAATTATGTGCGAGACGCAATTATATCAGTGAGATGATTCCGAAAGGAACTGTTGCGTACGATCTCTTGTACTCTTCGTAAATTTACACTTACAATCCCTTTCGTAACAAATTTGTTTTCTTTCACCGATCAAAATATTTCTTAAGCTGACTATGCTACTTGTACTTTCGAAAAAAATATTTAAAAAAACTCTATATGCCTCTGCTAATTGATATTAAAAAAGATTTTTTTTTATATTCCAGAACTTTTACATTTTTTACTTTAGCTTAAGATTTATTTCAGTTGATTTTATATTACGAACATTTCTGCGGATGGAAATACCTAGTATATCTTGTATGGTAGCGCTATTTGGAGTTTTCTGTAGAATGTGTCTGCTTATTTTTACATCAATATTGTAATTAAGATATTAAGATTTTATATCAGACGCAAATTCTGAAATAATAGATAAATAGGTACTAACAGGACGTATTAAGTTAAACCTATTCGCTCAATCAAATAAATGTTACCTTTAATTAGAGGTATCGTTTTCATCTCCAAAGGAAGCCTTTCTTGCGAATGGAATTCTTAACCCGTGCGATCACTTAATAGCATTTAATAAATTATCCTCCCAGAGTCGGAAGCGCTACGGTTTTCTTGGTGGCAGGAGAATAATCGAGATGGAATTCCGCAGTGATGAGTGCAGTTTCAGTGCTTTCACCTCCTTGAGTGCCGTCATGTATGAAAATGGCGTAGATTCAATCCGTGACAACAAAGGTCTTAAACGCTGTCATCCTTTCACTCCAGAATACATTAGACTGGCACGTTCATGAACAGGATGAAGGACGACGAGGACGTAGCACTATGCCAAATGTTAATAATGAATAATATCCAGTTATCCAAAGGCGCCTTTTCTTTCTCATTATGTGCGTCTCATTCTCGGTGCTCGTCAGAAAATAAAGCCATTTGAGAAGTGTGGGAAATTACCATGAGTGGAACTTATCGTTTAAGAATGGAACTCTTAATCCTCAAAGTATCAGTAAAATGTTTTCTATGAGTAATGAACCGAGAACTAATGGAATCTCGGAGACTGATGGAGGGTTTTTTAAATACCTTAGTGATTATAATGCAAAAATGAACTTTTATGCATTTCAAAGAAACTGCGGTCGATGCCGTAACAGTAACTTTTAACGGAGTCATCCGCATTGTTGCATTGAACTTTTGTAAAACTTAATGATGTCACAAAATTTTGCTTTTGTCACCTAAAAAGCTTTCAAGTGTGATGCTGATGATTTTCGAATGGTAATGAAATTGATTACTTAACAGAAGATGCAGTCACATGAGGACTGAGTCTCCTGCTGACGTGTCAACGGCGCATTGAGCATGTAACTGCAGTGAAAGCTGTCACTTTGTAAGACAAAAATGAGAATACATCGGTAGTATGCTACAACTTAATTGCGTTTGCTTTAGGATATCCCATATACAGAAATTTGAGTACACGTTAACTGAATCTAATTTTAGAAGAAATAAGAATTAAAAATATTTAAATAAACAAAAATCATGAAATTATATTAAATGCTAAATGACAATGATCAGTCCGAAGATTTGTTTGTAAGATGAGGGTAGAGCTCACTTTGTAGTAAGCCCTACGCCGTGTGAAAATCTCACGTTGGCATTCCTTTTCCTGCACAGCCTGCCGATTCCCAGGAAAATCTGTTACCCGAGAAACCGAACACCTTGCGCAAAGGTGAAGGTGTCTGAAATCATAAATATTCAAACTTGGGCCTTACTGTCAGTAGCCGCACCCACTTCCCGCTAGGCTATCCTGTCCCATATTATCAATGTCGCCTAAAAAAACGCAACTGCTAAAAAAGTTTGCAACTTGTTTAAAAATATCAGGCGTGGTTACAGAGTCATCACTCGTGATCCCATGCACAGATGCTAGTTGTAGAAACCTTCGAGAACCATCGACTTCACTGTACAAAGACATTTAAAAAGTACAGGAATAATGAAAATTATCCCCCTGGATATTTTTGAGAACAACGTTAGCGTATTAACTCGTTTATCATGCAGGGCGCCATCAGCTCTTTCATTTAAATACTGAGAATTCCCTTAAAGATAAGTTGTTTTACGCATTAATCATAATTGTAAAAAAGACAATGCAGTCTGCATATGTTTAGGGATAATCTTCCGTCTCTTACAAAAACTAACGTTGCGCATATAAAATCGCCACGATTAAATGATGCAGGCATTCAAATGGCGAGAAAAATTGCCCTCCCACGATCTCAGAAATTCTACCTTTGAATCCTAAAGCGAATGTCAGATACTATGATGAACTTGTCTTTTTAATCGCGTGACGCAATCAAAGACGCAGATTCACATTATCCCAATTCCAACGTTCGGTCTCTTGCACGAGAGTTAAGAGGCAAGTGCCAAGAGAAACGAAATCAAAACAGAGAGCCATGGCTGTTGAAACAAAATCGCCTCTTATGGAGAGGGAGCGAGAGAGCAGCAATTGCGCCGATTTCCGCTAACCTTGATCTTTGCGTCACTATCCGTTTTCTAGGAAGTTAAACCAACTCTCCCCACTGTCCCGCTCTTGCGTGTCAATAAAGTTGGGTTATGGTCGACGGATCCGAGTAATTTGAAAGAAAACACTTGAGAAGGCAAAAGAAGGAATCGCATGACTCGAAAACGATGTTTCGGTGCCTCTCTTTTAGAACAGCCAGCTGGAGCGAGGAGAGAAAGATTGGGTTGAATTAAAAATCAAATGGCATTCTGAAATTCGTCTTAAAAATCACAAGACTCCTATTCCTTTGCATATAACGCTTTACTTTCATTAATAATGTGATATTTACCGCAATCACGGAATTTAGGATTTACCCCTGTAAAAAATTGACTTTAGATAACTCAGTAATGTTTTAGATAATTTTATCATTTAAAACCGAATTCAAATGTAAACTCATCACGGGTCGTTCAATCCTAATATTGGTTGACTTCAGCCATCCATCCTACACTATATGATGCTAATTGGCTTACTTCCTGGTATTTTTTTGCAATGTACTTTCTTCTTTATTAGTCCCATGTATATATCATTTGACCTTCCCCTTAAGATTTTCCCCTCTGCTTTTCCTTCTATTATATTCTTCACGAAACCATTGTGCCCCTGGGTGTGGCCAATCCATCTGGTTCTTATTACCTCTATCGTGTTCCATAAGATCCGTTCGTCGTCCATTCTTCTGTATACTTCTTCATTTCTTATTTTATCCGTTCTCAGAACGGAAATTTACACTATGTTTCAAAAATGTTTCTAAGGTTTTCAAGGCAGTTTGAGCGATTGGGTTTTTCCAAATTGAATTTGATGATAAAAACAATACATTTTAGTCCTGCTTATTTTATTGAAAACTTTACTCTTCTGCAATCCAGTGATGATGTTTTACTTTTTAGATTACCCCGTTGCTAAATGGGAAGAAAAGGAGAAAGGAAGAAATTGCGAAAACGCTCAACGGATGGTTCATCAATTCATTTTGAATGTTCAGGATGAGATTAAAAATTAGTTTTGTACCACATTAATTTAATAATTCTACTGACAATTATTACAAGAAGAAATCACCAAGAGATTGAAATAATTAGAAAATTTAGAGCTAGTGAGTTCAAATTCAGTCATACTTTTCACCTTCTTACGATCAATTCACAAATGCCGTAGGGGTAAGAAACGCAAAACCATTTGTTTGGAGGGCTCAATCCACAGAGACCACGAAGTTCACCCAAAAATAAAAAAGGTCAAATTTATCCGAATGTAAGGTCAAATTTATCCAAAAACCAGTCAATAATGAGCTCAATGCTGTCGTACCCATATTTGATAACCGCTCCTTATCTAATTATCATCTCCAATAAATGGCATTTGTATTTACCATTTTAAAGGTATGAAAGGTTTCAAAATGTTTGTCGCTTAATAGCCACTCGAGGTTCATCGCTATGATCGTTTACACCGAAAAGAAGGAACAGATGAAGGCTTAAAAGAATTTACTGCTTAATGAATTAATGCGAAAAATCCAACAACTTCACGATAGTAGAAATGAAACGCAAAATGGTAAAATTAGAGCATACGTTTTTAAAAACTAGGAACCCATTCTTGAAAACAAATACGGAAGGAAATGATACAGGGACGCCTATGCTCATACTTTAATTGTATACCTACTCTATCACAACAGTAGTAGAATATTATGCAGCTAACTAATAGCATAAAGTATTTGTGGCAGATACGGGAAGAAGAACTTATGACAGATAGAATAGAAAAATATAATTTAAAAAATATTGTGAAGCCGGAAGTGTTTCTCGCATTCATGTTTTAATGCAGAGAAAAAAATATCATTTGCTGCTAAATCTGTACCTATTTTATTGGTTTCCAAGATTTTATCAGTCATTAATATTGGATTAAAAATTAAGCACTTAAATATAACAAGTAAATATTTCAAACCGTGTCTCAACCTGATTTCCTGTATTTGGATGGATACAAATGTTAACCGGATTACGGAAGCCTCATAAATTCATTATGCCAATTAACTAGATGAACCATCGCCATTAAGGAGGCTAGAGAGCGAAGTTCCTCCGACTATTATCTTCTGAAAATATTTGAGACACATGCGTTAAATGAAAAATGTTGACGTTACATATCCTGTGGGAGAATTGCGCGCCATAAAGAAAAGATGCTATCCCATCATTTGGGGCTAATTCAACGCAACTCCCTGATTGCACCAAAAAGTCAATTTTAGGTGTGATGAAAATGTGCATATTAACTCTTGGTACCATTCCCTTTCGAGGTAGCCACTGGCAGAGAGAGCTTGATTTTGAGGCACGAAGGAACATTTACATAATATTTATCTTTTTATTCCGTTTACCCTAACCTTGGATACTTATTCACTCCGTCGTATTATTATTTAAGAATAGGGGTGAATTAAGATCATATATGTATATATATATATATATATATTTATATATATATATATATATATATATATATATATATATATATATAAAATTATATATAATATATACACATATAAATACATATATTTCTTTTAGCATATTCCTGTGTATATATATATATATATATATATATATATATATATATAGATATTATGTATATGTATGCTGTTCCGTGGTCGCACATGGCGGGTCACCGTTCCGGAAACTCTCTAGGGGTGTGCAGGACGTGACGAAGTGTCATGGAGATTGCGAGGTAATAGAGAAGTGGAAGACATTGGCTGAAAAAAGAAACGTATGGGAGAGTTGCAGCAAATAATTCGCTTCCAGAATGACAACACCTAATGGTGATGGATGGCAGTAGTGCGTTCTGCAAATTAATCTTTTCCGACAAAAAAAGAGCTCCAAAAATGTATTTCAATAAAGTTCATCCAGGTATTCATTTCTCTGATTCTAGAGAGTGTGAGCCACCATTTTAATTAGTATTGCAACTCACTCACTACGAATACTATTTTGGTGATCATATCAATCGACTTGTTGCTTTCAAAGAATGATTGACTAATTCATTGTAAAACTAACATCTGAAACTTTACTTTTACGAAATTCTAGCATATCAACAGGTGTTTTAGAGGAAAGACGGATGAGTAAATAAGGGTCACCATTATTTTCCTTTGCCGGACCATTACCCAGGGTCTTCAGATAATATGAAATGTATTTTCAACGAAACTATGATTGTTTTACCACATTCCAGTTTTAATAAAAACCTTGAAAATTTTTAAAATGTTTCCCGAGCGTAGTATAATTTTCTTTTCCTCAGATGCTGAAAAAAAACAAAAACTCACATCGGCTGGACTAAGCATGAACTTAGTGAACCTCTTCTATCGTCATTTTTTATGAGTAACAGGGGTGCATTGCAATCAATTTGGGCCACAGTTAGGTACTTTGATTGTTAATCCATGGACAACTGAGTTAATTAAAAGAGGTGTAGACATATGAGTCTGGATTTTACTCGTTATCGATTAACTGATGGTCAATAATTACTGATATGATTGTTGTAAGTCTTTATGTCTTATCTCAGTCCTATGATTATTTCACTATCAATAAATTAAATTCTTTACTTAAAAAAAAGGAAACAACAAACCGGTATTCTCCTACATTTTCTTATCTACCCGTGCAAAATATCCTGATATTTGCTGCAAGGCTGTGAGAAGGCGACACTAGAACACCAGCCATATATGCATTATAACATATGACGCACTTACACATAAATATGAATAAATATATGCGCATGATGATAAATGTCAAATTACACTACATACCAACTTACATAATGAAATAATAGGGGTGCCCGAGTTTTTTATTATTGGCATTCTACCGCTTAAGGTACTTTTTGAATGGACACTAAAAAAAGAAGAATTTCTTTCCCTCTCCTTACAAAACAGAACCTGACATGCGACATTGCAATAAATCCTTCTTCAATTCCGCATACTTCCTTCCTCCCTTCATTCCGTCACACGTGGCAATCTTACGCCTTCCTCGTTTGCCTAACACTCTCCTCTCTATCAGTCTTCAATATCCCATATCCAATCAAAATTCTCTGCATCCATCTTTCCTTCCTCCATCGAGTTCCTTCCCACCATCTTCTCTCCCCCTCCACCAAGGCTAGAACTTCCTTGTTAGCTTTCCTTTATTTTATTTTCATCTTTTCCATTATTTCCCATGCCCGCCCTCTAAATACTCAAATCTACACCTATCATCTGGATTCAATGACCATGTATCCGGGGTGCCGTACAAAACTACGATCCAAATCGAAGTCTTACCGAGCATTGCCTGAAATTCTTACTCATAGTCCCAGTCATAAATTCTCTCCTCTCAAAGCTTCTTTGCCTAACACAAGTCTTCTTATTAGAGGGTCTGCCCCAACAATGCGTACAACGGTTTTTTTCCGACGACCTGAACGGATGGAGTGGGGCGATTTGTCACGAGAAAAGTTTAAGAGGTCCCTGGAAAGCAACGCGACCAGCGTCAGTTGTCCACGGGCCGTTACAGTCATACGCAGAGGCGCAGGAATCGGTTAGTCGATGCACGAGTGTGCTGTTGTGAAGAATTTTAGTAATTTAATCGACAATACATTTTTCCCAGATTTATTCTGTTTATTCTTGTAACTGAACCTGAATGCCCCTACTACTACTTCACCAATTTTGGTGCAAAACACTTATGAGAGGTAAAAGGTTCCATTGATCTAGCTATTGTTAAACTATTCTGACGTTTAACTCAGCCGTCCTCTTTCCTGAAACCCTAAAAAACTATCGTTTTATGTAGATAGCAATACTTGTCCCTCCTTGGCTGACTGACTGACTAAAGCTCGATCATTCGCAAATTTAACTGGTTTTACGAAATACAGAATTTTAATCTCTCCTCTCGTCCATACCCCTTGACTGCCATAACTCTTTTACCATTTTCTCAACTTAACGCTGAATACCAAGGATGATAAGAAAATCTCTTCTCTTAACACTTCATAACACTACTCATCTTGAACCTCCCTCCACTACTAGCCTCTGAGCAGCCGGAGGTAATGGAGAGTTGCGGATAAGTCACTTATCCCTCCATTTACCCCTATTTTCAGCAATATTCAGTAATTCAACTCAATATTCTCTACCACCTCAAAATCTACGAAACAAGCAAATAAATCCTAATTTTATTCTACATTCCTTCCGTGACCTACTTAACGTAATGGGATTACGCGATCCTCTCCCATTACTGAAGCCGAATTGATTGAAGTACTGGCGTCCAGTAAGTTCTGGTATCCGTGAAATCACCCAGCTTGGTCGAATCTGAGGGTGCCCGAAGGCGTCATTTAGTTACTATTGTGTAGTGCAAACTGGCCGGGGTGCTTAGTTTGTTAAAGTCGACGTCGAAGGCGAAATCGATGAAAATCGATGTATTTAGAGGTCAAATTGGTGTTGAGAGCCGCAAAAGTATACTTATTTTATTCTATTTTTCGCGCACATTCTGAGGGCAAACGGTACAACTTCTTGATTTCGGGATCCAGGCTTCGTTTCTTTTTCCAGAAAACTAGTGTCGCTCCAGATATTCTTTCCGATATTTTATTTTATTTTTATTTATTCAGTATTAGTCCGAAAACAGCACATTTTGGGCTTTACATCGTACTATTAACAAAGATAACAATGGTCACATTTACAAACACCCAAGCCCTAGGTGGAGGAAAACTCACCCAGGCAGGAATCGAACCCGCGACCCTTGGAATGGCAGACGAGGACGTTACCCCACCGCCACTGAGGTCGGCGATCAAATTTTGATCATAGATGGTGATGTGCATGCAGATGAAATTCTTATATTTTCTTTCTCTAACTAAATCCACCATTTCCATGATTAGGGATTTGTTTCAACTTATGGAACGAATGCCATTAACTGCAGCCCTTAACTCTATCCCATTTCATGTTGACTCACATTGCGATACGTATTTCTCACACCTATCTTAAACTGCCATTAAGGCAAGCTATTACCTTCCTATGGAATTTTTCCTCTAATTTTCTTCCTGCTTGCTCCCCGCTGTCTATTTTATCTGTTCCATTGTATTAATCCATACCTCATTCACGGTCTTCACGTGAGCTATTTGGCGTTTGACGCCTATAAATTTTTCGCTCTCCGTCATCATTCTTCCGAAGGAATTAAAGGAATTTGCTTAGTGTATAGTCCCTCCTCCTTAGGCATCCCAATACGTCTTCAATCTGATAAACCTTAGTATTGCTTCCCCTTCTCCGTTTTCAAAATTCTTATATTTTCATATTCTGACAAAATATGTACATACTATAGTATTGCATTTTATTTGCTACGTCAGGTAACTAACTTTAATGACCATTTGAAGGCTTCTGAATAAGGCTAATGACAATTAAAATTCATCAAATAATTAATAAATCAGAAGGAATATCGAGAAGTGCTGGCAATAATAATGAAGAATACGAATAAACACAAAGAATATTTTTTCCGCGTTCAAAACTTTATCACTACAAAAATGGTATAAAAATACCAAAAACTGAAATAAAATAAAAAGGACCACTAAACTTGATCATTCATAGCACATCAAAATTGTAGTCAAATTACATTGAATATTCTCTTTACTATTTTATTCCCCAGATACGTAGAATATTCCTCGAAGACTACAGTCATTATTTACGTAATTGTTTTTTCTTGTTTTTACTACCGACAAATTGCTTGCTCGGATTTTGCTTAACTTCCAACTAATTTTAATTGATGATTTGTGTCTTAAAAGTCTAGTCACAAAGTTATGTCCTTGCTCGCAGATGTGAAATACGAGTACAGATATGTCCTTAAAAACTGCACTAGTGAATTCATTGCTACCAAAGAGACCAGGAAGATTTTTAGCCTTTAAGTGACTAATTTACATTAACCTAAATACATAATAAATATACTAAATCAAGCTTCATTTGGCGAAATTTATGCTTCAATAAGAAAGTAAAAAAAGCTATAAGACCCACGGCAATCAACTGTCTAAACCTAGGTCTCAAAAAGAAAATCTACGGCTGGGATTCCATAATGAAACGGATAATTGATTCTTTCAGTGTTTTTCTTCATTCCATTAATTTCAAGTTCTCCTAATTTTTTAAAAGTTCCTCCAATCAACTTTTTTCCACTTTAATAGTTGGGTGCTGTAATAATGATGTAAGTGAAGTTTTCCCAAGATTCTTGGGATGATTTCACGGAAAATAATACATAATCATCACAAACTCTGATTCTATGGGATATTTTCTGCGCATATGGGTGTTCCCATTTCATTGGACCATATTGAGGGAAGAATTTGTTTATCCGCGTCTTCCACTAATTTCCCTCTTCATCTACATTCCCACAGGTTATAGTTGCACAAATGGCCGTTGGATTTTTTCTGGAAAATGTAATTTAGGGTTAATCCTGGTGAATATGTCATTAGTGGAGAACTTTTTCCATACCGGCAAATATTAGCCTGCTGGTGGCGGTACTTTTCATGCTCTAGGGAAACCTGGAAAAATCGACGCAATGGTGGAAAGTGTGGGAAGGAAGGCAAGGTGTATCGTAAAAAAAGATTGCCCTCCCTCATTGGTCTCGTAAAAATCGGTTCACTTCCTTTATGTTCCGGTAATCATAAGAAATGAAACAAGCCCTTAGCCCTGGAGACGTTTTCGTCATCGGACTACCTCAATTGCAGAGCCCGCGGCGTAGTTGCGCAAGCCCGTGTTACTGATGAGAGCGCCACGTGTTGAACTTGAAAGGCCAATTACGCGACGACAATGGGTGGGTAATTTCTAACCGTGTCGAAATGTGACGCAAGAACAAAGTGACTATTACAAAAGTTTACAACATATAGTGCGCAAGAGAGAATTAAAAAGTTTTGCCAAGGCACCGAGATAAGGGACCCAAAGCCGAATAGGGCAACGATGCGTTCCGATATTCAGAATTAAGCCAAGAATGAAATGAATATGTTTAAGATCAAATAAGAAACTTGTGAGCTGAAAAAAATAAGCAAACTAAGCTATCATAGCATAGAAATTCATTAATTAAAAAGAGGATGAAGAAGACGTTTAATTCAGTTGAAAAGAAACAGTTTAAAAACTAATATAACGAACAAACAATTTTTCGTGCAAGATGGCAAAGAGACAATGCCCCCTGATTTTAGCCCAGTAATGACTGGAATCAGTGCAAGAACTCCGATGCAAAGGAAAGAGGACTGCCAACTAGGGAAAAAAGAAAAGCTGTCCTGAGAAGAAACGACGAAAGTTGAGAATACTCTAGCAGCGGAAACGCCAATTGACTGATGACAACACAAACTAATAAGTTTTTCAATTATATATTCCTTATTTTCTTAAGAATCCTCGATGGCAAGGGTATTTAGCAACTAAGATGCTTTTTGAACCCTTATTTCAGAAAGAATTACAGAGATTTAGCATGAAAATCGCCACACATTACGAATTACAATACATGAACAGTCGGGGACAAAAATATTAATAAACAGTAATTGCGCATTAAAACTTCTCTGCGTCAACATTTCTCCCACATTTTGTTTCCCATAAATCAGGAGATATCTTGATTATTATTTCCAACAAATTTTCTAAATAAGCATTTCATCAATATAGCTTAAATTAATAAAAACACTTAGTTCTGTGTACATATAATCGACAACAGTTAAAATGTCTATTTCAAATCCACAAGTAACTTGCACGGTCAAAAGTTGATATTATTAAAACGGCCTGGTAATACAACGTGGAACAATTCGACATTTAAAAAATGTTTTAGATCATAAAAATAGGACAATATTTCCCTTAGTCTTGCCTTGTGTGAAAACTTGAATCGCAGTTAAATTCAAGTCGAATACATCAATGGTGGCTAATGTTGCATGGTCCAGGTCAGGAAATGATTGAGGAGGCTAATATTTTTAAATAAAATATAAATAAACACCCTTAGATGACCTAAAGAAAAGATAATAGCAGATTGACAAAGATTTGAAATCCAATTAATGCTTTAAAATAATAAGGGGCGAAAACAATACCTCCTACTGAAATAGCGCTCAAAAATGCTTCACGTTATCATCTCTTCTCAATATTCGCGGTCGTGGAAAGAAACACTCCATGAATCACATTTGAATGTGTCAATGCGGGAAAATAGAGTACCTTTTCACGTTCCGTGCTACCTCATTTATTTCTCATCCTCACTTACGTCAGTGCTATTAATGTATCACCCAACGGTTTCCAACTAGAAAAGAGGCATTGGAAACTCAAAGGGTAGTAGTCAGTTTAATTTATCAAAGTGAATGCCTCCAACACGGACGGTTGTGAAGTTGTTCATTAATTCTGTGGGACGTAAGAACTCCGGTCGCTAGTTGAAGATAATGTTGGAGTGACGTAAAAACAAAGTTCAGATGCGAATTCTAATACACTGTGGTATTATGAGATTTAGTACTAGAATTGCAGATAAATGGCACCTCTTTGTTTATAAGAAATAGGAAATCTCTTGTTCGATACACATTCATAAATTGTGATTTGGAATAAAAATTTTGGGATAAATATTGACAGTTCCATTCATCAATGTCTATCTTAAAAGACTCTCTTGGATGTTCGTATTGCCCTTATTTTTACAAAAAACTCTATTCGTACTCTATGTTAAATGGCATGTATTATGTGGTATACGCAACAGGTAAAGTTAGTATAATGTACCATTCCACTTTTACTGGGTACATTATATGCATTAAAGACATCTCACGGTGGGATTGGGATTTATTATGTAAATGTTAACATTTGAACACGTTTTTTTACTACTGCAATGCTCTCATCCAATGGAAGCAGTTAATTTTAAGGCCAAAAAGTCACTAAAAATTGGAAATCACTAAGTAACACGATAGGTATGGTAATTAACATATAATGGTAAAAAGGAAAGAAATTAGCTACATCATACTCCACCATTGCTCAATGATACCTTCTATGGAGCTATCATGTAAAGTATTTTTTAAGATACTCGTATATTGTTACCCAGCAAGCCCAATACACACTAGACTAATTTTACCCGAATGCAACCCTACCACGGTCGGTGATTGTTTTATCCCTTATCTTTCGTGGAAATCTTAAATTTATCTCTTCTATATTTAATATCTCTAATTTTATTGACATGATCTCACCTACCGTATGTGTAATAAGATATATTTAACATCACTGCTATAGAGATGCCCTTCCAATTTATGCAAGGGCTTCAATCTGTAATTTAACCTTCGCTCCGTGAATGATTCCCAGCCTAGCTCCTCTAATGTTTTGGATGCACTACTAAGTTCATCATAACAACGTTTTACAAATCTAGCTTCTCTACGCTTCACGCGATCCAATTCGGCAATTAATCCAAATTCTTGAGGATCCCATATACTTGCAGCATATTCTAAATGAGGCCTAATCAATGCTAGATAACATTTCTCTTTGACCTTTTCATCACATTTAACAAGTACTCTTCGAATAAATCCTAATTTTTTGTTATCTTGCCCACATATTCCCCGTGTGTACGAGTATTTCACTCAGGAGAGGTCGTGAGTGGGGGTGACGCCCAGGCATTTCATTGAATCTAAACATGCCATTTCGGTGTTCCCGATGCAAGAGGCGTTTGGGGGGGAATTACTCTTTTGCCAAAAATTTATCACTACGCATTTTTTTAAGTTTAATGAAAATTGCCAAGTGCGGTACCAGTTTTGCACAGAATTTCGGTAAACCACTGCATTGTAGGCAAATAAAAGTATCTTACTAGTGACTACGGAGTTAATGTCGTTAACGTAAAGTAGGAATTCAAGAAGTCCGATGACACTTCCCTTGGGGACACCTGAAGTAACTTCCTCTGCAGTTGAGCTAACTCCATCTATAACTACTCTTTGATCCCGACCATTCAGAAAGCCTTTCATCAAACCCCGAATATTTTCATCTATGCCATATGCTTCTAGCTTTGCAGGTAGTTTTTTACTATGAGGTACTTGCTAATAGGAATTACAAATTTTAGTATTTACTCCCACTATTTTGACAGCATAAGGAAAGTCTTATCACAGTAAAAATAGTTTGTCGTGGATATTCATACAAAGTTATTACATAACGCTCATCGGCAATGCACAAATATATAAAAACACATACATAGATTTTTAAATATATACATATATGTAGCATATATATATACATATACATGTATATATATATATATATATATATATATATATATATATATATATATATACATACATATATTTGTGTGTGTGTGTGCTATATGACTGATCTTGGGGGTATGATAAATACTAAGATTAAAATTATATCTTAAGTTCATTATTTTAATTTTAGAGGAATATATCATTTTTCATGATTCCAAGGATGAGTTTTATAATGTTCATAAAATCAAATGCTAGGGTAAATAATTTAATCTCCAATACTTTCCTGCAAATGTTAGCTGTGAAATACTTGCTACAATAATGCTATGAATGAGCATTATTTTACACTGAATTCTAACACTACTTGCACTGATACTAAAACTGCTCAAAGTTCAAATGTAAGCTGGAATATGTTATTTTGAGTAAATTTCAAGCCCATTTAGAATTACATCAAATTCAATCAGTTAAAAATAAATATCGCATTTCACTCTGTTGTTATTGATCTCTACTTAATTTTTCTGTGATTTCCCTCCATTTTACTGAAATTGTCCATGTTCTACTAGTATTCTAATATTTTGGTATTTATTAATTCCCTTGAGCGCCATGTCCCAAAATAGTGAACTTTATGCAACATTTTTAGTAGTGTGACAACGTCTTCATCTGTAACATCAATATTGATGAAGTTATCACATTTTGGTCGACATTTTGCGATGAAAATCCAACATGCCAATAATAATGAGGTCCGAAACCTAGCCGGTTTCCCATGTGCTTTAATTTTACGTTAAAGTTTAAGGAATTGTACTTTTTCTACCATAATTTTTCGTGAATCATGTGAAATAAAACATCAACCCATCGGAATTGTATTGCTTAGAACCTGCACTTAAGTGAATTATTGTCTCCCACAAAACAAGTCTTGTAATGATGAATTAATTATACTCGTCCTTTACTGGCAAGCTATTCCAGAAAATCATTTTTACCGCAAAAGCTGGAGTAATAATGTTATCGACAAAGAGTTCCCACGGTATGATGATATAACTATATAGCAGGCAGGCAAGCATTCCTGAAGTCAACCTTGTGCATCAAAAGATGTAATTAAGAGTGCCGCTCTCCGTTGATATTCGTAAACACAGCCATTCATTTGAATGAAGACTGGAATATTCTAATAGCGTTCGAAGCTGTTATTCAATGAAGAAATTTCTATAACATATTCAGGTTACAACAACAAACTCAGGATTTTAAGCGAAGTTTCAATGCCTTAAATCAAATTCTACGTAAAATGTAGCTCATAGGATAACTTCCTTTAATAAAAAAACTGGATTTGCGATACAATTGAGTTTAAATCATCGGAGAACTCCCTCGACAGCGTTTGACACTTAATAGCCAGCTATTTAGCATTTGAATACATCAACTTACTCAGTCGTCAAGTGTCTTTATCTATATTTTATTTGCGTCGAAATTGCGAATTGCGGGAATGTTCAAACTGAAAAAAATACGAACAACTCTACAACTACTCATCCCACTTGACGTATCGTATTGTCTGTTAAGTCTCTCAACATTCACCACCATTCTTGAAAAAAACAAAAGTTTCCAATTACGATATTTTCCGGATGTTGAGATAGGTTTTATTTAAAACACTTAAACTGTTAAGGGAGTTTAAATGAATATTCTGCGTCTACATGCCTTCATTTTCCTAATAGTTACAATCAATGAAAGGATTATTAGTTGATAGAACGAACGTGATGCCACACTCAAACAGAAATAAAACTCTCAACACAATTATTAACTTTCAAGTGCCGACAGATATCTGAACTGAGAGTAACACCTACGTTGGATATTTGCCCACAGATAAGCTTATTTAAAAACTTACCTTAAATTGTTTTAAACAACTTATTTATGAGTTGTGAAAGTGGAATATATTGATACCTAAACAACTTCATGGGAATTTTTTATTGCTCTTGACTGATTTCTTTGATTTTTTAGTGAAATAAATAATGCAATCTCTCACATATTAGATAGGGACAGGATTATTCGAAAATTAGCGTCACCCTTGGACAACTTAAAGTAGTTGTCAGACCAAAAGTATCTCCTCACAATATTTTTTCTTCCACGACTGTGGAAGCCCTTCACCTACGTCAATTTTACATTTCCTTCTCAGATTATCATTCCAGTCCGCGCTAGCCTTTAGAAAAGGTTCAAAATCCATAGGAAATTAATCCAACCGTGACCCATTTTCCCCCGACAATTTCCTCATAGGTCTTTGACTATGCTATCTCAAGAGCTCTCCCTCTCTCTATGCAAGACGCTTTTTTAGAGATCCCACTTATTGTCTTCCATCTAATTTCGTCTTTCACGGCGACTTCTAATAGCCAATTCACACAAGACCTTATAAACGCAAATACATGTATGCTGGTGATTGGTCAATTCAATTCAATAACGGAGGTAGATACACATGGAGCATCTTTCTCTATCTCTCCCTTTGGAGTTTGTTTTTCAAAACTACTTGTTTTTCTTTAAACATTAGACAGTTTGAAAATATGCATGAGTATTATTTTTAATGTAAAATTATCATTAGTAATTTGACTGTCAGTAAAGTTCATTAAACTAGCAATAAATTTCAAAATCAGTTTCATATTACTCGAAAAAAAATTGTAGAAAAATTGGATATTATTTAGATGAACTAAACAAATGTTTGGATGCTCCTGAATTATAGGAATAGGAAACCGGTGTTTTTTTATACTTTCTATTATTTTCTCATGCCCCTACGTGAGGGTTTATTGTTTCTTAAGAATGGATATATACAGCATTCGAATCATATCTATCTCTTATAAGGAATACTGGAAGACTAAAAAAATCACTGCATAGTTGAATTTAAGATGGCGAAGAGTTCTCTAAAGGAAGAAGATTCTGTTTTAAGTTTGGCCGGGAGGCCAAAAATTATCCGAGCGGAAGGATCCGGGTGAAACGTGAAGATGAAAGGAAAACGTCTCTCCTTCTTCCCTTCGTGCGCACGGCATACTGATGTTGGTGAGGGATCTTCATGAGGAATATTAACTTCTTACAATCGATTTTAGTCCCGTCGGAAGAAGAGTTAAGAAGTCGGCGGCACCCCTTTGACGTATCGAGCTAAACGACAAATGTTGGCTTCACCAGGAAATGGTACTTGAGCGGCACGAGAAATCCATGTCTCTCCTCCACCTTCGCCGCCGCCCTGTGTAAGTTACGTTGTACAAATGGAATTCCCACCCAATCGCTGTCCAAGGAACACTAAAAGAGCTGAGGGTAGGGTGCCATGGTTGCACGCTATCAAAGGAGCCGGAACCTTTAAAACCGTGTCTCTGAACACACCAATTTGTACGTAAGTTTAATACAACTGACGGAAAGAAGTAAATAATATTCTATACACTTGCATAAAACCACTAAAGTAAATAAATACGAAAACATTTGTTAACTAGATTTAAACTTTAAAAAAGTGCGTGATTATGAATTTTTGGAATTAAAGCATGTTCCCTGCCGAACGCCTGGTGTATCAGGAATACTGGAATTGAAAGTGTACACTCGATTCAAAAACTTAGGCGTAACCCTCACTCACGATCTTTCTTCGTCCTCTGGGGAAAACATACGGGGAATATGTGGACAAGTTAGTGAACATTTAGAATTTATTCGCATTGGCGAAATTCAATGAAGATATTAAAGAGCAATACTACCTACTAGGGTGGTTCCTCATGAATTTGGATAGATTGTAGAATTATATCGCATTCAATGTAGAGGACCAAATGGTAAATCATTGTTTGGATAAACTGAGTAGCGTGTCAAATTATTAGATTAGCTAGGTTGGGAATCACTCTCGGAGCGAAGGTTAAATTTCAGTTTAAATCTCTTGCATGAATAGGAAGGATGTCTCTTCAGCAACGATATTGAAATTGTATTGCATGTCCATCTTAATACGGTAGGAGAGATCGTTTAAATAAAATTAGAGAGATATAAGGTAGAACACACTGACTTAAGATGTCATTATTACCAAGGACCATAAGTTATCGAAATAACCTTATCCGACCGTGCTAGAGGGGAAAAGTATTTTTTGACAAAATTAGTCTGGCGTGCAATCATCCTTTGGCCCACACCCTAGCGGTGGCTTGCAGACTACAATGCATGAATGAAAGTGCTTTTAGAAATGAAATGGAAACTAACGTCTCATGAACCTTTCAAGATAATTTTCCATAAAAACATCCACGAATAGAGAATGTAATAGTAGAGTTTGTACTGCCCTGGAAAACTGAATCGAAGGCATAAGGCTAAAGGAAATATCTAATGCCTGAAAAATCACACAGCTTGGGAGAAGCTGCGGGTACCAAGAGGCGTCACCCGGAATGGAAGCCGGGCCCTCCTCTCAGTAGCCGAGTGCTCTACCCATTGGACTACCACATACCCTAGGAATTTAAAAATTTTAATGATTAAGGTGGAGGGATTTGAGACATTTAAATGATTAAAGGTATTACTAGTTAGGTTCTCCCAGCATTAGTATCGTTCAATAAAATGCACAAATATGGTGATTAGGCTAAAACAGGATGGGATAGCTATTTCACTGCGCCTTTCTACAAACGCATTCCTGAGGTTTGAGTATTCAATACTCTCTTCCGTTCCTTTTTCTGATCATTAAATGCTTTAAATAAGTAAATGGTATTTTTTTAAGTTTACCTCTCGTGCCAGGCTAATTACTGATTGATAGCCATGCCTTGACGAGTAGATTACACAGATTGCCGGGTAAATTTATAATTCCATCAAATGCAGGCAGCCACTTTCAAATCGCCTTATGGCCTTTGGGCTCCAGTAAATATTTAGCTTGTCAACAAGTTTTTCAAGGGTCTCAACGGCCCTTGTCCCTGCCACGACGCCCATGCTAGAGGCAAGTTAGACCCGAGGGCCCGCTAACCTGGCTATCAAGGACGGGTGAATAAAAAAGCGAATATGATCCTTCGTAAGATATTTAAAAGACTCAAAGGAAAAGTGAAGTTTAATGCATACTTTAGAGCTTGTTTTCGGACCTAAAATGCAATTTTAGGTAGTTTTTCCCGAAAACTGAAAGAAAAATTTTTACTTTGAAAAAACCTAACGATTGATAGAAAAGGAACTAATCTATTGATAATTTACCATTATAATTTTTAACTGATGGTAGTTGATTCGAATCCAGTTTCAAATCATCACATAAATCATATCGTCCCGCCCAATGTGCATGGAGAGTGCTATGATATTATTCTACCTTTAATCATTTAAGCAACATCGCGTGGAATATAATAGTCTTCCTTTTCAAAGAACTTCGGCACTAAACTCTATGTTTATATAATCCATTTAATTTCACGCAAGTACTCATCAATCAATTAGGCCGCAATTAGACTTATTTGAAGACTACATATAAAACCGGAATTGCATCAATTTCTAAAATGATGCAAGTCATCGTACTAGTAAACCAGTGGCATAAAATACACGGCTGAAGCATAAAGAGTGCCTACGGCTATAGCTGCAGTGTCTTGCGCTTTCATAACGCAATCTCGACTTTGAAAATTACTCCCTGTAGAACGTGCGTTTAAATCGAAGTCTACTGTCGTCGATTTAAATGAAGTATCTTTGGATATTTAACCACTTCTTGGCTTAATAAGTCATAAAAAAATCTTAAGTAGGTACTTAAATTTAGCGAAATATTACATTTTTTGTAAAACCATTGCTTAAAATTTATTTTTTAACGTATTTACGTGTAATTAAGGACAATGGAATAATTTTAGTAAACTAACTAAAACTACTCTTGATTTTTGGCCCAGCCTGAAAAATAACGTATTAAACCAATGCATGCATTCAAATGCGATAAAAATTTCCGCACAGACGGGGTAAAATTGTGTTGCTTTTAACTAGATATAAATGTTACAGGAAGGTTAATTCTCCTTCATTTTTTGCCAAGCAAATATTATGAAATTATGATTTTTTTGGTTTGGGAGTATAATTATCTGGTTTACCATACTTGTTGAGATACATCCGACACATATTTCCCGCGAAGTACCGTAATGTAGGACGAGGGCTGTCCTAACAAGTTAAAATACCTAGACAAAATTTTAATTAATTTGGAGACAGATAATGTTTTCTCATTGAGAATGAGAGAGTTATAAAAAATTAAAGCTAGTTACACGTTTAAATTTCAAAAACAAGCTAAAATCCCTCATCACAGAGTAAAAAAATGGTGCACAAGGTCGCTAAACTTTCATCGCAGTTTTGAAAACAGCTTTCAATAGTCTCGTTATGTTATAGCATGATCATATGATAGATTATAACCCATCGCTATTATATTACTAATTATCGCTAGATAATTAATTATTTTCATTTTGCTGTTAGTCACTTTTGAACTGTCTTGGATGGAATCTAGAGCATTTGATCGACAGTAAAGAGACCTTTGAGGGTGATGCATAGCATAATGCGTGAAATCGTTTGGACTCGCAAACTGGCTAGCAAATGCTACTTAAGATATGGCTGCATAAAAATAAAATAAAATGAAGAAGAAATTAGCTATTCAGTATTCTATAACGATACACATGCTCAATGGTAATAAAAATAAAAAAATTTGGCCACCGGCATAAATAGTAAGAGCCGTTTGAAACATGTCCCCCTGAGAGGGTATTGGGAAAAATTAACGCTTCACGCCTCCCTCAATCATTTGACGAAAGTTATTTCTTTATTTTTTACGCTATTTTTTCGAGCAATATCAAGAAAATGGAAATATGCTTAAATGCGCAGTTTCTTATCGGTGAACTGGTTCACCGAGAGTAGCCACAAGTCATGTTCTTCGATTACACATTACGTCCAGCTCTTTAATCCATTAAATCAACTGCTTAGTAATTTATTGAAATGGTTTGGTATGCTAATACAGTTATAAACTTAAAATAATTGGTATAAAAAGTACACCCCTCTCTCATGTTGAATAATGATTTAAGTGATCTTCTTTCTCTATCTGAGGTTAGCATTGATTCTTACAGTGTTATCAAAATAGAATATTTACGCAATATGCAAAATTTACTTTGGTACTGAAGCTAAGACTCAGCTAATTTTTCAAAGACAATATGAGGTGAGTTAACTAGTTTTAAGTATTAAAATAACGCTATGTATTCAACCTTTAGGCAGACTTTCCTAAAACGCTCATAAATAAATAGAGTATCGCCCCTGCGCTGATTATTGTGAGAGGTTTTTCTCGTAGTCCTGATGTGCACATATGCAATCAATGTATTGCAACACTTCTTTAATTAATGTTTTCGGTTCACTAGGAAATGCTGTCATAGGATTTTCAATACTCAAACGAGTTCAGTCGGCACACAAATGAAGGGAAAAGTTGAGGCCAAAACATTAACGAAATTGAAGCATATACATCACCCAAGATCATAATTATCATATCCTTACTATAATGTTCCAAAGCAATACATTTCGGGTAGCACTATGCTTAGGGAGAGAAAACAATACTTCCGTCCATGTTCCATCGAACGCTGAGGTGAAGTCGAAACTTAAAATTGAGTCTTAGTCACGAAATGGCAAACACAGCTACATCCGTTTATTGCAAATGCAAAGAGCCACCCTCCTTTCACTAATTTAGGGGTGAGAAACATTTTCGGCGCAGAGGAAAGCTATCAATTTTCAAAACCCTGGTGGGCTACAAAATCGTATGATTATCTCCTCCAGATTAAAATAACAGTATTTTACCCGATATTCAAGAAGAAATCGTGCAACCATCGACAGGCTAAATGGAAACATTGAAGCCCTAGGGCTGATATTTACCCCCTTCTGGGGTAATCAATCAACTCCTGCCCGCGCAACGTCAGTCATCAAGCAGAACAATTCCAAAAGTAAATATATCAAGAAATCCGCCGCGAAACATTTCGACCATTATCTTGAAAGCCTGGTGCTCTTACTTTGGACGTTCAGTTCCCACGGTTAGAATTGCATCAACATCTCCCGGATCAAAGGCGAGCACTCCAGTTCGGCGAAAAATCACTCACTGGTAGATTCACTCGTCACCTCAAAACAATTTCAAAAACGAAGCATGCAAAAACAAATCCTATTTCATGGATTGGGGAGGAGGCGAAACCATTGAGGCATGATAAGAGAAGAACGGGCGGGAAGGTTGCATCCATTATGAAAACGGCGGCGCAGGGGGGAGGAGGAAGGGGGAAAAGGGTTTTCAATCACCACCTTCGGCAACATACGTGACACCGCTATGAGCGCACTCGTGCCGCGGGGGGTGAGGGATGAGAGCGTCATGACGTCAAGGCGGCGATGCTCCTTTGTCCTCGACCCCTTGACTCCGATACGGAGGGAATGAACGCTATCATTGTACAGCTTATAATGGCATCCCCCGCCAATATTTCGCTTCAGCTCGTACAGGCAGTTACGAGGCGCAACCCAGGTCCCATGAATGAGTCAAATGGGTGACTTGAGAGAAAAGAATTGCAATGCCAGATGCAAAATTTAAACGCTCACTTTCTCTTCCAAATGGATGCTCTCCATATGATCGGAATATTCTATACTACATGAAAAACGACACAAACATCATAAATTACAAAATGATGCCATCATTCCGTTGTTTTGTGCATCCAGTACCATCCAACAACAGTTGTGACGAGAGAGATTTTTTTTTAAGACAAGAAAAGTAGATCAATATGAAACAATCATTGCTTTATGTTCCCACCATGTTCCATATAGTGAAAGAATTCCAAAATTCAGTTCTATTTCATCCATAAACCAACAAAGAGTTCGATTCCATATGTAATTATGCATTCAACGTGTTCCACAAATAATTTTGGTTCTATTCCTTCGAAGTGTTAGAGCAAATACTAATATGCATAAACACTATTAAAATAGTCCTATTGACAACACCATTTATGATATAAAGTAAGTTTCAGTTTTTCCTGATTCACCAAAATAGGTATACTGGCAATTTTAATGCAAAAACTCCATTTCAGCTTATTCCATCAAGTCTCAGGGATTTTATTTTCACGGAAAAATTATTTTCAATATATTTAGGAAAAAAAACTCTTTAACTTATAAGTTACTTACTGGTATTTGTACAATGGTATGTCCATCTAAAATGAGTGCATAACGACGAAATTCTTGAACCCTTTCAATTGGCTGCCAGCGGTCAGGAAAAAGGGAGGCCAACCTAGAAAGATAATGATAAAAGAGCAATGAAATACAATAGGCTATAAGAGCTTATGACTTTGTACTTAATCCTGACAATCTGATTGAAACTTATTTAGGGAACTTGTTTGACTAACATATTTTAACCTAAAAAGTTACGAACTATTCCCTACTTCTTATGCGGTCCCTAACTGCTTAATTCGCGAAAATCTAAAAAAAGCCAACCCATTTCAGTCTGTAAAAGAGAAGAACTGGAAATATTAAGCATGCAACTCTATATCGCTATTCAAAAGAATCGATGTCATCCATCGATTTCCCTGAGAGTATTTCTTGTGTCGCAACATTAACCTTTAACGGAGTCATTCGCTACATGAGCATTAAAAAGCAACAATTTTCAAAGTTTAAAAATCATTGGCCTTGACCGGGAATCAAAGCATGATCCCTCGATGTCCAGCCGTCCGTTAAAGGTTACTGCTGCAGCATCTACCGCATTTTCTTTGAATTTGTCAAAGGTAAAACACCCTTGTGTTTAAAGTTTGGCATTGACCTCGTGGACTCTGGCGCTATGCGCACGACCACGAATCCCTGTGGCATTCATTGTATGCACGGTATTTCGTCATTATATCTTGTTCTTTTAAAGACCCCAAATTTTGGAGAGAGAGAGAACGTCTCGGTAGCTTAACCAGCTGAAGTACTAGGCCGGATCTCGAGGGACCCAAGTTCGAATCCTTTTTACTTTTTGAAAAATGTTGCATTGAAAACCAATGATTAAGTTTCAGTACTACTCTGAAGAGGCGAATTGAGCTTAAGACATTTAACTGGCGAAAGGTTTCACTCATTTACAGAGGTGAGAAAGGATTTACCAAGAAGGCTGTCGAAGAGAGGAATCTTCATCCACGGTGCCATAGCAAACAACACGATCAAGCAACATGCTCGCAAGGAGGCTGCCCGAGAGGACGAGGGCTTTCTTTCCCGTGAGTTAACCAGTCCTTT
This sequence comes from Hetaerina americana, assembly GCF_022747635.1. NCBI lineage: Eukaryota > Metazoa > Arthropoda > Insecta > Odonata > Calopterygidae > Hetaerina > Hetaerina americana. Next base: position 27,812,996 of record NW_027287427.1, on the reverse strand, counting down.
CAACAGAAAAGAACAGCATGTCTAGCAATAATTAGTCCCTAAAACGAAGTCACCAAAGTGAAATCCAGAATCTGCAGTATTGATCAGGTGCACAATGAGTTCGTCTTTATGCGACATTTTCACCCTAGAGGCATAAAACAGATCGGGAATCAACGCAAATGTAACCATTTTTAAATGCGACTAAGAATTTTTATATTTTGTTTGTAGAGAATTAACACTGTATCAAAATACCACTTAGCACGGGATGATGGAGAAGGGATGGCTCAAATTCATCAGTATTCTGACTGAAAGAATTCTAGGGCTGAAGATGTGAGTAAGGAGAGAGTGCTTAAAGAATTCAATCAAAATGACAAGTTAAGACTCCAATGATGAAATTAAAATTAAGAGGAAATGAGAATGAGCAAAATTTTATTTTGCTACGAACACATAATGGGAAAAAATACGGCTCCCTTGATGTATATTTTGATGGCACAATTTGAATGAAATACTGCCTAAGTATATCGCTTGGGTCTTTGCTATGCTATTTCTTGACCTCAAGCAAAATTAAATACCATCACAAGTTAGACTTTATTAACAAAATTTATCACAAAAACGAGATGATTTCCGTGATTAGATTCCTTATTATAAGGGAAGTAAGCCATCACGATGCCAACTGGTACGCGGGTATCAATCCTAGCAGGTATATCCCAATGAACGCTATCATAAAAACCTCTTTTTATACCAAAGTTAAAGAGGCAGTCTCTTAGACCACCATTTGAGCACTGATCTTCATCAAAAATAAATTAATGCCAGTAACTGTTCCATTTTTCTGCGTCAAGGCTGTTTCCACCAAAATTTATTATAGGTTTATATAGCCATGAAGATACACATGCAATTCGCAATCACCATAACCATCGTATAGGAGCTCCTTCCATCTGAACTTGAATAGTCCTTGAATGAGCAATTTCCGTTCTCATGCCAGTTGTGGGTTTTATTTTCATTTCAGCTACCTCGCCGTGAAATGCTAAAAAGAAAAGAGGCAATGGCGGATGCACTCGCGATTTGAAAGTAACCGCATCGCGTCTGGCAAAGATTCATGATATCGATGGGGCAAGATTGCATCCAGCAAATAATGAGCGACTTTTCGACACTGACGCATGAGCGAATCGCAAAGTTTCCGATGGGAAGATAAAAGTATTTCCTTTCGCATGCCGATAAGATAGTGAACCGTTAACAGACATCGCTCAGTTTATGCAATTAAAATTTACCCATCGTGGATAATCGTGCAATTAAAGTCAATAATCAGGGCTAAATCCCTTACAGAAATGGACTTACTTACACCTTATGACTACAGAAAATCTTCAACGCAGCTGATTGAGTCGATAGATACTGGAATTATAATAAATTATGGTGCCCGAGGTTTGCCGGTACGAAATGAAAAAGAAACTGAAAGATAACAAAAAGTGCGAATTATGTTTAGAAAAACCAGCAAATTTATGACTTAATGAATACCTTATGCCATTTTCATCTTTCCCTTTTTTTCTTCGGTATCGCTCGGGAAAATACCTGAAAAAACCATTTAATTTTAATTACCAAGGGATCAGCAAAAGAAAAGGAGAAGCTCAATTAGTAACGCCAAACGTGTGAGTTTTAAAACAGTTCAAAGTGACCAAAAGCTTAGACAGCTGAGAGTTACTTTTAAAATGAAAGAGTTCTAAGCGGGTGGATGGATATCTTGATATTTAACTGATCAACAGTCCAGTTGGTAAAGGGAATGGTTATACGTTTTCCCTTAGTTTGGGTTCGACTTTGTTAACACTGCGTATCGATGGAGGGAAAAACAAATACTTGAATCTCTCTTTGACGGTGCCTTTCTCTCTTATTTTATCCCGGTGGTGTCCTCTATCTTTCTAAAACTCTATATTTCCTGTTCTCTTCAAGAGTTAAGATACCACTAGGTTCTAGTTTCTTCATAGCCAAGTAGTACAAGAGTCAAGTTTAAATAGCATAATCGCTTCCACTGACGTACTGAATGATTCAATGAGGATTAAAGCTATATTTTTGTGTACACACTGAGAAATGTCTACGACCATCATGCTTTAATACCCTACAGTAGGAACACACTTTTACGTACACTTTTATTTATCTGCACGGTTGAATGAAATGGAATAAGTCAGCGAAAGGAGCGACAAAGAGAATATGAGACCTGCAGGGAATACTTCACCTTGGAGGCCTGGTTCAAACCAATCCCAGGATTCATATGAGCAGGGGATGAAAATAACGCGCATGAAAGACAGACGAGACCTCTTTCTGCGAGAACCATGACTCATGAATGGCTGCGTGAGTAATTCAAATTTCAGATGCTACGTGAAATCGTGGTTTGCATGTAATCGTATGGTATAGATGCTCCTATAACGACCCAAATCTGATATATTAAATTAGGGAAGAAGTATAGAAAGTAAAAATAGTATACTCGCGGTGAAAATTTTCAGCCAAGAATTAAACTCGGCAACAAGCTGACTTAGGTACCAGTAGAAATTAATGATTATAGGAGCGAAATAAATGGAAAGTAAAACTAATTATGGATGATTGTCTTCGTTGATTAAACGCTAAGATATCGATTTTATTCCCATCCCATTCGTGTTATCAACTGGTCAACGCCAATGCAGTCATTATTTTCTGTATAAGATGTGTAATCTATAGCAAAGCAAGTTTTTGTTTAAGTCATAGTGCAGCCAATTAACCATACTATTGGTCATCTTATTTTCATTCGAATTCAATTTTATTGAAACATTTCAAATCTACATGAAGTACTTTGCGGCAGAGCACGTTTCATTGCATTACCGTTACGGCAGGTACGAAGATAAAATATCATGTTTCGATTTATTCACAAATTTCAATGCTCATGAGACTTGCGAGGATGCAGTGCAAACGTGGATAACACGACGTTTGTACAAACGCATCAATTATTCACGCGAAATAGTAAGGACGTCGGAAATATTATATCACCGGCCTTTGCACATATTAACCTGATTTAAAAACCATTGGGTAGCACACCGATGGGTGACTCAAACACTTGGATAAGCGTTGATCGATTACTTTTCAGGCTGACCCAGAATAAATAATTTTGGCGCCGCATTAAATCGATGGGCAAGATTATAGCGAAAAGTAAAGGGAAATCGAAAGTCGAAGCGATCAATGTGAATGATTCTTCTACTCCGAGCACAATTCGTCATTACGACAATACCGAGCATCACACGTGACAACATGAACTTCCCAAAAATAAAATGATAATTAATTTTACTTAAATTTAACGGCTAATCAAATGGCTGTTAACCTAACACCCTCTGATATACTGATAAATTTCACAATTTATCCTCAAATATTTAGCTACTAATAATTTACTACTACGGCCTACCTACTATGGAGCGTGATATTCACATACCGTTAGGCTCATTTATAGGTGACCTATACTCTCATCTAACAACGCAATCTTTAGGGTTAATACGCATAGTACAGTTTTCACGGAAATTGCCACGGAAAGATATAATAAGACACTTTAATTAGCAGCCTCTGGAATATAAGGAAAGGCGGTTTTTCAAAGAACATATCTCATTGAAAATTTCACATACATATGCTCCATTTTTCCAAGGGAAAAATAAAGGAGATGCGTATTTAATACACAGATATATTGGACATCCGGCCAACTGTTAACATATTTGTTGAGGTATTTATTTTTCCATTTCTCGTAAATAATTATTGTTCAAACTCCTAACTGTATATTTTACCTTATGACGGTGAATTTATTTATATAAATTACGTTGAAACTCATTCTACAAAGATCGATTTACTTTTAGGAAAGGAGAATGATTACTGACGCCATTATCTCGAGGGATCAGGAGTACATGCCGTCAATCGGTTTTCCAAACTGGCCAATTTCCCAGCTTTCCCTACGTCTACGTTTTTTAGTCCTACCACCTTTTCCGGCATAAGAGCTGTATGAAATCATTGGGTACAGCGAAAGAAGATTAACCACGTTAAGAACGACTTCCTAATACAGCTAATGAAGGGGTGGATGCTCTAAATATATAAACGCCTCCATTTACGATAACATTAGCGCCCGCGGAAAGCTGAACAGGAAATTTTTTACTTTATACTTCACAAAAAATAAAAAATAATATCGGAGGAACGAATGGATAATATATTCATCAGTGACCGGTTTGATTATATTTGGAAACAGGCGTTTCCCGTGAAATCTCAGCAGTTTCAGAAAAAAATTGTGTACAGGAATAGCAAGTTGCACCAAGGTTAAGTGAGAAAGGAGGGCCAAGAGAGAAAGATATTTAGTATTTTCAAAAATACCTTCGAATTTTGAAAAATACCGGCAAAACTGGACTATTAGCTTGCACTCAGTTAAATATGTTGGCATTAGTAATCGAAGTTATTAAGAGAGATGATGGACTGCTAAGGTTTTCTGAGGTGTGTTGGTAGATGTGATGTTATTCTCTGATAAACTTAACCATCAGCCATATTGTATGCCCAAATAGGATAGATAACTGACACACAGATTGTATTAAAAATGGATTTGGGGATGACAGAGCATTCGGTTAGGGGATCGATATAGTGCGGGCACTGGCTTCCCACCCAGAGGGCCCGGGTTCAAATCCCGGCGTTGTTGAATATTTTTCAGTGGTATCTCGATCTCTACTTGAGGTGCTTTGTAGAGGGCTCTTTGAGTGAGTACGCCGTCCGTTGAGTGGGACGTTAAGCTGCGGACCCCTTGGCGCCTTTCGCAAAGAGCAGGCTAATGCCGACGCCGGGTTTCTCTCCACCCTTTATCCTTTCCTGTCCATCCCCTATGGCGCAAATGACCTCAGCAGTCGGTCGCCTCCCCTAAGTACTTCTACTACTAGCATTCAGTTGTGTGGAAAAAATATCATACTTGTTGGCATTTTTGTATTTCGCATATATATATGGATTTGTGCATTTGGTATCATTTGGAAGTATGTCCTAAGTGAAGTCTTAGGATTTCGTAATCCTTCATAATATTGCTTTCAAAATTTTGACTACGCCTTAAGCAAAAGATGTAATTCATTATCTCTTGCCGGTGATTAATTTTAAACTGCTACTGAGTCACCATCTAGCTGGTCTCCAATCGCATTAGAATGGCTTCCGAACCATAAGTTCTTCGGAAAATCTCCTAAGAATTCTACATACAAGCTTTCACTGTTATCACCATTGCTCGTTTTCTTTACTCAGCTATGCTAGGGTGTGTGGTAGAGGATGATTAAACAACAGACATACAGCGGGGACAAATGAACATGCATGCAATAATGGAGCATTATTGCGGAGGAAAATAGCAAAAAAATTGCGATCACTGCCAAAAAATCACGATCATACGCGCCAAACCAAGTAGCAGCAAAACAAGCAGCCAAATCGCCGATCAGAGACAGCAGCACACTCGACGTAACTGCGACTAACAACTCAGAGATCAATGCAAACTGAAGGCACTAGCAACTACAAAGCTACAAACGTAAAAATGAAAACCAAATTCGCAAAATTAGCAAGGAAAAGCGCATTGTACATCTCTTCAATAAATGAACCTTTATGGACCTCGTGAGAAATCAAAACACGATCTGAAATCCACTGCGCTAGGACGTTTGAAAAATGCCATCCAAAGTTAGTGACGAGGATCAGTGACGAGATAGAGAAGCTTAATTAATAGTTGAGTCATCTACTTCCAGGTGCACTATCGTCGCACGTTAGTGCATATGAGCCTCGTAAAATGACAGAATGTAATGTCCAGATGTTAGACGTTATTGGCAATTTACAAAATATGGGTGGCAAACATTGTTCCTGACCTAACTTGATTTTCCTAAATGAGTTTATAAACGGTTTTATTCCAAATCTACTCCAAAAATATGATAATTGAACATTGCTCTAACAAGGGTGCAACTTACGGAGTTCTTTGCTAAAATTTAGAGACACATGATTGATCTAAATAAATTAGTTTAAAAAAATTTCTCGGTTCGTGTGACAGTTATGGAACAATTTATTCTTTGCTTGCAGTTATCACAATTCCGTTATTAGGCACACTGCATAGCCTATATAATTCCCCATGTTGTTACCACAAAATTACCAGTGAAAAAATAATTAAATTCTATAAACTGGCCATTATCTCTCAAAGTTTTCCAAACTGACTTCCGTGGCTAGCTGAGCAAATCAAAATAATAAAATGCATACTTAGCGTATTTCTTTCTTTGCGCGAGTCGTCATTATCTGCGAATAGCCCTATTGCGTGTGTTTTTTAAAATGAGATACTTACAAAACCACTTTCCACCCATAACTGCCACCTCATTCAACAAGTCAAAATCAACAGCATAAAATAGCATCAGAGCCACAGCTACTAATAAAATGTGGGTCAGCACAAATGATCTTCATCAAAAAAATTACCCACAGTAAATACACAAGTCCTTCGTGAAAATAAGAAAAGATTTATAAATTCCAAAGAAACTGCGGGAGATGCCGCAACAGTAACTTTTAACGGAGTCATCCGCTAATGTGCATTTCAATGCAACAATTTCAGAGCGTAAAAATCATTCGCCTTGACTGGGACTCGAACCCAGATCCCTCAATATCCGGTCGAGTGCTTTTAGCCACTTAAGCTACCGAGGCGTCCTCTTAAACTCTGAAATTTTGGGGCTTTTAAAGGAACTAGATGTTATGACGAAATACCGTACATACAATGTCACATGTATTCGTAGTCGTGCGCGAGGCGCCACTGTCCACGAGGTTAACAACCGCAACAGTACTTTTAACGGAGTCATCCGCTAATGTGCATTTCAATGCAACAATTTCAGAGCGTAAAAATCATTCGCCTTGAAGTTACTGTTGCGGCATCTCCCGCAGTTTCTTTGGAATTTGTCAAAGGGAAAACACCATACGTGTTTAAAGTTGGCTTTAACCTCGTGGACAGTGGCGCCTCGCGCACGACTACGAATACATGTGACATTGTATGTACGGTATTTCGTCATAACATCTAGTTCCTTTAAAAGCCCCAAAATTTCAGAGTTTAAGAGGACGCCTCGGTAGCTTAAGTGGCTAAAAGCACTCGACCGGATATTGAGGGATCTGGGTTCGAGTCCCAGTCAAGGCGAATGATTTTTACGCTCTGAAATTGTTGCAAAAGATTTATAATTTACTTGATTGGGATGTTCGGTAAAAAAGGAAATTGAACAACAGGTATGTCGTCATGTTCTTAATTATATTAAGTAAATGTTTTCCTCTACGTGAAACGTATTCTTCAACATAACTCAATCAAGACAAAGCTTCTACAAAACAATTTTAGACCCCTCAGATGATTTATAGTGGTTTATTTTGGTAATGATGCATGAAGCATGATAGCCAAGGCTGATGATTTCAGTAAAGAAGATTATTGCCGTTCCGATTTTAAAATGTGGCCTTCATTAACGAAATGATGAAGAGCTCAAGGACCGAAGGAAAAGGATGGCTACTTAAGAAAATATTGCGACAATCGAACAGATGCCGTCAGACGTGAAAGCGCCATACCGCGGCAATTAAGTCAGAAAATTGAGTCTTGAAACAAAACAATTGATTTTTCGAGGAGGCTAACAAGGATAAATGATTTTTAAGTCTTCATTAAGACATCATATCCATTACTATCCATGTTGTTCAATTTATATTTGGAGGGAGTGCTAAGAGAGGTCAAGGAGGCGTTGATTAATCAGTTGGTCAAAGTATCGAAACAATTCCTGACCGCAATACTGAACCAGTGTGATGTGAGAAGGAAATCAACTAAATAAAACTATGATAAGAGCGTTCTTGAGGAAAAAAAGATACATTAAAATGAACTTAAATGCTGAGGATTAAAAATTGGAGAGGTTACAGCAATAAACTAATAGATAGTAGTTTATATATCATGGGTATTTTAGCAAGGGGATAAAGGAATAATTTGCGGCAGGTAAAGAAGTTTTGCGAAGAGGAGGGATATATTTGATAGTTTTTCGATTTCCGTATCAAAAAAATTTTCTGTGGAATCACAGAGTTATTGTCTTTTTTCATTTACAAGAAGGGATGTAATACATAAGAGATTCAGGTTATTCGAAGAGGGGCGGAAATTCCGTGATAATAATTTAAACAGAGTTATCCACTGATGTGAACTGAAATTTTGAACCCCAGTCATTGTGATTGATTTTAACACTGTGAAACTCCTGCACTACTGCAAATAAAGATGCAAAGAAATTATTAGAGAAAACTTTCATAGATAATGCAGTTTTGTATGGCTTAGAAACGTGGTCATTAAGGTAAGAGGATGAGTGTAGATTGGGAGGTTTATTAGATGTGAGCATGGAGAAGAATGGCGAAAATCGGGCTAAAAATAAGAGAATGGAAGGTTAAAAGATAATAGAGGGGAGAATTTCGGGTAGGCGAGGTAGGAAGGTAAAATAAGGAATAATTGACGGATTAAAGGGTGGCATGAGGAGCTCAAAACTGGTTTATTACGAGGTAATTTAAAAGTTCTCGAAATCACTACTAATTGTCAGCGCTAGCACAACGAGTTTCTCGCGTAGTAATGGGTAATCCTTTATGAGTAAATACTTTAGGCGTCAGTGCTCTGGGAAACGATCTGTGGTGCGGACGACTCTATGTTATTGCTCCCGTCTAGTGTTTTGTGAAGATGGAAAAAATTAAGAATCGAGCAGTGATTAAATACTTCGAAAAGAAATATATGAAATAAAAGGAAATTCATGCCGACTTTCAAAACACTCTGGGGGATTCTGCTCCTTCATATTCAACCATTGCGAAGTACGTGCGAGTTTGAGAATTCGTCGGGACAGCTTGGTCATCCCAAATGTGCCACTATCCCAGAAATGATTGCAAAAGTGGGTAAAATGGTCATGGAGGAACGCCAACTGAAAGTGCGAGACATTGCTGAGGCCATAGGGATGTCATCTGAACGGGCATATGACATTTTAACAGTGGAATTGGATATGAGACAATTATCTGCGAGTTGGGTGCCGCCACTCTTGACGCAGGATCACTAACGTAACAGAATGGAAATTTCCGAGCAATGCTTGACCCGTTTTAAGAGTAAGTTACAAGATATTCTGTGCCGGTTTGTGACCACGGTTGAAACTTGGATCTACTACCATACCCCAGAGACAAAACAGCAGTCATAGCAGTGGAAACTTGTTGATTTATCATCACCAAAGAGAGGAGCAAAGACAATACGATCGGTCAGAAAGGTGATGGTTTCAGTTTTCTTGGATGAGAAATGGATTCTGCTGATGGATCATCTTCCCACTGGTTAAACAATTACTAAAAAATACAACTTTAAACTACTGGACCAACTATTGCAAAAGATGCACGAAAGAAGACCAGGTTTGGCGAGGAAGAAAGTCATCTTTCATCAAGACAATGCACTGCAACAGTTTCAGAGTGTAAAAATCATCGCAGTTAAGGCGAATGATTTTTACACTCTGAAATTGTTGCATTGGAATGCACATTAGTGGATGACTCCGTTAAAAATTACTGTTGCGGCATCTCACGCAGTTTCTTTGGAAATTTAAGACAATGCACGCCCACGCGCAACTGTCAGTGCCATGGCGAAAATATGTGAATTCGAATTGTTGCTACACCTTCCTTATTCGCCTGATGTGGCTCCATCAGATTTACCCAAGCTCAAAATGTTTCTCGATGGACGGAGGTTATTTTCAATCAAAGAAATAACAATCGAAGTAGATACAAGTAGACATTTTACAAGCCTGAAGGAATCTAATTTTTGAAATGGGATCAAGACATTGGAGCATCACTGGACCAAGTGCATTAGTGTAGACGAAGACAACATTGAAAAATAAAACATTCAATGAAGCACGAGGATGGTCTGAAAAATTTCCAACCTCAGAAAATTTCAGAAAAAATGTACCTTTTATCTTTGTTAGGTCGGAAACTATTCAGACCATCCTCGTAAGTTGTTTATTTCTATTGCATTCCGATACATTTTTCGATTACTCTTCTGGACTCTTCATAAGCTTACCTTGACTTATCATTGAAAAAATGCCATTCAACATAACGCGTCAGTACTAAAAAAAACAAATTATTATACAAATTATATTGTATTATTGAAAAGCGCAATCGGCCCCTCGCTGTGAAACAGGGAAGAGAAAAATAAGGGAATAAGAAGTACAAGCAACTAAGTTTTTATGGCACCCTATATACCACTACTAGGGTGTGTGGCAGGGGTTGGTTTCAAATTAATAATGGAAGCCAAAATAAGTTTTGTTCAATGTCAGTAATCCAAAAAGCTTTAGCCACATAAACTAGACTATCTAAGTAAAATACCCTTCATTATGCGCGAAAACATCGCTACTATCAACAATAAGAACTATAAAATAAGGTTTACAGAAAAAATGACCATATTTTAGGCTACTTAGAATTCTAAAAATTATATTTTTCTCCTAGCAGCCGTTTGCAGACAATTGATGAAGAAAAAATTCTACCCTTAAAAGCGTTGGCATTATTATTTTTTACTGAAAGAGTACCCATTGGATCCAGGAAATTGTCAGAGAAATATGTAATTCTATAGTATTAGTTTTATAAATCCCTCCGAGTGATAATCTGCTCCTGCACTGTTCAGTTGAAAATCCCATATCAAAAACGACAATGAAGTCATCATGGATGCTTGTTAAGGATTCATCACGAACTGAGTTGAAGTCATTAATTTTCAGGGTCGCAAGCAATTTCAAATGTAGTCATAATATATTGCGTTAATGATTGTAATTAATCACTGCATCGGGTTTTCCTCCTCCTGTGAATGTCATTGCATTACGTTGGCGTTAAGCCGGCGACGTTTGGCTGAACAATGCAACTCTGCCACCCTATAATCTTCTATTCTAGTCGTCCCTTTAAACGAAACAACGCAGAACAACGCTTGAGGATTCGCCAAATGAAAACAATTGAGTTCTTAACAACCGTCCTGTCCGACTCCGCCGGAGTAAACATAATTCACTCACCTCGCCGATGTAAATTCTTCTGCAGCCATACATAAGCTCGCGCTGCATGGTCGCATCGCTACGTTAATTTTTATTCACGGCTCGCACGCAGGACGCCATCCATCTCAACGACCCCCCGCCACCTTCTTAGGAATCTGAAAAAGGGCTCACGTCTCTCTTTCAGACCAAGCCCGTAATGGGAAACCAAGGGTCCGTTCATAAAGGTTCGGGCGGAGTTCGCGCGTTCGCAGAAGACGTGCGTGAAGATGAATGCTCGCCAGGCACGGGAGAGGCGACACCTTGAGAGCGCTAAAAGCTAATTCCTCGCGTCCTTTTTATGGGTCGGAAAATTTATGGCGCCCACATCTTGAGCTCGTTTTATATTTTTTTGTTCGTCGTAAACGTTTTTCAACGCTATAATTCGGAGGGAAGATGTCGGTAGCCGAAATTAATATATTGGTCGGACGTTAGAGTTAATGTATTGGACTTAGTGGGGTAAAGCGATGATATTGACGTAACGAGTGAGAGACGGACAATGCATTTCACTAAAGATTCACAGGAACTTCTCAAGGATAAAAGATGTTTGCTGTTGGTTTTTGCACACGTGCTAAAAAAGTCAACAATTTCAATCTTCATTTACATAAATGAATGATATATTGCCATCCGGGGTTAATACACGAGCCTCCGTCCTCCTAAATGGAGGGCACAATATTAGTTCCAGGGCACAATACATGTATATAGATTTTGAATTTAAAAGAAAAAAAGCGATCCCACCTAAATGGGCTAAGATCGCATTGCAGTACCAAGCATGAATATGAAAATAGGTGAAGGAACACAGGCGTTAGTTTCACTTGAACTTAATTAAAGTAGCTTTTACGACATGTTTCCTCAATTTACATTACAAAATATGAGATATAACTAGCCAACTCATCCTCTTCTCAATTCGTTGCACACATCAGCTGTAGTTCTGAAAACTTTAGCAGAAGTAATCACTTGGCTTCTGGCTTGTTGTGCCAGAGGAGACGGGGTGTTTCTGATTGTTACAGTCAGATAATAACAAAACTTATTAGTATTTTTATATATTATAGAAAATAAGCATTAAGTAGGCTTTTCTATGCATTGTAGAAAACATACATAATACAACTTTGAAGACTGGTATACCACTTGTCTGCCAATGCCTCGGAGATTAAGAGTGATATACAAGAAATAATCCTATTTACAGTAATTTTATCAAGAATTGTAAACGACAGGACGCGAGTAAGGTCAAGCGGTTAAGAGCAAAAACCAATAATAATATGTAAATGTTGCCATGTCCACTTATTAATTTAAATTTCCGAACTTAACTGGAAATACTCGGAAAAATTATTTAGTAAATGATTGAACTCATATACTCGTACGTTGTGTTTCGAGGATAGACTTTCCGGCAGTTAAAATCACGAGTGAGACCGAAATTGGAATATTTCACGGCAGTTGGCATCGATGCATGCATACAATTATACATATGATATATACGTACATATGAACAATTGCCGATTTTGTCGTCATCTTGTTTAATATTTAAAACTGGAGTGATGCCAACTGGTAGGCTTTCATATCTACATAAGTGACGCATGGTTGAATTCGTAAAAAAAATTAACACAAGGGAAGATTTTAAAGACTTCAGAGCTAGAGGAACCTTCTCAGATATTTTGAACTAAATGAATTAACTGAAACGCTATGAAAGGATTTCCTTTATCAATAATTCCGCACTAGAGTGTTGAACCGTATACGAGTTACAAAGGAAACCGTAATATTTCTTCTTGACAATTAGAAGTCAGGAACTAATTTATAAACCATTATTTAACGCCAATCATACGTACTAGTATAATATAACAACTATTTCTGTAATTTTTGCAATTAAAAGTCTTCAAATATTTTGAAATGAACCGTAACTCTTTGGGTGAATGCACTCCATGCACTCCTTGCTGGTTGCTTGTAGACGTATATATATATATATATATATATTTCCGCAGGGTCAATCAAATGCAATTAAATGTGCTTGACAGATTTTAAGATGAATTTCGGCAGGGACGACGAAAATAAAACAAAAATACAATCATTAGAGCTAGAGGAATATACTTTTGCTTGGCACATTAATGGCTCCCGTGCCACCAATTAAGTGACCTAAATACAGTAGTAGTTATTGAGGAAGGCAAACGACCTTTAAAGTCATTTGTGGAATTAACGATCATGAGGGTAATTTGGTGAAGGTGGGATATAAGGGGGAAATAGGAGAAGGGTGGCAAGAAACCCGGCATCGGCATTAACATATTCTTAACGGAAGGCTTCTAAGGGTCCACAATGTAATGCCCCAATTGACGAATGGCATACTCCACTTGAATTTCTCTCCACACAGGGACCGAGATAACGCAACAAAATCCTCAACCACCGAGATACGAAACTGGGTCCTAGGGATGAAATTCAGTACACTAGTCAATGCATCAACTTGAGTTCCAAATAAATGTAACAAAATATAATGTTTACTAAATAATCGTTTCCTTATTACAACTTTAAATAAATGTCCTTACTCTTAAATTTTGGGAGATATATACGAGTTTGACATGAATGATGTCCGGTCACCTCCTTGCACGTGAACTTTAAGAAGATCACGAGGTGCCATGAATATATACAAGAATTGGATTAAATGTAATATAGCTGGTGATCTAACACTCTTTACCACAGCTTGCATGGTAGTGTACAGATGTAGATAGATACATGGCAGTTTCGCAAAAACCACTCTTATTTGACTCTGGCAATGATAATCTATCTTAACATCTAGACAAATACCCCGCGTTCAACCAAAAAGGTGGGGGTATGGGTTACAAGTACCAATTGGAAAAATAATAAACGAGGGAAGGTGTTTAAGGCCTGAGGGCAAAGGAAAAAAAATACCAACTAAAAATCTCTTTGTGCCATGTTGGCGCACACATGCATATGTACACGATAGCGGTAAAATTAGTTTTAAACCAGCCTTAATTTTACCCAGTATGGAAGTTTTCAGGTATACCAAATAGGATACAAGTTATAAAGAAAAAATTTTATGTCCATATTACTTCGAAATAAAATGCATCATTTTAACATGGTGTGCTTTCACAGGCCACAAATGCTAGCAAATATGTACACTTATTATTTCTAGCACCGTTTTAAGTTCACCGCCGTGTGAACGATTGGCCAAGGAGCATTAAATCACCCACCTATGACTGAAGCGCTCGTGGGGGAGGATATTCATGTTTCAGTAGATTGATGGAACTCGGTAGTGCCCGCAGATACGATTGATGGACTCCTCACTGCCCGCTCCACTCCTCTGCAACGGCGTGCCTCATTCGCCCCCGGGGCAATGCTGCACGTGACGTCACCACGAAAAGCACCTCGGGGTATGTTCCGACGTGGGTCTTCCATTCTATCTCCCGGGACTCTTCTCCCATGGCCGAGTATATCACGACCTGGTGTGATAGCATGCTACTTGCCTGGGAGGATGGAGATCTGTGGATGATCCTAGGGAGGCCTCTAGAGCCCCCATCCCCGAGAGACTTAACCTCTTATTCCACCCCAAGGCCCTTCTCATGCTTAAAACTCATCAAAGCGGACTGTTGCTATAAGCGGCGACGTTGGAGACCCCGGAGGTTGACTGGAGTGTGGGGAAGAAGAGCATAAAAAAACCTCGAATGGAATCTTCAGACTCTTTAAAGTGGCAGTTTACGAAAACTCCGTCGAAGAGATTAATATTTTATACAATTTTTTTCTCTTCTGAGTCCTTGCGGATTGATTGGTAGACGAATAATGGAGTTAAGAATTTTTAAGGTCAATAGCAAAGTGGCTTGTGGGTATCCGGTCTAAGCGCACAAAAGCTCGACAGAGCTTCGTGTTACTCATCCTCCCCCCTCCTCTCTCCTCAAGGGAAAGAAAGAGAGGTGCAAGCGGTGGATATTGTTACTTTTCCCGCGGTGCGCTCAATGAGCAAATCTTCCGTCTCTTTCGGCTTTTTTTGCAAATCCGGGATATTCTACGATGTTTACACGCAAAAATCCCAAGGTTTTTTTTCCCTTTATCGTTGTCATTTAAGGACGATTGATCAGAATCGAAGGGTTCACTCCACACCTCTGTCATTACAAAAGTTCAAGGTATATTTGAAAACTTGATTGTTGTCATTGCTGTTGGAAATTCGTGTCTTTTCCGCATCAGTCAATCGATTTTTTCCCTCTCAATCATCGGTGATCGTTGTGTTTTCCTCGGAAAACGATATTCATGGAGGAATTTAAAGGATCATCGCATTTTTTTCCATTATAGCTGGATTTTCACTCCTTGGAAAGAATTTTACTCGATTACAGGGGAGTTGTAGGCAAGCCCCACTCGATTACAGGGGAGCCACACGATAAGGGGTATGCAATGAGCGTGTCAAAGTAAAGTACTCCTAAATATTCCACTTGAATCAATATGTTATAGTCCTTTTGTAGAGAGCTGCTATAGATCTACACAATGATCTGATATTCAATGAAAAAAATGATTTCTAGATAATCTTTGAACTAAATTTAAAGGTGTGTGTGTGCTTGTATAGCCATATTATGACCATGCTGGTTAATTTATTTACCAGAGAATATAGGCTAAAGAATAGTCAATGGCGTGGGTATTTACATTGCTCACAGATTGTCTGTGCAAATTGAACTGTCCGAGGTTTTTTGAGGTAAAGAAAGCAAAACACCATTTATTTTAACACTGGGACTGTACAAGCCTCTCCAGAGATATGCGGCAAGATGTCAAGAGACTACGCGAAACCAAATTATGGATGAATTACAGCGTAATTAAACTTTACAACTCAAGAAGTAAAACCCATAATTTATACAGTATAGTGCCTAATTTGCACGGCTTTTTCAGAATGAAGCTAAGGGCAAAACAATTTCCACGTGCGTGGACAATTTTTTCACTCAGGAGTGGAATTGCTTCCTGTGCCGTTAAAATTTGCATGGTCGAGAAACTGTCAACCAATCATTCACTGACCGATTAGGTTGTCTCAAAGTCCTATTTTATGTCCAACCCATTAAAATGCTCTCAAGTGAGGAGATGCAGCTCCTTGGAAAGCCTCAAAGGAAAAATAAACCGCGCGACATCGGGGCATTATAATTAACCAAACGCTGTAAAAAGCGCGAAGATTCAGATTAACGCTAAATTTATTTAATAGCTTCAGATTAACATTTAACGCTCCAGGTACTACGGTCATTATCGGTGAACCACTGATCCGACCAAATCAGCGATAACCTTCCGGTGGGATTTAATTGGCCAATTCATTTACTGATGATCTGACAAAGCAATAGAATTAAATGCTTCTTTAAGACAAGAGACACGATGACACTTTCAGAGACGCTCGAAAGGGTAGAGTCAGCGTGAGTGAACATTTATCTGCCTAATTGTCTGAATTATCCTCGTAGCATATGGTTATTTGTCAAGAAGGAAAAGTCACGCTCGTGGCTCATCTTTCATCTCTCAACTTGAAGGATTATTAGCCCCTCAGATTGTATCTGATACCGTTCGCGAGCGCACGCTAAAAATCCCGACTTTCGGGGTTCCCTTGCGTGCGGCCTTCCTTCTCCCACGGTGAAGCGGCAATTCTCGCGAAAGGGTCAGCCAGAAAGGAGCAAGGTTGTGCCATAAAAAAATGAAACGATAAGAAAGCGGCGAGAGGGGAGCTGAATGACAACTTTAATAGCTGGTGATTCGAAAATCCTCAAAGGCTTTGCTTAAATCCCGCTCATCCTTATTACGATGCCATAATTTTGTAGTATAAACCATGAAATTGTATTTTTCAACTTGCGATTTAATAGTTAGCTTTAGGATAGCATTCACGCCACCTCACAGGATTAGCAGAGAGTGAACTTTGCACCTTCATCCTGGCCGATATGTACGGGGGATCCGACGTGGTGGCAAGAGCATCCGCAATACGAGTTATGCAGAGACCAAGTTTTCATTGTAAACTAAGTCAAACTTGACTGCCTAGTGGAGGGCATTTCAATCATACTGTTTGACCAAACTCGGATAGGGATTTTAAACGGGGACTCTTTGAAGCTTGTCTTTAAATAGTTGACACAGTGCTTGCCTTCACCATTCCTCCACACCTTGGAACTTTACATTCCCCCGGGGTACCCAATAATGTGTGCCGCATTACCTCTTTATAGCTATTATCATTAAAAATCTTTCATTTGGAAGGATATATTACTCCTATCAAATTCTTTCCATCATATGTGCATACACGTCGATATATTTTATCATTTTAATTTTAATTACACACGCACAATTAGTACCCTGCAGGTCATCACTAGGGTGTGTGACCGGGGAATGATTACACACCTGACTACTTTTACTCACAATACTTCCCCCATCTCGCGCGTTCGAGCAAAGTTATTCTGATCCCTTGTCGTTCGTGGGAAAAATGACATATTAAATCCATTAGTGCTATACCTAATCTCTCTAATTTCATTTACAGGATCTCTCCTACTGTAGTACGATGGGGATGATAATACGAGTATATTCTCAATATCAACACTAAAGAGACATCTTTCCGATACGTGCAAGAGAGTTAATCTTTAATTTAACCTTCTCTCCGTTGTGATTTCCAACCTAGATAATATAATAATTTTGATACTCTACTTAATTTATCATAACAACGTTTTACAAGTCTACCTCCTCTAGGCTGCACGCGATCTAATTCGGCAATCCGAATGACCTCATTAGTGTTCTGTTCATCTGTTTTTAAGTGCCCCCTTCAATCCTTCGTCCCTCTCCGCGGGGGGATCTACTCATTACCTGCAACATTGGGTCGCATTCCCTGCCTTTTAGAGTCTCCTCGGGGGGGAGAGTGTTTTGTGCTGCATGCTCATGTGGTGGTGGAGTTTCACATTTTTGCTTGTTGTGTCCTGGCTTGCGTGTTGTTGGATGGCTTAAGTACTGCATCCTGGGGTGCAGTTGTTTTTTGGTTTAAGGTATATGTGTTTGCATGAGTATTGGATGAAGGGTTTTTTGCATGAGTGTGTGCGCTGCTGTGGGTGTAGTGTTTCGTGTTGTTGTCTTTGCATGTAGTATTGTTCCTTTTTACGGGTGGTGACCCAACACCGCCCGCCACACGCCCTTGCGGCGGCTTGCGGGGTATTATGTAGACGTAGCTGAATCCATTCAACTTCATGAGGATCCCATACAATAGCAGAATATTCTAAGGCTTCATCAGCCAAATACTACATTTTTCTTTAACCTTTTCATCACATTTCTCCAATACTCTTCCAATACATCCTTATATGTTGTTAGCTGGACCACATATTCCCCGTTTATGTTTCCCCAGGTGAGGTCGTGAGTAAGGGCAATGCCTATGAGTACGCCTGGTGATTATTTGATCAAGACTGCACTTTCTAGTTCCATATTTCTGATACAGCAGGCGTTTGGGAAGGAATTGCTCTTATTCCAAAAAGTTATCACAACTCACTTTGTTAAGATTAGTTCCAATTGCCAAATAACGCATCAACGTTGGATTGCATTTAGGCAATTTGCTAAAGCTACTCACCCTCAGGATTACGGATATCTCTGTAAACCACTGAATCGCCGGAAAATTAACGTACCTTACTATTATAAAGAATAGATAATAACAATTTTCCGCTACATAAAATCTATGTATTTATCTAGTGGAAAATTGTTACTATCTTTTCTTTATTATGTTCGAATTCTACCACATAACGTCTGAAACTACTCAATTTTTGTCTTACTATTAACTACGGAGTCAATATCGTTAACGTAAGGAGAAAATAAAAGAGGTACGATAACGCGTTCTAAGGGAACACCTCAATGCTTCTAATGCGTTAACACCATCTATGAACACCCTTTGTACCCGACCATTCGAAACGTTTTTAATCAAGTCCAGGATATTTTCATGTATACCTACATATTCATAGACTTCCAGCTTTGCGAGCAGTTTACTATGAGGTACTTGGTCGAAAACTTTTTAAAAATCTAGGAAAACCGTATCCAGTGGAAAATTGCTATGTCCCGAACCAAAGACATCATGAAAAAAGAAGCGAAAGCTGTATCTCGCAAGATTTACCCTTCCGGAAACCGTGCTGATTTTTCATTAATAACTCCTGATTATCGAGGTGTCTCGCTATCGAGAAAGGAACTATATGTTCCATGAGCTTGCATAATTGAAATGTGAGGGAAATAGGTCTATAATATCTCAGTTTCTCCTTGTCTCCGTTTTTAAATATACGAGCGTATACTCTTAGAATATACGCGTAGGTATCACATTAGCCGTTTTCCGATCACTGGGAACCATGCCATCTACTACGAGCTGGTATACGATTGGCCCGGAGGAATTTTTATGGTTGATATTTTTCAGCTAACCTTCTATTCCATTATATAAACTTTCAACTTTGGTATCATTTGGTGGGAACAATTTCAACAAGTATGAGCGATAGGGTCAATCAATGGTCTGCAATAGTCAATCACAAACATCTATTTCTACATGGTGCCCTGCAAGTCTACCGATAGGTTCATTGACAAGTTATAATTTCACTTTAGATATGCAACATAAATATCAAGTGTTGTAAAAAATGTTAGTAACTATTAATACGTTAAATCATTTGAATTATGAAAATTATTTTCACTCCAGCACTTCAGTATCTAAGTGTTTACACTGACTATATATATATATATATATATATAGTATATATATAGTGAGTGTAAACACTTAGATACTGAAGTGCTGGAGTGAAAATAATTTTACACTCACTATAAATATATATATATAAAAATATATATATATTTATTTATTTATACACACACACACACACACACACATATATATATATATATATATATATATATATATATATATATATATATATATATATATATATATATATATATATTTCTACGAATGCTAGACGAGCAAGCAAGATGAAAAGTAAAATAAGTATTGAATTAAATAATGTCAATATTATAAATGTATTACCAAGAATAGATATATTTTCCTGAGAAATCTGACATAGTCCTGCATCGCGGTGCAGTGGAAGATGACTCTTCCAGGGGGACCATTGATGATAGTGCCGATTCATTGGCACAATATCATCCACCTGCGAGTCGAGGTGATTGAAATAAGATAAGTGCCTAAACATAAGATACCAATGCTAAATAAGGCAAAAACTCCCATGGAGCTTGAAACGCAAATCATCCTTGAGCCATTTTGGCCAGCAGGAAATAGCAGCTGCCAAGGGACCAACTTGTGAGACGCAATCTAAAGCAGGAGACTCTTTGTGGTGATGTTAAACCTCCATCGCATTGGGGAGACGCATAGTTAGAAAACCAAAATTTTAATTCCAAAGAGTTCGCTTGACATTCTGAGTTAATAAAACTAAATAAACCATTGCTACTAAAAAACACTCGAAGAAAATTTTATAGTATTTTTATTGGGATAAATATAAAGGATTCAATATTAATAGTGAAAATTATACCTAAGTCTACATGCAAGTCAATAATATTTTCTAAATAGTTTAATTTTCTCGGTGTAAAAAAGGTTTTGCGACAGGTATCTAGAACGCAGTTTGGGTGACGCTTCGAAATGTATGAAATTATTTCTATTTTGTAGAATGAGCTGGTCATGACGATGTAAAGATGCCAAAAGAAAACAGAGCCCTGAGCATCACTACACCTGGATGGGAGTTGGAGGGCACAACTTTTTCGCAAAATCTAGAAAACCCTCGTATCTTGGACTTAGCGAGAAATATTTCCCAGTACAGGCAGCCGA
Organism: Hetaerina americana; assembly: GCF_022747635.1. NCBI lineage: Eukaryota > Metazoa > Arthropoda > Insecta > Odonata > Calopterygidae > Hetaerina > Hetaerina americana. Next base: position 27,792,191 of record NW_027287427.1, on the reverse strand, counting down.
TATAAAATACACTTGGAGGTGGTGACGATCCATCGACCTAGCAAGAACATGCCGGTATATCGAGAGTTATCGACCATATTTTATATCGAATATATATTCTTCATCAATTTAGGGACTATTTTGTTCATTTAGTTATATGAAAAATATTCTCCATGTCTGCAATACCGTCCATATTGACGATAATTAGTGACCAACGATAATCAGATACCATAAAATTATCAACATCAACTTGGTGGAAATAAAATAATATCAACGCAATGACGGCATATCGCCCAATCCAACTCGAGCCAACCTTGCCTCCACCTCAATCATATTATCAAGAAAGAACGCCCACCCATAAATCGTACTTTGACACTTCGACCTATCCTCATAGAGGTGATCCGATGTCTAGATAAGGAAATCTCGCGTATTCAAAGGATTCCCTCGATTGAGGGCGTTAATTCATCCTAATAAATTGGCTAAAGATTACAATAATGCTGTAAGATTGAGGGATCATGATATAGCAGGCATAAAATTAATTAGTATAACGAGCATAGTAGTAATGAAAATTATTTCACAATGTCAATTAAAATTCAAAGAACAATAAATTTAAATGATTGGAAGGCAGTCAGCAAACTATGTAACTGAATTCTCCTTTCCACAATAAAATTTGAGGTTATTATTTATTACACACATCACGCGCTACAATCTGCGAATAGGTTTAGGGGTCCTGTATAATTTCACACTAGTAATTGTGAAGGCCTTAGTGAATTATATTCAATATAGATGCCCTTCGGATTACAGATAATATTTAAACTGCCATTACAAATTCTAAGCATCGTGGAATACTTAAGTACTTTTTTAGATTAATTATCCACCGCAAGCTATTTCCTTCCTCATTTCTTTAAATGTCATGACCTCTTCACGGAACCTAAAATGTCTAATCTCTTCCCCTCTTATCTAATTTCCTCTTCTACCTTCTGCATTAGCCTTCAACTTTAACCCTTCTACTAACATCTCATCATTTAACTTTTTCTGACGTCTTCAAAGTTTCTCCAATAAATCCATCTTATCTTCTACAGTGTACCATTTGGCTTCGCAAACATGCATGTTTACGTTTTGTCAACATGAGAAACCAAATTAAGAACAAGCACAACTCGAGTGGAAGCAAAAGTGATATTAGGTTTGGAATCCATAAAATCAGTTAAACTTGCGGGTCACCAAGCTAAAACTAGCCAGTCATCCAAGGCGTTATCATCACTGCTGAGCATATAATATCAGTGTGATACGTATGGGGTGAAGATTATACACTTAAAAAAGGTTATGAGATATTTGAGGAGAAATGCTAAGTTAAACGTTGAAATACGACAAATACTAAAGCAGGTAGAACAGTTTACATACAGATTTACCCCAATATTTCGGAAGTGTTTTGGACAAAGATGGTCAAAGTAGTAGGGACATCAGAAAAACAATTGAGTTAGGCCAATGAAGCTTTCATAAGGATGGCAAGGAAGTTGAGTAAGGATGTTGAGAAACGATTACTGATAACTTGAGGGTGGTTTTTTAGACGCGGAAACATTGTCATTGAAGCAAGAGGATGGATGTAAATTGGAGCAGATGTGGGCATAGATTTAAGCAGGTTTCAAAGATTTAGGTGGGGTTGAAAATAAAAATTTAGATGGGCAGTAGAACAAACAAAGAGGTTCTAGACATGGCGGGGAAGGAGATAGGACTATATGGAGATATCCAAAGGAGGCAGGTAAGGTGGGTGCAGAGCATTTTGATAGGCAATGGAATGCTGATTGTGATAGAGGGCAGAATGTTGGGCAAGCGAGGAAAAGGTAGGAATAGAGTAGAGATATCGAACGGAAAGAATGGAGGCAGAATGTATGCGGAATTGAGGATGGGTTTATTGTAGTGTTAGGTCAGGTTTTTTCGTGTGCATTCAAAACCTACCTTCAAGGATAGACTACCAAACCACAACAATTAATGATCAGAGCTCGCAAACATATACGATTTTGTTTTTTTATCATAAAGAAAAGAAAATAGTTTCGTTAAGTCAAGTTAAAATTTTGAAAAAAATGGTTAAAATTACTCAGAGGTCCTTTGGTGCAAATGAAAGAAAAATGAATAATTTATTACCTTTATCTAGGAATTTAAAGTATAAATTCTGAAATCTATACTTATGCTAAAATAATATTTTCGTTTAATTTGCGACACGTTAACGACACCCTCAACACTTCATACTCCAACATAGTATTCCCTTTTTCTTTAAAAAACAAAACCACCGCCACATTACTGCCCGAATTACATTCCCACGAATCTCTCTGAAACTGTGAAGATAAGCATCCCCACTGCCGTATCCCAAGCAATTTCTAAAATACATTCGACTCCAGCATTTGCGAAAGATACAAAACCTGCACCACTCGTAAAGCAATACCTTCCTCGCGAACACCATTTTAATATTCTCCCACCTTCGTCTTGCCAAGCAACGTCAACTATGACCTTATGTGCCAACTCCAGTCGACTTTATAGATCGATCAACGCACCACGCCCCACATTATCAAAATTAATCATAACCTAGCATCGTGTAATTCTTCCTGCTCGCCTTACTTCCAGTTGTCCGATACGCCGCTACTTATAATATCAGTTTCGACCCTGTTAACAACCAACCCGCCATGCTCTCCCTCATAGAGTCACAGCAGTTCGGCGTAACTTCTACAATTCCTTATGCGGAAGTATAATTCAGTTCCAAATCAAATATCTTCTCTCAAAGTGGCTTTTAAAATTCAACAAAATTTATATTTTTCTCAAACTTTCTCTGTCTCAGCTAGTGATGGTGAGTAAAATCCGGGTAACATTCAATGGGCGGGGATTGATCGCCCGATTCACTTGCCCGAATTACTCCTGCATTAAACGCATTTCCTAATGATACACCCTTACTCTAGAATCCATAAAATGGACGATAAAATAGTTTGTAATATTATCAAGCATGAGTATAGCATTTCAAAATGGGAGGGTATGACAATAAATAACTCGAAAAACTGGATAGAGGCAATGATAATCAAACTAACCTCCTGAAATTTATTTCACTTTGCTATATATTCACCCTGTACATTCAGACACTTGTCCATCACTTTTAAAAGTACTCGATGGCCGGCAGCGAAGGAGTCTTTTGTTAACTGTCGCAGTCAACGAATAACCTCTTGGACTACGGCAAAATTGTTTTCAAAATTTCGGCCACCCAAATAAAGTTTAAGGGCAGGAACGGATGAAAATCATTGGGGAATAAGTCGGGACTGTGCGGTGGATGTTCTTTCTAATGAAATGTTGGTAACAGCTCCCACGCTTGTCTTGCGACTGTTTGCGACTTGCTAATTGACTCACCCTCGTACTATAAACTCTCGTACAGTTCTCAGAGTTATATGTTAGACAATATTTTTCGATTGTAATGTTTGCAGGTTGTTTCTACTCTGAGCCTAAATCAAATAAAGCATACAAAAATTAGAAATATCTGTGACTTCTGCTTAGAATAAAAAATACCGATGACGGATTTCTACAGTGTTTTTCTTATCAAAAATTATATTTCTCTTTCTATTATCCTTCCTAAATTGGAGCGAAACGCACATGACTTCAGCAAATTCTATTGCTAATGTTAAGTTAAAGCTCAGATTCTTCCTGTGGAACATCACTTCAAATCACAAGAAACAACAATTCTCACGACATGCTTTAGGGAAAAGGAACGTTCTTAAGCGCGATCGTGACTTCAAACCCTATGCGTAAATTAATTCATCAAGGCCAAAAAAGGTTTCCGAAACGATGCCCACTGGCGACTGAAGCCAACGACAAAGATGAAGTAAACATTCAAACACTACAAACACCGAGAAACGGCCTTGGTTTTAAGAAAACATACACAAATGTACTTCTCACGATCAGTCTTCGCAAAGGTTAGACCTTTCTTTATCGTGAGAAGAAACGGTCACTACCATAAGTAGAAATAACAAGGATAGGCAAGGAATTAGATCTCCTGACTAAGCAAAAAACATCGTACTGTACAGATGCAAGGTTTCTTGTGGCTTACAAGGGTAGCATCTATATTTATTTCAGCTATTCCCTTGGCAAGGGGCTTTTGAAACTAATCAATGCTCTGCATTACCCTTACTACATATCTCCCTTACTACAACTGTTAGCACTATAAAAACTAACGTTTTTATCAGCTGGACTACAAAAGAAAGAGAAAAAAATGTCCGGCATTCATCATTGGTGACTTCGTTCAGAAAAGCTAATCTGAATCCATGAAAATAATTCGAATCTTATCTCAGAGTATATGGCTTCCTTTACCTACGTACCTAGCAGGAAAAGGGTACGCATACGTTCTACTAAATCTTTAAATTTAGCCACACGATACGATAAACGATGGATAAAACTAAGGCAATATGCACCTAGTGTACCTAACTGTAATTGGAACAAGATGCTAGCGTCAATGAAAATGGATGCGACGCACAATTTGTATTGGACCAGGGATAAAAGGGTCGTATCAGAAGAGGGTATCAAACTGACTTTTGCGTAGTATTTGGTGCTGTAATTAGTCCATTATTCTATCAGTTTATTTTATTCATAACTAGTCAATATTACATGCCTAGGACCGATGATTAATCTACATGGGACTAATAACTACTCATTAAACATTGGGTGGGAATGCATTGCCTTGATATTTTCATCAGTACCAACCAAGCATTAAACCATAAATTTCGTTAATGATATCCTACTACGGTAATTAATTAGTGCAATGGCACGATTTAATTATCTTAAAATTCTTAAAACATAGAGCTGCTCCACGGTTAGCCTCCCCGTGGTATCAGAAATATGTAATTTACGAGTCATTCTCAATACTCGGTACACTGCAGTGTAGCAAAACCAGTGAGACCTCCGCTTTCTTACTCCGGGGTTTACTCTCCCCCACGATGTCTCAATGGCGTAATGAGCGCGCGGAGTTGGATCTGGCTTTCTGATAAGCATCTCTCGGTGACTGCCCGCATCCTTACTTCCCTCGACTCCATCGAGAATGCTCGCAAGGCGATTTATTCGACCTCAAATCTCTTCAAAGGCGGCGATGGCGTGGTCGTGACCCACGCTGCTCCGCAGGTCAAGCATGTTGAGTACGCCTAGGAGTTACGCGCAAGCCGCGAATATTTATTATCTTATCCATTGGCTGAGGAAGAATATTTTCCAAGTCACTTGATTGAGTACTTCCCCTTAGAAGTTGGCGAGTTTAATTTAAGGCAGCAATGAAACCATTACTAAGACATGAATGTTTTCGGAGTGCCATAAAGTTTCCTTCAAGTCTACAATGTGGTTAACTTGCTCAAACTTCAAGTGCTTTGGCAATACTTGAACCATTGGCAAACACTGGCTTTTAGCGTGAACCTTATGGCGAAAAGAAATAACGGTTTTCACACAGTTTCAGTTTCCCTAAATGCTATTTGATTCCGTTGACGGATATTAACACAGATAACGCTACAGAACTCTATGGACATTAATCACCGGCAATACCTAGTAATTATTTTCAAAGCGGATTTATATTTTAACTTAGGCTAATTTTCATTTAAAGACATAGATTTCTCATCTTATAGAGGCATATTTCAACCAAACGAAACGATAAAACATTGATTTGGATTTTTAAAGTTTATCATTGGTTAAACAACGACTTAACTACACTTATGACTTATTTAATTTAAGTTTATGCGCTAATTAGTAACAAAAGCGCACTTAATTATAATTTATTAGAATCGTTAATCATTATTCAGAGGTTTTGAAACATGATTGACTAACCATTATTGAAATAGAAAGAAAGACTCGTACTTTTCCACAGATTTTATTATACGGCACGACGCGTTTCACCGACTTGCGGCATCATCAGGTACAAATTTGCAAAACAGACAGAGCAAGCATATATACCCTCAGGACAGAGTGGGGGCGGGGAGGGTTGGAAGGATTTGAGGGGGGTGGGGGCTCGCAGGTGCGTTGATGGATTGTTTTGACCATTTCCAGGCTAATTTCTCGGAGAGGGTTGGGGAGGGGTATGGGAATAATTGCTCATTACAAAGTGTCGTGTTGGGGTTCACCAAGTGCCTTCTAATCTCTAATTGCTCGAGAGCGTCCATTTTTAATCCTTTTGGGAGTGTGTGTAATATCTCTGGGACAAAGTCACTGCTGTGGTTGAATTCTAGTAAATGCTTGGCGAAGAGAGAGTTGTTATTCTGATTTTTGTGACACCTAGCGTGTTCCTTGACTCGTAACTTGATATTCCTGCCGGTCTGACCGACATAAACGCTGTTGCAATCCTCGCATTTCAGTTTATAAATGCCTGATTTGAGAAGGCTATCCTGGGTGTCTTTTCCATTGGCTAGAAGTTTGGAGAGGGTTATGGGTGAGTAGAAGGCTGCTTTGAGTGAGGTGGGTAGGCAGTTGGAAATCCTATATGAAAGATCTCCCAGAAACGGGATCGAGCACCACTTAAAATCTTTAGATACTGCGGGCTGAGATACGAAAATGCTTTTTATGGCCATTGCTTTTTGTTTTTTCCGTAGTAATGTGTCAACTAGTTTGGTCAACTAATGTGTCAACTACCCACCTCACTCAAAGCAGCCTTCTACTCACCCATAACCCTCTCCAAACTTCTAGCCAATGGAAAAGACACCCAGGATAGCCTTCTCAAATCAGGCATTTATAAACTGAAATGCGAGGATTGCAACAGCGTTTATGTCGGTCAGACCGGCAGGAATATCAAGTTACGAGTCAAGGAACACGCTAGGTGTCACAAAAATCAGAATAACAACTCTCTCTTCGCCAAGCATTTACTAGAATTCAACCACAGCAGTGACTTTATCCCAGAGATATTACACACACTCCCAAAAGGATTAAAAATGGACGCTCTCGAGCAATTAGAGATTAGAAGGCACTTGGTGAACCCCAACACGACACTTTGTAATGAGCAATTATTCCCATACCCCTCCCCAACCCTCTCCGAGAAATTAGCCTGGAAATGGTCAAAACAATCCATCAACGCACCTGCGAGCCCCCACCCCCCTCAAATCCTTCCAACCCTCCCCGCCCCCACTCTGTCCTGAGGGTATATATGCTTGCTCTGTCTGTTTTGCAAATTTGTACCTGATGATGCCGCAAGTCGGTGAAACGCGTCGTGCCGTATAATAAAATCTGTGGAAAAGTACGAGTCTTTCTTTCTATTTCAATAATGGATATCAATTACTTCCACGAAGTGAAGCCTGAAACAATAGAATATGATTGACTAAGATAAATTATATTTGTAAACCATAAATCCTCACGAAACAGTTTTATGGGCATGCATTAAACGGTAAAACAAAAAGTGATTGACCAAATAAAAATTATAACATTAAATTGCCGTAGCATTGGAAACAAAATATCAGATATTGAACATATTTTTGCTAGTACAAACGCAGGCATAGTAGTTGGAACGGGGAGTTGACTCACGGGAAGCAAACACTGAAGTTTTTCCGAGCAGTTTCACAATTTACAGAAAGAACATACCTAATAGATTGGGTGGGGGAGTACTCATTGCAATAAAGTCACATCTTAGTAGCCAACGATACGAATGCGACGTAAATGACATAGAGTTGTAGAGAGCTGCAAAATAAAGGAAAACAGAGACATAAGCCAATTCGTGTGCTCATTTCACAGACCCCCTTATTGTAATACAGATGTTCTACACAAGCTCGACGACCAAATATCCACTCTCAGCAACAAACATAGCAACACTATTATTATTATCGCTGGTGGTGCAAATCTACCGTTAAATTGACTGGTACACGTACTGCGCGGGGAAAATCTGCCAAAAACAGAGATTCGTGCCAAGAACTCCTTCATATATTCACAAAACACTTTTTAGAACCAATTGTTAAATTACCAACATGGGGCCAAAGCATACTAGATATCTCCGCGATTTCTACGCACGAAATCGCTGCAAACATAGAAATGATGGACGGAATCAATGACCATAAGGCTATTTTTGTAGAGTTAAAAACTAAGTTCGTGAAAAAAAAGAAAAGCGTAAAATATATTTATTCAACAAGGCAAATTTTAACGGACTAGGAGAATTAAAAAAAAAATTATTGCAAGAATATAAGACTGAAAACTGATACAGAGAACACTTGGCAATATTTCTTAAATATTTTACACGAAGGAAAGAATACGTACATCCCATCCAAACTTAAATGCGACCGTAAGGAGATGGTACAACGGGGAAGTCAGATCGGCATTAAGATGACAAAGATGGCTAGAGTAAAATTTTAAAAAGAGTTTAAAATGTGACGATACAGTTTATGTGAATACATCCAAACAGAAACTAAAAAACTGTCGTAGTAAAACGAAAAGAATCGCGCGCACAGCACTACAATATTTTAAATCTAAAATGCTGAGCGAATATCTTGAGGAAAATCCAGAGTCATTCTGGTCCTATGTTAGGGAATACAGGGTAAACGTCCAACTGTTCATTCTTTGAAGACGGAAAATGGAGAAATCATTACAGATAGCGTGAAAAAGGAAAATATTTTAAACCATTTTTTCCAGGTCGTCTACAATAAAAACACAAACGCACCAAACGATCCTCCAAACCCACCTGGGGAACACATGTGCGATATAACACTGACCAGGCAGGGAATAGAACATTTGCTCCATAGTATCAAAGCAAACAAAGCACCTGGGTCGGAAGAAATACCGGTTAGAATATTAAAGGAATTAGCTGAAGACATTGCCCCGTTTTTAAAAATTGTTTTTCTAAAATCAACAGAAAAAGGCTCAGTACATCGCGACTGAAAACTAACCCCTATTACTTCCATTTATAAAGGTGGCGATGGGGATAACCAACCAATTACCGACCCATTTCTTTAACATCGACCTCTTGTAAAATATTGGAGCACATTATTTCCACTAATATTATGAGATTTCTTCATAGTAGGAAAATACTAACCCAAAACCAGCACGGATTTAGGAAAAGCAGATCTTGCGAAACACAACTTGGTCTCTTCATTCACGATATCCTGAGATCAGCAGAAAGCAATACACAAGTCGATGCAGTCTTCCTGGATTTCAAAAACCCTTCGATAAAGTCCCACCCAATAAATTGTTACACAAATTTAAATACTATTGAATCAATGAGAAAATTATTAATTGGATTAGAGACGTATTGTCAAATCGCAAACAAATAGTAGTCATCGATGGGTTGTGCTCAACGAATAGAGATGTAACTTCAGGCGTCCCCCAGGGATGTGTAATAGGGCCTTTTCTGTTCTTAATATACATTAATGACTTAAGCACACACGTTGGTAGCAATCTGAGGTTATTTGCTGACGATACGGTGGTATACAAGGAAATAAGGAGCCAACTAGATCGCGAGCTACTCTCTAGAGACTTAGACAATATCTAGGAATGGTGCAATAAATGGGGATTAACACTCAATATAGATAAATGCGCAGTTTTGAAATTTTGGAACAAAGGAAGCGAGGAACAGGATATAAACTACGAAATTGAGGGTTCAGTATTGACTACGGCCAACCGAGTTAAAAAACGAGTTTAACGATGACACTAAAGGAATTATAATGGCCTACTATAAACTACTTAAATAAAGCAGAACACAAAGATAAAATAAGGGAGATAGATTCCAGTACAGATAGATACAAATACTTATTACTTCCCTGAATAATCAGAAATCATAATAGTAAAAAACCAAAGTCAATTTAGAAATATTAAAACACTAAATTTAAAAGCCGGAACAAAATTAAACATTGCAAAGATATCAGGTACATTTGTGGGTGCATGTGTACGTTAGTTGGTAGTTTGTGTGCTTGCATGTGTGTGGGGTTCAAGGGTCCTTACATGGATGTATACCATATTTGGTTGTGGACTGTATAAATTTGTGGTTTTTGCATGCGATATTTTCTTTTCTTAATTACGAGTGGTGCCCTACCACCCCATGCCACACGCCCTTGCGGCGGCTGCGGGGCATTAAGTAGATGTAGATAGATAAACCTCCAATTTGCCTCCCCGTAAAATCAAATGATCAACTGATAACTCAATGGGAATCGATTTGGGCTAATAATTTGAAAGGATAAATTACAGTAACCAAAGTTAATTAGACTTACTTGACTTAAAGGGGACTTTTTAATAATTACCACACGAAAAATGATATTATTATTTTCACTTCTATTCACACATCTTTTCTAACCGATAAACTCTCATTCTTATCTTATCCTGCCGACCTCAAATATGTGTAAATAGCGAAACAGCTTTGCTCCCTAATTATTGGACGTGGAACAACAAGCGGTCTAATAACAAACATTAATTAAAAGCTAAGACAGCGTATGAAAAAATTTCTAAGTAAAGTTGACAAGAAGCATCACCGATAAAAACTGGAAAAAAATACTCCAAAATCAGCTTAGTCACTGAAAATCTTGCCACCGAATTTAAAATGCAAACATATTTTCACAATATTTACATGGCCACACTCAAGGATAGCAATTTACGTTTCCTGATACTACCTCATCAACGGCGGCATAATCTCTCTTTCCCGCTTGTTGATAGATTAGATTCGTCCTCCATTTTCCCTGCCGCTGTCCTCCTTTCCCTCCCACCAGGTGGCATCCATTGTATTGCCCATTCCGACTGACATTCGTTTGACTCACTCTCAACGTTCTTAACGCAGCACCCAAATCCTTAGCTCATCATTCCCAGTTGATCCGCCCAATCCTTCTTGCTTACTCAAGATTGTCACGTCAGAACCATGCTAGGAGAAATGACTTGCTATTTTGTCAGACAATAATCCATTGTACGAAATATTTCCTCATGTATAGGTACACACAGGCAATTATTGAATGATTTCATCAAAATAAGTTATTATGATTACCTAAAAGAGTAATTCTAGAAAAATTATTAGTTAATCCTAAGATTCAATGCGTTCTCGTTGAATTAGAAATGAATATGATCTTGAAGTATTACTCTCAAGCGATGTCATTTACTTAATACATTTCTCCACCCACACAAGTCCGTTAATATATGTTTATCTTTAAATCCTATTTAAGAAAACATTAATAAATTTCACCATAAATAATCAACATAGCTCGTATACTACTGCGTACTTCTCACTCTGAATGTTGCAGATTAGATCTTAGAACAGAGAATTTAAATTATTACGTCATCAACTTACTGGATCCGAGTAAACGATGCAGCATAACTGCCGAAATTTCACAGTGATCACTCAATAGTATGCCAATTATTATTTCTCTAGTTTTCTTTGATTTATAAAATGGGGTTGACTGAGACCGGATGAATGTTTACATGAAACTACGTTAAAGTTGGCAAGGGGAGGAGATAATAAAGATTATACTATTGGCGAATACGAGCACTATGTGACAAGTAAGCTGGGAAACGTGAAGGAGATATCGTCGTCATTATTGTCTGACGAATGGCTTATGTAGAGCAGACTGATTTTTACTTAGTGTCGATGGCGATGGAAAGGGAATATTTGAATTTTATATACGTCTAACACTGAAAGAAAGAAAGGAATTGCAAGCAGAAACTCGCCCTTAATTACAACTCCTACATAAGGGATGAAAATTTAGCAAACAAATTTTTCTGACGCATCAAAACTGTTATCTTCATATAAGAACGTTGCAAAAATTTTTAAAAATTGTAGAGATAAATCAGAGGTTATAAATAAACATGTTAATGGCAAATGCAAAAACCAATACAAAACGTGCCACGTTATCCATTTATTATTGTCATTTTTATTTATTAATATTATCCTAGTTGTATTGGTAGCATCTCGAGTGCCAGATGAAATCAGTTGCGCATAGATTTGGATGTCAAAATCTATTTTAAAAAGTTAAATCATCAAAGATTACACTAAATAAAAGACAAGTAAGAAAATATTTAGCAATGAAAGTATATTTTTTACGGTTAGTGACGTACATTCATGGGTCATATTCTCATGGTTTTTATACACTCATTGTGTCCACCGGGCTTCTAGTTAAAATGAACACTTTTTTCACGAAAATATATCTAATATCTATAAATGCTCCATGTCATTGAAAAATCGACATCAATATTTTTTTAAAGATTGAAATCTAGCGTATATTACGTTCTGTCTACAGGAAAATTAAGCTTTCTTGCGACACCGACAGAAGCATTACGGCACCTTATTATATTGGTAGATTCGACGACCGAGATAATATAAAAAAGATGGATATCGTCAAAGACAGGTTCATGCACTCGTTCTTCCCATAAACGATACTCAATCATATCAAAATCGAACCCCAAGCATCCGAATTTATTTACTTAAAGGCAAATATTTGATGATTTGATCAATTTTTGATTGATGCATGACTTATTACATCTACGAGGTAAAATATATCCAAATTCATCAATGAACTAATAGTTGAGCATGTATGGCTGGCACCCTACAACGCCCCGCCATACGCACTACCGGCGGCAGGCCGTGTTGTGCGTATGGCGGGGCGGGTATGTATTGTGTACATGTAACTCTGAAAGGCGACTGGTGAAAACCACCGCCACCCAAATAACAATGATGTCAAGTTAGCCGACAATAATGATAATAATAAAATACCCATTTGAAAGCATACATAAAATGCAATAAAATTACTGATATGTATGCATACTACGATGGAACAGTACAATTTTAATATGAATTTGGGACTTATGTCTACAGGTGAACTACAAGTAGAAAAATAAAAAAGAGGCTCTCCATATTGCAATTACTCTTTCTAATTTGATGAATGACGTCCAGATGGAATAAGATACAAAAAAATCAGCGAATCTGCTCGATAAATGGTAATCTCAACCACTTACACTAGTGCAGTTTACAGAACACCATTATTAACTTACGCCGGGGAAATTATGAGTGAAGCAAGAAACAGGAGTGAGGGATAAATCAAAAAAGTTTCGTTTAATGGTGGAACCATTGTGTTTGCAAAAAATTTAAAATAATAAGGAATAAATTCTGAAAATTTTAAGAGAATATAGACAGGGAATACATTTGAAAACATTAGTGCTACTAGTAAAACCGAAGTAGATGAGACTGTTCATACGTGTACAACATACGTGTAGGGAAACAACTGGAACAGTAAAAAAAATACGAATACCATGGAGCAGAGATTACCGAGGAGTGGAAGAATGTAAATGACACCAAAAGAAGTTTCGGCACAGGGATATCTTTCACAAAAAAGCGAGAATGATGAGAAACAATAATTTATTAAAACAGTGAAAACGAGGGGAAAGTTCTGTCTTTTGGATTTTTATTCATAGAAAGCCATGGAAATTCTGTAAAAAATGCTAAAGAAATCTAAAATGCGGATTTGGAAAAACAAGTATAAAATCAGATAAGCCAGATGAACCAAGAAATGAAGACGTCTTAAGACGGGCAGGGGAGAATATAAAATTTCTAAATCCAGATCAAGACTGAAAAATATATTGCATAGGATTGAGAGTGAGATTTTAAGAAAAAAACTCCTTCGATGAGTTATTAAGCCGTGGAGAGGAAAGTTATAGACGATTTGAGAGAAAAGGGGATATAAAAACTTGAATTGGATAGAGGATGACAGAAAAGTGAAGTAGATGCACCAAATGGCTATAGCTGAAAACCAGTGATGCTGAATTGTGTAAATGTCAACCTTTTACTCACCAAAATTGAAAACAAGTGATTTCAAGCAAATCCATTAGATAGATTCGAACCCATAGATGAAGAGAATCGCTCCAAAATGTTCTCATATTTCTAAATAGAAGAGGGTGAAAAAGGATAAAATAACTGGGAGGAAGTATGACCCTTTGCGAAAGCTTATTTCTAGCCTTGCCAGCTGATGAAGTCACTAAGCCTGTAATTACTCGGAAAACCATTTGCTTCAAGGATCTCCAGTCATTTTAGTGATTTTTTAGTATGGCGGTGGTACATCATCGACCCAAGCTACAAACTCAGGAGGAACAGAACAGCCCACATGAATCAATATTTTATTTTCATGTAAGACGGTCATAGTGCCAGTCTAGTAATTTCTAACCATAATTTAATGGCACTCTAAAAATCACTAGAGGAGTCGGAGAAATCAACGTGTTGCTTAAGTCAGCTTCATTCCAAAACAATTTTAACTCTATTTACCTTGCTCGGTCATCTTCGAAATCATATGATAAAATCGCTTAATTTTGCATATGACTTAAATGATATAGTTCTGACTCCTTATTATATGTGTAGGGCAGACAATTGTTAAAAAATAAGAGATAAGAATACTACTTGGTGGTTATGCATTAAGATAAAATGCATAATATACTTACAGCTGTCCCTTGAAAATGTGGCAAAGATTCTTAAGCAATAGTATCAATGTGAGCGTTATTTAACTAAAGCATAAATTGTAAAGAAGAAAAAAACAATCATCTCATGATGAGGCATTTTTTGGCTCAGGAGGACTCGAATATCCACGCATTACTATTTCTCCCCATTACTATTTATTCTTCCCCATCTGCTGAGAGTATTCCACATTCTTTTTCTATTATTTTTCTCACTACTCTTTTATATTTACCATATAATCGATCCTATCGGGTAATATTCTTTATTCTAAAAATTTTTAATAACAAAATTTTTAAAAAACAATTTTCATTTGCTATCCGTTTTCGCTTCTCCCAGCCGCCTTCAACCTTCTTCATTTGCCCACTGAAAATTACAAGAAACAAGTAAATTCTTTGCAATTGAACGCTTACTGAACCAAATTAACCTTAACTTTAGAGTTTTAACGTATCCACAAAAATATTGAAATAAGTGTGAATTTCATTCAAGGGATCCGTAAACTATGATAAAAATCATTCAAAATGATATTACTACGTAAATCATATGGTACAAACCAACATACTACACCTTATTGGTATTTTATATTTCAACTCATCACAGAGAACAGTATTATTTACATACTACCATATACTGTTAGGTATTTTACATAAAAATTCCTTAGAACGCGGGTCCAAAAAAGGATAGTATATGGATTTTTCAACAAGTTAGAGTTTAATGTCTACCTGGCGTTAAATTATGCATTATTAGCAACATCAAAAAGGAGACTGGGTTGTCATAAACACGTACCTCGGCTAAAATTTAAGGAACTGTTCAGATCGACTTTCAAAACTTGTATTTCATTTCCAATTTTTCGTTTCCATTAACGAAAACTGTCCTAGTCAGTCCAGTCTATCAAATTTTCTAGCTCTCTTTCCTCTTGGCAGGTGACGCCCCGAAGTCTTAATTGATGTGCGACAAAACAGATATCGCTGTGCCATTAATATCTCAAGAGTCTGACACGCATTCAATCCCCAAGGGTATTAGCATAGTCCCACGTTAAGTATCAAAAAATAATCAGCCATTGAAGTACCCAGAGTGTTCCCATTAAACCCTATTATTATTATCCTTAAGCATAGTAGATAATTTAAGTATGCTCTCCATCCCAAAAAGCCTAAAATAACATTGCACAGAGATAACTTTCCTCGCATTGAGTTCACCCTTCTACTTTAAAATGAATGGGCTGAGTTCTAAATTAAGTCTTTAGAACAACTTGCATCAGGTTCTTCGACACATTTTTAAGAGAGATAGTAAATAATGTTACCATCTCTAACCGTTTAGAGATCAAATGGACCTCATTTAGTTAATCTTAAATAGAGAAAGGCATCCGCGGAATTACTTCAAGGTTCCCTCTCATTGGGTCAAGGGGCGTCTATGATGAATGTATTGAAAGCCCATGAAGAGAGGAAACGGCGCAAAGTACAAATAGTAAAGAAAAAGTATAATTATCAAAATAAAAGAATAAACATTTTCAAGGAAAATTTGACATCGGATCCATTTTATTTTAATTGAAAATTAAACCAAACAAATTTTGATGCCATACAATTAATATAAAAGTACGCATTTTGTTTTAGTTCATTAGCGTTAATTTGATTACTGAAGCGCAATTATTATGTTTTATTTCACGGAATAGCGTTGGTATACGCATTTGTGAGGATGATTATCTTTAAGGTCAAGGACTAAACTAACATTATCAGTACTCTACTCCCTATTTATTTGGCAGAAAAGAAGAAGGATTCACGAAAACTCGATAAACGGCCCAAGAAAGACGTTCGACCTTGAAATTATGATTGAAATTATCCTTAGGGACGATAACGAATGAATTTCGTTACGCAAGAAATCAATACATTTTGCCGCCGCGTTTTCGTCTCTAAGGCTTGTAATTTTGCAACCCTATACTTAACTACCTGACCTCGACTCCGATGGGCATTCATTCTTCCACCTAATGTATTTCAATGGCATCACCGATGCACAACGGTCACGTCCGGAAATTAGACGATTACGTATAATATACGATATAAATATACAAGCAAATAGAAAATCAGCCATATATTTTAATGGGATGAATGAATCAGATGTGTACACTGCCGGAGTTACGGCAGCGAACAAAAAATGAAACCTGTTATAAGAAAAACCAATATTGAATGTGCAAGAAAAATTTTGCTTGTATCATAAATATCAATTAAAATATTAATTGAAATAACGATTAGCCTCTGCAGATGTTCTACACTCTCCCAAAGCTCATTCCAATAATGCCAAAAGTGTTTGCCGAGGAAGTAGCTGTGCCGAATTCTGAGCAGATTTCTTGCCGGAGAACTGAAGTTTAAACCACAAACACTACTTATGAATAATCGGTGACAAAAATAAAGATTAATTTTGCTATCAAAATAATAAGTTTAGAAAAATATTTTTTACAAACCTAACTCCGAGATGTGTTTCCCCTTCATTACGATGTAACTATTTCACAATAATGTCAAAGTAGCAAGTGTACTTATGCGTCTCTGCTCGATTAATTGCTGGATCAAGAAAATATTGATCTATCTCAGGAGAGAAAATTATGAAAAATGAAAATTGTTATGCAATTCATAAAGAATCCGAGAGAAAGTAATCAAACGACAACACTTTAGAAAAAGGCTTAAATTGACGAGTACCTCGGACCTACGGCACACCTACACATTCCAAAGTATCATTCTTGCCAACACTATAGCGAAAGAAGAAGAGCAGTTTACGCCGCATGATTGCTGCATTCTTGAAAATTTAGCAAATGAAAGAAGATCCCGAAATATATGATTGAAATGACGCAACGAGTTAAGAGTCCATCCAGACGGAAACGGGAGAAAAACCTTTCCCGGAGACCAAACGTCGCTCCATTACGAGCCCCTTTCTTATCACACGCTTGAAAAGTACCAAACGCGACATTCCTCGCCCGGCAGACAAGAGGAGATGCGAGGGAGAACGCATTACTCCCCGGGCCGTGCTCAATGAGAAAGTCGTCAGGGAGGGTGGGAAGAGACGCTTGGGGGATGTGCTTCCCTCCCCAAGGTCAAGATGACGGCATAACTCGAGCCATAGCGTTTTCGGCAATGTACGGCCGTGAACTCGGAGCCATGACGACCCTTGGGCATGTTTTAAGCGGCTATGATGTTGATGTATCAGTCATTGTTGCGCGCGGGGAAGGGAGCGGGAGAGGGAAGGGAAAGTGAGGATGAAGGGGAGAGAGCATCTGCGGCTGCCAGCCACGAGTTGAGGGGGAGAGGGCGGGAGGGTGGGCATGCCCTCCTCGCTGCTAGGCAATCAAGTCCCCAAAAGACTAGAATGATTGGCATGATGATCCCCCGGGATATCCGACTCGGTGGTGGATGGGCGGACCTTGACGGATTCGTGATAACCCAAGATCTGGGAAGAAAATTGGAAGTCGGTGGGGGAGGGGAGGGATTGGCAAATCATGGAACGGCTCAGAAGTTATTCCTATTCCCCGCGGGGAAAGAGAGAGAGAGATGGAAACCTAACAGCGCTCACTGCAACGCCGACGATCTTTACCCGTTTTCAGAAAATCTCTCCGGTTTTTTTTTCGGAGAAGATTCCAAGGGAGGAAAAATGCGGGGCGGAGGAAAGTGGGAGCTTGCGGTTGAAGGTGCAATTTTTTTCCACCAGACTTTCCGCTCGGATGCGACGATGGTTCTGTTACAGGGTTACGGTAACAGTTTTCAAGATGGTCGCGAATTTCAGAATCTCTCTTTGATGGGAACGTCAAAAGTAATAGTTTTAAAATAAGCGTGGTCAAAATTGAGACCCTCAATTGAAACTCAGCCGGCCGTTATTATTCCATGGATCATTAATCCTGGAGTTGGAAAAAGCTATGGGAATAGAACTTTTCCCTCGCCTTCCTAATGGGAATTAAAATTACTAACTAATTATTTCATAATTTTGGTGCATAAGTTTTGATCCTCTAAATGCTCCACGATTTCTGTGAGAACATTATGCGTGTATTTGGAAATCATTTTTTTTTATTTCATGCTACAAGTATTTTGTATGACGAAACCGTATTAAGTGAATCTTCTTACTTTTATGTTCCAATATTAGATATGTTATCCCATTCTAAGATTCGCAGAACCACTTAGACTTAGCATATAATACTGAAGCGAAAGGACAAACGGGTGGAGAAAATATGGGAGCAATTATATTCCTTAAAACCTGTATATAAATTAATACTGATATAATTGAAAGCTTCCTAAATTAGAATTTCTCAGCAGAACTCTAAAATCTCCCTTTTAAGTTTTATAAATAAAGAAATTATTTCAAATGGAAGAATGTACATTTGACTACAATTTTTTATTTGAATTTTTAATGAGAAAATTCGCAAAATATCTTTCCAAAATCTCTTTAATCTCTTGCATGTTGAAATAGATTACTCATTTTCATCAATAGTTAAGAGAATGGAAACAAGACGACGAGTAAATGGCCAATGTTTTAAGACGTGCCAATGATCGATCAAATATTGCTGCGCATAAAAGTTGGTACGGCTTGAAAGAGGAAAGAGATAATAGGAAAATAAGATAATTCACTCCTGAAATGAGATGCCCAAATATTTAAGAAACCTTATTTTAGACTAAAAATTACTTTTTCACTATCCATGTTTTATTTCACGAAAACATGAACGAATTTCATGAATATGTCGTAATTAAATTAATTTTTTTTACGGATATTTCATGACATATAATGTAATTTTCTTCGATTAGCTTACATTGGATAAAAAATACAAGTTCAATGCACGTTATTCTAATCTACTTGATTGATTTGGGAGATTTTGAGAGTTTGCAGGAGTGCCGAGGTAGTCAAAAAAGAAAACATACGCCCCCAGACACAACAACCAGAAATTTACATATTTTTCCCACATATTTTGTCATCATCTTTGGTTATCAATCCTGGTATGGGTATGCAGCAACTCTAATATCTCTCCTGACAGCTGCCAATCTCTTCATTTCGTCAATTTCGTGAGCTTCGACGTGTTTCATTGCCTGATTCTCATAATTCATCCTTAGCCTTCCTCTGTAAAAATTTATTTCTATGATTTGTTCCTGCAATGTTTTTTAAAACAATACCGTGATACAGAATGTCGACAATGGATTTCTTCTTCTTCTTGAGAGTGACTTACATTGACTTCACTCTTTTATCCTCTCTTTAAAACAGCCCATTTGTTTCTTTGTTGCTTTCCAATTCATTTCATTTGCATTATTCTTCAGCAGAATAGTTTACCATTGTTTCTAGTCTTCCTTCTCTCGCTGCTAGCACAAACATATACCACAGCCGTGAGAAATAATATGCACATATTTTTTCCTGGATCATTTCAATATATGTAGGCTATTACCATTCACCATCAATAATTGCTCTACCAACAGAATCTTTTTATCGCCTTGGATATTCCGAATACTTCCTCTGCAGGTTATTTCATCATTGGAAATCTTACTATCTAAAGAGGAAAATTTTCCCGTGGCCCAAGTGTGTTCTTGCGTAGTCTTATTTGTGAAAATCTTCCCTACAACGACTTCCTCTCATTTAGTTCAAGTCTCGTTTACCTCCGGGCGGCACCTTGTTACCTTCTTTCATACTTCTTCTTTCAAACAAATATCCTGGTAAGGTAATTTTTCTTTCCTGGAAGTATCGTATAGCTATGCTGTCCAAAAATTGCACCATCTTTATCCTTCCCTGGTATATTTGTTTTCCTCATTTATATACACGTAGACACCATTTTTCACCTTATTAATGTAAAGATCAAAGCGCGGTGGCATAAATAAGCAAATGTGCTTCACCCAATTCCTCTGACATTTTAGCTGCTTGTTTTTGTTCACCATTCCTAACCGTTACCACCTGCTTTCTGTTTACAGCGTGTATCTATGATTTGGGGTGAAAGTTATTTAAGAAGCAATTTTGACTAGCTAAACTCAGCTTTCAGTCAACCGTTTCATATAAATTGTATCGTGAACATCAGATCAAAAAGAACATGAAGGAAAACTATAACAGAACTAAACTAATAACAGAGACGAAAACGATTAAAATTTTCGGCATAATAATTTTCCTCTTTTAAGTAGAAAATTGTAACTGTTTTCGTCTTTGTTATTATTGAACTGTTTCACCACAACACACCTGAATATGTTATTTATATAGGAAGGAAAATTATCCTGATTTATAGAAAAATATGTTAAAAAAAATATTTTCCTTTGAGGTAGTCAAAGTTAGACAAAAGGAACACATACACACCCAGTTCGGTAGCATTTATTAGTCATAGTAGAGTAGTAGTTATGAATATCTCATTGCAACTTAGGTGAAAAAGAAAAAAAAGGTGTTTTACATAAAGGATGGGGATGCTGAAATTGGGTACTGGAAAATCGTACAAATGCTGGGGATAACCTTTAATTCCTACATGAAAAAAATCTTAAAATGCAGAGAAATTTCCAGCATTCATTATGTTGAAGAGTATTTCTCTAGTATTACGGTATTTAAAAATAACGACTAAAAAATCTGTAAAGGATATCCATAATGTTTTATTCGAAGTTAGTTATTCTCAAACAGTGAGCATCTACTTAATAAGATGGAGGAATAATCTTTGAACTACGCAACATTGTTGTAATGATTAAGCGCCGAAATAAATCACCAATGTACTGAAAAAAGGAAATTCCCAAACCCATCTTCAAGTCACCTTCGAAATTGGGAATTTCCTGATGAGATGATGCCACCATAACAAATTAATAGTCACCATGTAACTAATTAAATGATGCCTCGAGGGAAGATATACGCCAGGTTTGCCATATCCGGTTAAGAAACTATTTGGTACCGCATCCTAAGGCTCTAGTTTGCATGAATAGCCTGTAGCGGATTCCTTCGTGGCAGTCAGAATTTAGAAATTCATTAAATCTCATGGTCAATCATGTGCTGAATACCTTGAAAATGGCCTGGGTTCCCTTTCTTATAGGAGTTGATTGAAATACCGAACCACCATCATCTTCAGGTTCGTGTATGGCTCCTGTTATTCAAGAATCCATCCCTCTAACATCCAGATACCAACAAATGCAGCAAGCCATTTCTTTCACCGCATGTATCAAAATTTTCATCCTGATAATTTTTGCGTCCTATAATGTGTCAAACGAGTGACTTTGAGTGAGAACCTACTTATTATGTAAAATAGTCACTTTCCTTCCAATATTCTACACAGTTTGAAATTTTTTTAAAGGACAATATTCATTCACAAAGAATAACAATAGACTAATTTGTATTTTCATTCCCCTCACTAATTTTTTAAGAGTCATAGAGAATATCTAAATTTTATACAATGTATGGCAAAAATTGTGTTATGGCAAAAACCTAATGGTTTGATGAAACCAGGAGAGGAAATGATTCTGTCAATGTTATATGGGGATGAACAAGATTTAGTCAACTGAAAATACTACGAGAAAAATGCTACGGACATCACGACTAGGACTAGAAAGGAATTACACATTATGCATAAGAACGGCACAAAACACCAGTATTTACTTGTGGCAAAGAGGGTATTAACATGGCCTTGGTATTATATTGGTAAATTGGGCCACCAGTATAAAAAAAGAGAGAGACAGACAAAATAAAAAACTGCTTCAAGCACTCGTTCTTCCATCGCATGATATGCAGCCAAAATACCATCAAACCTGAGCAATCCCTATATTTTTATTGAAAAAGCAACATTTAATGCTTTACACGGACAAATGCATTATTGCGTGATATTTAAAGCCATTAATGTGCGAAAGGGAACGTGCTTTCATGTATACACGCAAATATATATTCATATTCATCTACATAACATCTACATAATACCCCGCAAGCCGCCGCAAGGGCGTGTGGCGGGGGCCACTTGCCCTTGCGGCGTATTAATATAAATATATAATATGCCATAATATAATATAATATGCCATATTAATATATAAATGGACACTTTTACATAAATGGCTGATGCCTTAACTCCCCCTGCCATTTGCTCTTGCGGCGGCGTTCGATGTATTGTGTAGATATACTTGGTCATCCAGTCAATATAAACATTACTAGGCGAATTACACAGAATCATAGGTCAGGGATAAGGATCATTCATAAGAAAGCGAAGGTAATGGTATTCCCCAAAAATAGAAAAGTTAAGCTAAATAAAACATGAAAGGCACAAGGTAGAGCAGTTTACCTATGTACTAAGTGTTTTAGATGAATAAGATGAACAGAGTGGGAAAAAAAAGAATAAGAATAGCGCTAGGCAATGATGTTTTTAAAAAGGGGATAAGGTTTATGACAAGATCCTTACATAAAAGTAAAAACTAAGGTGAAAGTTTTGACATGGAGCGTAGTCTATTAGAGTGCGAAAATATGGTTGCTGAAGAAAAATTATAAGCGTAAAGTGAAGGATTTCACGGCGTAGGTGCGAAAATAGTAAAATAGCAATAAATTTAAAATATGGGTAGCAGTAGTGGAGAAAGAGATAGATATAAATGCTGGGAGGAAATAAAATTGTTGAAGACTATGATGAAGGGGAAATTTAAATCGGGTAAGCGAGGTAGAGGGGGGAAAAGATTCTAAGCATTTCAATGGAAAAATGGATGCGTAAAGTAGACAGAGCTAACAAATAGTTTAATGTAATATGGGATTTTATGGTGACTCGCGTAAAATTTAGCAAGCTTAAGAGATGCAGCCATGCTTATCCCCCAGTTCATTAAAATCATACAAGGGTGGTCTGAAAAGTTTCCGACCTCAGAAAATTTCAGAAAAAAATTTCTTGTATCTTTGTTAGGTCGGAAACTTTTCAGACCACCATTGTACTTTGAAAAATGGCCTACTGATGCTAATCTCGTTTTATATGTACTGCATCTGTGACAGGAATGGTCAAATATTACCAATACACCAGATAATAAAATTATCTATTTTCATATAAAATTTTCTTCCATTATAAATTCGATCCAGAAACTTGTGCCATCGTTAAACAGTATCGCCATCTCTAATTAGAATTTTCACGGTCTAATCCTTACTTGCGTTAAATCTCACATACTGTTCTAAGAAGTGATTTCTAGCTATTTTCAAAGCAGTTTCAACAACTCCACATTAGTTTTTGCTTTTTAGTGCACATAATTTTTCATCTCTCAAGGCTAATCTCATTCTTCATCGTTTTATAGCACAGCTGTTTTCCATGAGCTCCCAAGTTTTAATAATTTCTTCTCTCTCCAATTGGTTCCGGTTCTTCTTCCATGATTCAGGGCTCCCTCTTGATGACTGCCATTTCACCTTAAACATCCCTTGCCCTTTATGATTGTTTACTTTGCTTCGTTTATTTTACCATCATTACTCATCTAGACTTCGTTAGCACCTTTTTCCGAATCTTCTCCAAGGGTCTCCTAGAAGACTAGTCTTCTATTCAGCTAATGGCAAGTTAATTTCAGTTTTTCTTCTTGTCATGTTTTTATTCCTTTTCTTCTTGAATTATCTATTGTCACTAAGTTACGGTTCCGGTCAAAATCTACATCATGGTATTCAACTACTATGCCTTTTTGAGAATCTTTTAAAAATAATGTACAATGCCAACCAGTGTTGATTCATTATCTGTGTAGAATTTCAGTCGTTTCTCTCCTTCTCTTGTTGTCTTTTCGTAATCCGTGTTTGAAAATGATTTTATCCTTCTTAGTGTTCTCCGGTTTAGGTTTCCCGACCGCCTGATTTAAAAAAATGGTCTTCCAATCACGTAAGGCTTGTTTTTTCCTCCTACATTATTAATTCATTCCTTAATAATTTATTTCTTCCTCATCTTCATTCAGTCACGGTCCATCTTAGATATGGAACCACAGCAATAACTGTAGACTCCGTTTCTCTCTCGACCACAGGAAAGTTCTTACGAGGGTCATCCGGAAAGTAGTACCCGTTCGTGAAATAAAGACACAAAAGTAAATATTAACAAACATAAAAAATTTTATTTGAAAGAGGATACTTTAAACTACTTCTCAACATAATCTCCAAGCAAATTAAGGCATTTGTCATAACGTGTGACAAGTTTCTGTATTCCTGCTGCATAGTCCTTCGCCGCCAGCTCATTGAGATACGCGAGGGACCCATCTTGCACAAATTTTTGCATAATGCAGATGGTGTTTAACAATTTCATGAACAATTGTTCGAGAAACATTGGGAAAATGCTCACAGATGTCATCAATTGTGACGCGCCGATCGTTCCTCACGAATTCGTCAACTGAGCTCACCAGTTGGTCTGTAATGACAGACGGTCTCCCCGAACGCTCATCGTCGTGTGTGTTCCCCCTCCCCATGTTGAAGTTGCGACACCACCGCCGAACAGACGACTCGTCCATTACATTGTCTCCATACACCTCCTTTAATTGGCGATGAATATCACATGGGCGAACGTTTCTTGCATTGAGGAATTTAATCACTGCCCTCACTTCACAACTGGCGGCGTTCTCAATTTTTTTAAACATTGTAAACAATCACAGAAACAACACAGGCAATGCTAGCGTCACGCAACTTGGCTCAGAGAAGGCAGACAAGCCACTGAAGCTATCTGACCTCGTCCAGCGGCTACTCGCGTCGTCAGCACTTCATGCGGCACGAACGGGTACTACTTTCCGGATGACCCTCGTATTTAGCATTCCTACACTTTTCCTCAGAATTAACCCAACCCCTGCATTGCGTTTCAAGATCCATTTTGAATTATGCCCCGCCTGTCGCTCCGAAAGTATCCTCAAATTTATCCAGGCCATTTGTCTTATTCCCAAAATAATGTTATCTTATTTATGCATTGCCACTTTCATATACAACAATCCTCCATTGACTATTTCGATATAATGTTCGGGTTTTCCATCTTAAATTGTTTGCCATCCTCAGCTAACTTATGTACGTTCTCAAGTAGTTTCCTGGGCTCATTGATCAAAATGAAGGAGCAAACTCACATCGGGAGTATTAGGAGTATCCCATCACGTCATATGTAAATGGGATTGATACTCGATCACAAACAATTTGATTGGTTACTCCTTATAAAAGCACTGAATTACTTTCCCGTTACCTCCCTCACATTTAAGTGTTACCGTAGCTTTCAACGTCTGTAAGCATATGTAAAGGAATTTGTTTAACTCCGTCAACTATGCGGTTTCAATACCTTGTTGATTCCTCACCATTTATTACCATCAAATATCCAAAAATAACGACAAAAAATTACATTTACATCAAAACTTGTTTTAAAAAATATTAGCTCAGCTTACAGGCAAAAGTAAAACTTATTATCATTACTTTTCAGGAGTGATCTCTTATAATGCATTCACTCTCTATTTAATCGTATATCCATTCAATAATTGTGAACGACCCATATGCCTCACCAATTCCTACTTAAATGCAATGATTTATATATTATTTATAAGAATATGCTATTGGTTATGATCAGGCTTTCTTTAAAATTTGGTCAACTCTCTAAATATTATGCAAATTAATATAGATACAATTTTATCACTGAATAATTCGTGGAAAGATGTGCACACAAAATTTACAATGCAGGCGAAATTTATCACCACATATGTTAAAAATGAGCTACAGTATTAAGAATCTCGTTAGCCAACTAGTCTAGCCAAACCAGTTTATCCTTCCTACTAATTTCTATCATGGTTAGCTGCTTATCCCTTGAAAGAAGTCAGTCGCTCCAAATAACGGTTGATATCACCTAATTGTGAACCATAAAAGTTTGAAGCAGGAGCAATAAGTCTTTCTTCACTAAACAGACAAGAATCTTTTCAGAGAAAAATAACATTAACGGAGATCTCAGTTGGAAAACAGTGACCTTCGCCATTTACATTAGGGCAAATATATTCTTTGCAGCTGCTCTGAAAGACTTTATTGCCAGTGAAATTGAATTTTTTTTCATCACTAGTGTCATAAATGCTCCTTCATCCGCTCGTATAGTTTTGTAAAATGGTCAAGGATAAGAAAAATTGTTTAACTCCTAATAATGTCTTTACAACTCTTGCATTATGTACGTCTGGGTGGACTCGATAATACTGGCTAACCCTCAAAGAATGAAAGCAAAATTAAAAAAAAAAAAATAACTCGACCTTGCAATGTGCGGATTGATCATAACATCGTCTTTTATTAAGCCAGAAGAGTAGGCAACATCAAATAGGCTGCAAATTTCTATTTATATTAGCCGAAGAATGATAAAATGCGATGAAAGACCAGGCAACCAACGACTACAGAAAATTCCAAACGTTCGATTAGTTTCGTAATTGCCTTTACCTCGGTGACAGCTTTACACCTTTACTCGTGCAAGATGGAAATTTCAAATGAGAGATTTCTAAAATGAAAAATAAAGTCGTCATGTGTATACTGCAATTCACCCGTAAACCTCGATAAATCTCCCTAATGAGCTGGCAATATTTTTTTAGCAAACGCTTTAAAAAAGTAAATTTTAATATTTATACCTTAAAATTTTCCTGGTTTTTCCCCAAATCTTACAAATTTAATGAAGGAGTACATATTTCGGAATAATTAATTACAGGAACTAGCTTTATTTGTCAACTAAGGAATAGAGTTTCTTCGGTGATTTTGTGGAATTACATTTATATAGTTTTTACATTGTAAAATTTGTCGGTTTCGTCACTTCTGTACCTGGATCTTTTAGAGAATGGGAACAAATTAAGGGCGATTGGTGTTGCAGCATGGAAAACAAAATGCATTTATGATCTAACTTTTTCTCGAAAAAAATTAAATTTTCGTCAAATGAGACTAATGTACTTAGGAGCACCAAAAATTAACGTAACTGCATATTATAAAAGTTCTAAACTTGAAGGAAAAAGGAGAGGATTTGCAAAATTATACTTCATGGCCAGTCATATCTACATTTATGCGATTTCCTACCACCGAAAGGCACGTGGCACAGATTTCAGTGTGCCAGCCATTTTTATATTCACAAGAACTACAGGCAGCTCATACATGCATTTGAATATAAAATTGCTCATGCACCAAAATACTCGTACTCATGCCAACTTTTACCATGCAATGGTTTGCGTAATTAAATTGATCATTCAAATTTGGTCTTTCAGTAAATATATCGGGAAGTTACGCTCGATTTTGTTATGACTGTATCAAGGGCGAGGGAAGAAGGAATACTTGAAATTTTCTAAGAGATTGACGCTCTCAGAGAGGTTCAAATCTCTCTTACTTTTTCTGGATGTTCATCTTTACCATTTGAATTTGATGTTATGATAACTGTCTGATTGTCTCAAGAAAGTGTCTTGTATTATTCTAGTCTGTATTCCCTGACCTCTTCATGGATCAAAGTCTGGACTACCTACTTCAATCCTACAATTTACCCGTCACACATACTCTTTTCTCGTAGCATGTTTTAACAAACCTACCAGCTTTCCTCTAGACTTTTTCCAGTTCATTATTTAAGTTTTTGTCCTATGAATCCTAAATATTCATTGCATATTCCTAGTTTGGCCTAAATACAGCGAAGAAACACCTCTTTCAACTTTTTATCACATTGTCCAACAATCGGTCTAATGAAACCCTGCTTAAATAAGACTATCCCTCAAATTCTCCCAATGCGGTTACCCTTTGAACGGGTGTTGGTAAAACACCCAAGCATATTATCAGTTCCGAATTGCTTAATTCGATACCATCTATTTTATAATATATATCCTATTCCTATTTTCTCTTTTTCCAATATATCACTGCTGTTGCATTAAAACACACATTTTATTTCAACTTCCATACCTTAAACAACTCCTATGTCTGATCTAAAACGCTTGAGTAGCCCACAGTCTACCGGCGCCCTCTGAAAACCACCGTTCAATTGTGCAGGTAATTGACTGAGTAATTGGTGCGTATTATTGGGAAAGGATTATTAAGGCAATAATTGATACAATCTTTTCTCGCTGGCTAATTACTTCTACGATTACCACAAAAAAAACTCAGGACCGAGAGGGTGTGTCGCTAATGCGTGGGGTTAAAACTAAATATAACATATGATGAACAACTGCAATGAGTTTATTATTCTATTGTCCGATTAATATTTTATATTATCTCTACTGAATAAAGCCCAAAGATTAATCCCTATGATATCAAAATATAAAAGCATTCTAAATGAAATGGCGTTTATCACTGAGGCAATTAATAAAATTTTTAATGAGAAATATTATTAAGACAAGCATTTGATGTAGATTGCAACAGTCAAATTAAATTGGGTCACTTCAAATCCCAAAAATCCTCATCATATCAATGGTACGCGTCTTGTATAGCCTTCGATAGTCAAAATTACGGGGAGGTCTTTTTCGAGGGATAACTGATTTAAATAACAATGCTAGTTTGCCAGTAGTGTGACGAAAAAAATCAGCAAGGTCATTTCAGCTTTAATCCAGGAACATAAAAATTTATGGATAGCTAAGCTGCCAATTATATTTTCATGCCTAATTTTATTACTGTCATTAAACCCAAGATAATGACCATGTGATATCACATGATTCGTTTTTATGGTTTGCAGTCCTAGATAGATATTAGTGAGATATTAGATATGAATGAAATACATCAATGAGAGTTCACAGATGAATGTGTAAAGTAGCATTTCACACGCAAATGGTAATATTACTGAAAAAAGTGAATTGATTTGAGCACCAAGCTCCATTGGGAAAATTGCTCATTACTGACCATACGAGTAGAAAATTTACTATAAATAAAGAAATGTAGTAATTAACCCAAAATATGGAATATGCCAAGGCATTATACGATCATGTATTTGAGGACAGTTTGGAATATTATAAATTTCATCTGGTGCCATATAATTTCGGAATAATATTTATCATTAAATTAATAATAAACTTGGAGCAAATTTGTCACATCTTCACCGAAAAACTCGTATCTACTCCATTAAAACAAGAGGTTAAGTATTCCTACTTTGGTGATACATAAGTTTCAATTACACCGAAATATTATTGCGACCATTTGTTCTGACAAACTGAATATAAAATTATTGCATTGCAATGCACATTTAGGGGATAACTCCGCTAACCGTTACTGCTGAGGCACCACCCGCAGTTTCTTGGAAATTATCCTACGAGGTTATTATCGTCATACATACACGAAAATATATCAAGGCGAATGATTTTTACACTCTGAAATTGTTGCATTGACTTAAG
This sequence comes from Hetaerina americana, assembly GCF_022747635.1. NCBI lineage: Eukaryota > Metazoa > Arthropoda > Insecta > Odonata > Calopterygidae > Hetaerina > Hetaerina americana. The sequence goes on along the minus strand of NW_027287427.1, from coordinate 27,762,608 downwards.
AGAGTTTGACTCAGTATATTTCCCTCATTCAGCCATAAACTTCATTTGAAATTGATTTAATACTTAAAATATGTCACTGTAAAAATGTTCTGTCATTCAGTAATATTAGGCGAAATGATATCCACGTGATACAATTTTCAAATTCTATTTTCTGCGAGATATATTTAAGCCCCAATGAAGGGATTACTTTTCACACGATATTTTTACAATATGTATGGATTTAAATGCTGTTCTTTTAGGCAATCGCATTTTCTATAAACTAGAGGATTTAGGTACTTGACATTTGATGTTTTAGCACCCAACAGGCCATTGCTAGGGTGTGGCAGGGGGTGAATACACACCAGACTAATTTTGACCCGAATATGACCCTACCGTGGTTGAACAATTTTATTCCGATTCCTTATTGTTCGCGGAAAAAGTTGCCACTTAATCTCTCTGGTCAACACTTATTCCCTCTAATTATATTGACACAATATTTCCTATCGAAGTACGATGGGGGTAATAATACAAAGTCAATATGACTGCTAAAGAGACATCCTTTTCATTTTATGCAAGAGACGTGGTCATGGCGATGAATGAAGAAAATAATTTGGACGAAGAGTAAGATTTAAGACAAAATTTTATATATATATATATATATATATATATATATATATATATAAGAAGATGAAAAGATAAATTCTCTTAAGGTAAACTGGAAATCGTAGAAAAAGTGGGAGGAGGGGCAGGTAGAGGTTACGAAGAGCAGAAGATAGAAATAATCTAAAACAAATAAGAGGTGACCCATGTGATCCAATACGTATTACAAATATGAGTAGTTGGTGACTGTCCATGTCTTTATCAGGTTGATTGCCCACGGTGTTGACTATATTTGCAAATACATTTGTCCCAAATTATTAAGTGTGGGATTCAATTGATGGGGATGACTAGCATACATTGCGTTGGAAATAATTTTATGTCCCAGATAATTTTCATGGATAGGTTTGCTGTACTTAGAATGTCCATCTACAAGTTTATAACAACTAACTCAAGTTTGACGCAGTGTGAATGGAAGCCAGCGTAAGTGGCTTTGGAAAACCGACTTGTCGTGCGGGTAGCCTTCTCACTAGGAAACGGAGATCCATAAAGGGTCTCGATTTACTCTTAAGAAGACTAACCTGTGCTTAACGTAAGGGTAGGCAGCCCATTGGCTCAAATTGCCCGTTAATCGAATCTGTAGAACGCTGACATTTGGTATTTTAATACCCCAAAAGCCACCGCTAGGGTGTATGGTGGAGGATGAACACACCAGACTAATTTGATCCTAATATGATATTGGACTTATGTGTTGCTTTTTTTGTTCCCATGTAGCCTGAAAATTGTGTCTCGAGGAAATCGGAACATAGTAAAAAATTAAGATAAATTTAAACTCTTGCGGACATTTTTTAAATGATTTTTTAAATATATCATTTGTTATAAAAAGGGTTATTAATTTCGACAGATGAGTAATTTATTTTCACCATAATATGAGCAACGGCAAATGGCATTTACTTAGAAGTAAAGCACGAAGAAAGAATCAAGAACTTTGCGTTTCCCCAGGAAAATATTTATTGATGTCCACTAGTTTCGCTGGACTTCAGACAATGCTGCAGTGTAGCGAAACTAGCCAACAACAATAAATTCTTCCCCTTGGAAACGCTAAGTCTTTGATTCTTTCTTTGTGCTTTACCAATGGATTTCCACAAACTATCAGCCTCCACCATCTCTCAATCTTAGAAGTATTTTACAAAAATATAATAAGCCTCTTCCAGTTTTTAAAAATTAAAACTGCTGAGCAGAACATTTTTTGCGACTGATGGGAAATTCTACAGTCGGCACTATTATCTTCAACGTCTAAATTCAACAGGTAGCATTGCTTTTGAAAAAATTTTATTCACGGTTAATCGATTATTAATTCTGTACTCAATAAAGGGTTTCAATTTGAAATTTCCCTTTTAGAGTCTTAGAATTCGTTTGTCTTTCCCTCGTCCTCTAGAAACACTCAACCTCCATTCCCGCTTTTTTCTCCTATCTCCAGAGCTTTGGTTTTTTCCACTCCCCACTCGCCTAACCCTTCCCAGCACGTGGAGACGCCCTGCGTTCCCCACCTCCTATATATGTATGTGTGTGTATATATATATATATATATATATATATATATATATATATATATATATATATAAAACGATTGTACGGAAAAACTCACACGAACGGCACAATAATGGGCTGACACAATATAACACAAATAGAATAGAATAGCAACATTTAAAAGGGCACTCACACGGTAAATTGTTCGAGCTTTCGGCCCTCTCAGAGGCCTTCTTCAAGTGAGACTGAGTCTGAGTTTATATTGTGTCAGCCCATTATATATGTATGTATGTATATATATATATATATATATATATATATATATATATATATTTATATTTATATAGTACAATATACAGAAACACACAAAAAGAAGAACACTCACACGTATAAATGACGTGTGAGTGTTCTTCTTTTTTTGTGTTTCTATATTGTCTGTTACTGTGTATTGTACTATTCGGCACTACCGTGTTACGTCTACGAAAGCATATATATATATATATATATATATATATATATATATATATATATATATATATATATATATATATATATATATACACACACACACACGTATATATTGAAACGAAATTTGTCGTGGTTAAATTTTTATTTGGTGGAAAATTTTAGAAGTCTTCGTCTCTGTTATTACTTTAATATTGCATTTAATCATTGAATACGTGTGTTATTAGTCAGTTCTGCTACGAATTTGCGTCTTGAAATTTCTCGGGAGTAAGAGCGTAGCAAAACGCGGACTCAGAGATATTATGCATAGTTTTTGTGTCATATGCAACAATTCTGTCTTAGTGGATCGCTAACTTTCAGCGTTAGAAGCAAGCGAGTTCATACCGTTTCGAAGCGCTAAGCCGAGTGGAGCAAGCTCATATTTGTCAAATGTGAAGTATTCAAAGCACCGTACACCGGTTATATACTGAAAGATAAAAGAACGCGTTAAACCACGGCAAATGTTTTTCTTCTCCATTAATTTCTCACTTATTCCATTCTACTGTAACTGCACCAAACTTTACTTAACATTTTTTATCATACGCACGCCTCATACCATTGATTACAACTGTCGATTATTTCAACAGGTTGATGCGCTTATTTACTCGTCCGCCAGAGGGAAAGGTGTTATATCTTTGGACCACACAACATAACATGGCAACACCCCTGTGAACCAGAGTCCTTGTTTTACGGCTTACGGATAGGCAATTACGTCATGGGTTATAAATAAGAATTACATATAGTAACTCCCGTTACTAAACGAGAAGTTAACTTGGTAGTTTTTTCCAAAGATCGGGTTTTTTTGCCCGTTTTTTCTCCCTCTCTCTGATTACCTACTAAGAACTACTAACAATTCAATCTGCCAGAAATAGAGCCACGCTTCCAACCGAAATTAACACCTGGGCATACACAGAATTATTTAAGACATGTGACAAGGCTTCATATGACGCTAGGTTTGAACACACGATCGTTTAGACAGCACGAGAAGATAATGGAGCATTCGTACCATTTTTCGACGAACGGCCAAGGCCAAAAGAGATAATGCTGGCACATAACTCGTCAAAAAACTTGGGCCGTATGTGACATGAGAAAAGTCCAAGGGCAACCCACACCTCTTAAACCATCACCTATTCCCTCCCTTTTCTCTGAGCTCATTTTAAAGCCTTTTAATAAACCGTTCAAGAGACAAGAGGCTAACTAAAATACGCATTAAACCTTTAAGTTACTCTCCAAGATATCTCATTTCGATAGCCGTTTTCTTCTTGGGAAACAAATTGGCCGACGGAACTTGAGGCGAAAATATCGTGTCATAAAATAACATACTGGTAAGTTTAACGTGATTCTATGAGTCAATAAATCTACACAATCGTTATAAGGAAGTTTCTAAGTTATTACCTTGATGACTACACATATGCTTGCAGAGTACACAAACTTGCAAGGGCTGTAAATAGGGGATATTATAAATGATGTGCTTTTCAGATATACGAGATATTCTCGTACTTACGGAATGCATCGAACGAATTGATCGTTTATGGTTTATCGTATTTAAATGAATATTAATGGGTTCGTTTTAGTCCTTTGACGACGGAAAAAATGCCTTCCGCGAATATGTCGTTTTAAAATTACAAGCAGAATAATTTGTGGTTTTGCTGAAAAGCATACTTTTGTTTAAAGAGTCAAAATAATTTATTAGGTAAGATTCAACCAAAAAATTGAGAAACGTTATGTATATTACTTTGGCTGATTTATAGTCGCTAAAATGCTCTTCAATTTCATTATTTAACTTTCAATAATTTGTTTGAAGAAATGATCTGTAAAAAAGTCATCTAGCATTCAACAACTCGGTAGAATAAAAGTACATTTATTTCATGATTAAGAACAATAGTTGACCATCTCAGATTCTACATGAAAACAATAATAAATTTAAAAACTCGCCGACTTAAGCACCAAAACTCCAAAGCTTTAAACTAAAACATTTACTTATTTTATCGGTAAGTTTAATAATATTGAAGATCAAACATCATATCTCGCATACGGTATGCATTGGCTTCGGAAAGACTTAAAGCCATCAAACGCGCTTTCGCCTCGAAGTCGCAATGAAAGAGATTTACTGTATGACGCAAGAGACAAAGGATATTTTGTTCTTTGTGGGACCCGAAGTCACGCTTCTCCCCTTCATTTTCACGCAGCGCTGGAATGCTGCTCCAGCAGTACAATGCAGCCGATGGGCGCAGAACTCAAAAGTAACACCAACAATTTGCAACTCACCAACTTGTTTAAGTGAAAGAGAAGTAACAGGCACAGGAAACCTCACCTCCTAACTGTATGGATTATTCGTCTACAGTATTATTCATTACTATTAATTTTTCATTATCGATATTGCCTTGCATCACAGAGCATTTTGCAAGTATATATTCCGTAGAAGAATGCTAATCCATTATAGTACGTCAATGCGTGTAAAACAATCCTTCCTAAAATTCCTAGAGTACTTTACGAAGATTATTACACTTGTTTCCCAAATAGCTAAGCAAATTCAATCCAGAGGTGGGAAAGTTATTACCAACTCTGAAGTAAAAAATACTAATGTATCTTTCCACTAAATTTTTATACGGTGCAGCTACTTTATAGCATAGCTATCGGCGTCATCATAAGGCACTAACACATATACAGGGAATTGAGATTAGTTTCCCTTAACTGTGAAGAAACGTGTACAGTGGAAAATAATTTTACAGATGCTTGTGCTTGTAATTACATTCTCCTACAATTTCATCAAATGAAGCCCAGCTTCTTCATGTTTGATCCGCATATTCATCAGTGAAAAGTTTAAGGCAATGTAACACGGAAGTATTTGACCTGTTCTGAGATAAATAATACGGTCCCATCCATTTAATTATTTATGTCTCAATTTTTCAATGTATCCCACTGTTTTCTTTAAATATCAACATCACGTATCAATAGTATTTTGCCGTGATACGATGATTTCCTTAGATAGAATTTGGAATGAGTAAGGGCTATATCAAAGGTGGTACCTAAACAGTATTAAGCACAGGGGTTCGTTGAAAATGTGAAAACGGTTATATAGATGTCTACTATTAGCACGAGTCATACCACCAAAATGCTTCATTGGAGGCATTTAAGACACCTCAAACATCGTGTAAGTTTTGCCATTCAAAGCGTCTACATCTCTTTTAGACCGCACCTCGCAAGCCTCCCAAGAGGCGTGTGGCAGGTGGCCTTCCGTAACTAAATGAATAAGTGAACAAAGTTCGCATTGATAAATGATTCGCAGCCAAAATCATAGGGCGCCATTATGGTTAACATTGGCCATACAGATCATAGCATATTGGCTAGACCTATGCTGCTAGAAAATAACTTGAAAGTATAAACAAGTTATTTATTGGTGATTAGTTTCATTCATGAACTTGAATACTTAATAGTATTTCAGTAAGAATTTTTGTATGTTCCACTTTTAATCATGAAGCCATTTATTGTTTTCCGTAAGTAAGAAATTGTTCAAAATAATCACTCACAGGCTTTTAGGGTGACTTAATTTCGTTTTATACGAACAAGTATTTATTTAAAATCAACGATATCAAATTAAATGCCCTGGAGATCGTCCAGAAAGTTTTTTATGGGCAAAACAATGGCTAATATGCGATTATGAAAACATTAACAGCCAATCGTCCTCTTTGTTAGTTAAACAACTATTTACACAATTCACATTAATTGAAAAATGGTTTTCAAGTGAACTTAATTTTCGTGTGATACGACATTATAATGAATACGTCAAAGAGAATATAGGAGAAAGTTTAGGATAACAAAGACAACATCGTTTATGCACTACGAAAACACATGAAAAGAATATTTATTTACGTAAATGAGAAAATTATGCAATTTTAATTTATTGAAAATGTGGGTTATTTCGCATTACATTCCATTTAGATTTGAATTTACTGACTACATCCCGGAGTGCCAAGAATGTTTTTGATGTTGACGACAACAGCATTATTTATGGATGTAGTCAATGTATGCAGATAATATCTCTGAATCAATGAAATGATTATGAAGTAACATTAATTTTCAATTTGGTTCCTTATATTCAGTGCTAAAATAAGTTATTTTTCTGCGTTTAATAGGTTTTCAGGATATATTGTGTTTATATTGGTTAGGTATTTTTTCCAATGGTCCATCAAAATACCTTCCCTAACCTAGTAGAATGTTAATAATAGAACCATAAAAACCATAAACACAGTAATCAACCCGATGGTCGGTTTGGTAGGTGGTGGTAGAGTTCACACAATACTAAGCCCGACGGCGTGTGAAATTCACACATCAGGGTAGGGGGGCCAGTTCCTTTCCCTGTGCCGGTTATGGTTTCCCAGTAAGATCTAGTACCCGAGAAATCACATAGCTTGGATGGAGCTGCAGGTGCCCATAGTGCCTTGCCCGGGAATCGGACCCGGGACCCTCCGGTCAGCAGTCCAACGCTCTACCCATTGGACTACCGCAATCCCACGTTAATAATAGGTATTGTTAATAATTATATACAGTGTACTTTATTTTCACGTGGCCAACAATTTTAATGATACATCTTAGATAACGTTAGCGAAAGTTTTTTTTATTGTGATAGCAACGATAGCATTGCTTAAGCATGATGACAATATATTGACAGCGTTTTACCTATCTTCATCAATTAAAAGGATTATGCAAGTAAAATAAATTTTGAATACTGATATTTGTTCACAGTCACCTTCACTTTTGTGTCATCTGTTCAACTACTAATAATTACTTTCTTCTTTCACGGATGTACATTCACAAAAACACCTGTAGACAATTTACATCAAATAGCGAGCGACCATAATCTCATAGGACTAGCAGTAATTTAAACACTACGGTTCCGAAACACGATATTTGCGGCATGGGCTGGTGGCAACCTTGACGATGGAACTTAAATGTAGACCCCACACAAGCGTAAATCCTTGACGGTGGAAACAAGCCAATGGGAGAGGTCATTCTTTCCTCTCCTCGCTCTCACCTATGGCAATTTACCTGAGGGGGGGGCATGTGAAAATGCGTCATATAGTACACCAGTAGGCTAAGAGCCCTCAGACCGACCTGGGCTGGCAAAATATTTCGCTCGACGGGGCAATTGTATTTGTGCCAAATTACTTTGAGGAGGACACCCCAGAGACCCTTGTTAAAAGGACGTAGGCGCTGGGAAACAGTAGAGCGCGAGAGCTCTGGGAGGACGTTGCGTGAAAGCCGTTTGCTCCGCCCCACTCTTCTCCCCTCCCGTCCCACACACAAATACCAGAAAGGTAGACAAAGGCGCGTTTTCGGCGAAGGTGCGGCGTTTGCCTATTTAAAAAAAAATAAAGCACGAACGTATGGCATCATCCGCTCACAGTTAAGCCTAACCTGCTCCTGAGGGTCACCAAAAAAAAACACAAAAATATGCATCAACTCAGGAAGACTTACGCCTCGGACGCCACTAACTGGCGACCACTTTCGCTTGCTTTGCCCCGCACGCCTGTCTCCCGAAACGGAACGCTCTTCCTGTGCGTCCTTCGTGCGCACGTCACAGTCGCTGCGGGTGAATCCTTTTGTTCCCTGACAATGAGCAGTATCTCACTTACTCCCGCCGTCGCCGAGGGGTTGAGTGCTGAGGGAATATATCGTATATGCCTTCGGTTCATCGCTTGAAAATTAAGGTTCGCGGAAGAGCATTACGAACGTCTAAAGACGAGCCACGAAGATAATGTGTCACGGCACATCTCAAGGCTGTCATGAGATGGTAAACAGTAAAAATCCGAGATGGTGCAATATTTATGAATTATGGTCGAGCCAGACGTCCGCCACACTCTGGCGTGGAGCAAGGTGTGATGGGATGGCCTTGCGGGTTCTTCCCAATTATTAGCTTGCCCGCATTGCCGATATTAACGTCCGTTTAAGTCCATCTTTTGGCTCGCGCGCAATCTTAGATTTATCGCAGATTGTATGATTTTAAGTAAGAGAATATTGTAGTTCCTCAAAAATCCCGGTTGCAGATATTTCGGGACTTCTACAAATACTCTCAGCAGTACATATATATTGCTCACTACAGTCATTTCTGCTTTTCTTTTTCGTACTTTTCACGACTCTTCATGGTGCCTAAAATAGCATTACTTCCCTTCTCTCCCAAGCTTACTTATTGCTCTCTCCTGCTTAAATGAAAAAACCCTCTGGTAATTACCAGCCAACCCATTCACTTTTTTTCTCTCCGATCAATTTACCCCCAGAACTTCACGAAAATCTCCTGGATTTTTTTCATTTTCTCATTGCTCTATATATACTCTAACCTCTATTACTAAAATCTCCAAAGCCTTAAAATCTATGGCAATTCTCTCGTGCGAATACCAGCATTTTGAGCCACAGCACGTTACACGCTTCATTAAAGACATTACCTTTGTCTTTGCCCTACCCAAGAATGTTCGTCTCCATGTTGAATATAATAATGCAATCCAGGTGCGTGGATTAGCATAATTAACAACATATTAGTATTCATGGCAAGATTTATGTAATTTCTATTTAAGAGTTGGTGGTAATAGTCTGTATTTTTAACTGATGTAAAAAATCTTTTGCAGAATGATTATATGAAATAATTTAAGTGGCCTTATTTGCTAATGTCACCATAGAAATAGCAATCTCTAATTCATTCAGCTCGTCGTGAGTAAGCACAAGTCTATGCATTATCAATATATTATCATGGAATGGTGTGAAGGTTGAACAAAATATTTTTCAGGTAAATTTGAGTCTCAAAATCGGTAAATTTTACAAAATTCTTGGCTAATGCAAATTATGAACTCACCTAATTTACTAGGTAGAACACACTTTGCTACCATTTTCAAGGTTTACTTTTAATTCCACTACCTAGATTTAAACTATCAATGCCATCATCAGACGTAAACGTTGAGAAACCTGTTGATCTTATTATCTTAACTAGTAAACAACTATTTAATACTTCAGTATTCCTCATTCATAAATATCGATTGGGATGTAAAAAACGAGTTTGTTACTCTTGTTTTGTCACGTTCCAACAATAACTGAAAGTTAAATCGCTGAATATAAGAGAAGTGAAAAGTATGAGAGACCTAACACCCAGAAACATCCTGTAGAGCAAAAAAGTCTAAAGTAAATATGATGAAAAAGGCTATTCCGATAAGGATCATTAGGTCTTAGAAACAGCGGAGTATGTATGGATTTCAATTTGTTACTAGAAACATAAAAGGATGGAATAATGCGAAAGAAGTTAAAGTTATTGACAAAAAATTAATTTAATTAATGGCAAACAAATCAGGTTTTTTTTAATGTGCCCGCACCTATGGGAAACGTCGTGAAGTGTATTTACGTATTTATGAATAAATATATATGGCCTCGTCCAAAAAGATTATATACTTTACAATATTAAATACCATAACATAAATTCATGTAGTATTTTAGACTCGGAATCCATCTTGGTTAAGTTGAAGAACGACAGCGTCACAATTACAGAGTCAAACAATCATAAACGTTAGTCTAAATATTATTTTATTTCACTTATTCATTAATAGCTTCAAAATTATTGGTTGGTAGTCTCAATCCAACTCCTGCGTCTTAACCGCCATTTACAAACGATCATCAAGACCAAAATACTAGTCGCAAAATAAATTACCACTCTCTTTAAAGGTGCCTCGCTCTACACGGACAGCAAAACATCCCTTTCTAAAAGGATATCTCCGTGAAGGAAGTGACAAGCCCAATTACGCCGGGATCAATTACGGCACCCCCCACAATACCTGCCGCCGCGACGTCCTGTTGATGGACGAACGATCCCGTCCTTCCCAGCTCCGAGCGGGCGTGTTTTCACCCACAACGGTGCACACCCAAGTGATGTAGTCGTGCTAGCTACAAAGAAACTGCCACGCGGATTGGAAATAAGAACAGCGGCCGGACACCGCGGCATTACTCAGCCCCAATCTCTCGACTCGGCTGTCCTCCACTTTTCGCGTGGACATTCCTTCGTGCCGTTCCTTCCCTCCCACCCGCACCCCTCGTCCGAAAGTACACAATTTGCGTCGGGGTGGAGGCGGCGTCGCGGAGGGGGAAATGAGCCCGCGCGGGGTCCCTTCGAGGGTGGGACATGAATCGCAAAGGACGAATAGAACACCAGGACCGAGAAACCTCCTTGCCTCTCGCTTCGATTTCTGGTCGAGGCCAAAATTGTATTTGTTATTTTTCTCATACTTCCCACATGCGTAGTAAGAGAGAAATAACGCATTCTAGAGAGAAATATGCTCTCGATTTTTAAATAAAATACTCGTTTTTGTGTTCTTCTGAGTCTTTTTTGGGCATTATAAGAGTGAAAATTTCTATCCAAAATTAGGATAATGTGGGCATGAAAGTAAACAAACACCCAACACCACCCATGCGAAAATTAAAATTTCCTAAAACACTTTTTAGGAATAAAATGACTGAATATATATAGTTCAAACCAAAATCAAACCACCGATATTTCAGAGGACGACGCTTTTCGTATACTTAAGCGATTTTTCGTTTATCACAAATTTGGTGCAAAGTAATGTTTTATAAATGGAAAGGATATATAATATATATACGAAGGTGTTCTGAAAAGTTTCCGACCTCAGAAAATTTTATAGAAAAAATATCTTGTATCTTTGTTAGGCTGGAATCTTTTCAGACCACCATATATATAGTATGTTATCATATATGTGTGTGTGTGTGTATATATATACATATATATATATATATATATATATATATATATATATATATATATATACACACACACACACACATATATATGATAACATATATATGTTATAATAAAAATATCTTGTATCTTTGTTAGGCTGGAATCTTTTCAGACCACCATATATATGTTATCATATATGTGTGTGTATATACATATATATATATATATATATATATATATATATATATATATATATATATATATATATATATGTATATATGTTCGCGGTGGTCCAGTGGGTAGAGCGTTGGACTGCTGACCAAAGGGTCCCGGGTTCGATTCCCAGGCAAGGCACTCTGGGCACCTGCAGCTCCACCCAAGCTATGTAATTTTTCGGGTACCAGGTCTTCCTGGGAAACTATAACCGGCACAGGGAAGGGCACTGGCCCCCCTACCCTGATGTGTGGATTTTCACACGCCGTATAGGACTTAACACTGGGTGATCTCTACCATCACCTACTAAACCGACCTTCGGGTTGATTACTGCGTTTATGGTATTTATATATATGTACTTCATTTTTAAAACTACTGAATAAATTCCCAAAGCTGTATTACTTATTTATTATCATTTACAGTAAATGCAATTAATTTTTCCTATAAAAAGTCGATACATATTTTTATCTCGATGAATCATCAAATCCCTCTGTGGAAGCGAAATTTTCAAAACGGTTTACACTACCATTTCAGCTGGAACAGGGAAAAGAATATCGCCCCCCCCCCCTCCCCTCGCTGTTATGTGAGAAGGTCACAAGCTGTTGGCGTGAATGGATGTGAATCATACCCACACGCATTGTATCAACTTTCGGGTTTACTTACTAGTCGCTCATGCCTTTCATTTCGCAAGTACACACCTGAAATTTCATTCGGGTGGAGGAATCAATTCATTTCACGAGGGCCTTTTTAAAATGAAAATATTCTCGCTTTGGCTGGCTGGGGTATCCTGGGAGTTGCTGCTAGAAAATTGAGACTACTTCATGTTGATTTCAATGGGCAATACATTTCATCCAACCACTTTGGTAAATATCACTTCTTTTTCACATTGAAAATTATTTAACCAGGTGTAGTGACCAACCATTCGCTTATTTCTAAACACAACGGTCTATACAATCAGCTGAAATAACATAATCCTGTGAATTCGTATCTTAATTTCCATCCAGCAGGTTTTTATTTTATCCACTCAAGTTTTAGCTTAATATATTGATTATTTCTCAAGAAACTACGAGTAGGAGATTTCCTCCCGATATTCCAAAGCCTCACGTAATAATACCAAAATATCTTGAAAAAATCGGTGGAATTTGGCGGAAAGATTACTCTTGTGTGTAGACTCCTCACGTCTAATGCTAAATTTATGATCGGTTTTTTAGCAGGAAAATCAGTAAACAAACGTATTTATTACTTATAGAAATAAATAACGCTTTTTTTGTCCTGCCCAGAGCGAAACTAAAATTAATGTTTGGTATTTCAGGTGCTAGTATTTGTTAAATACTAGGACCCCTCCTCGCACATTTTTCTTTTCTCTCCTTCTCTGTCAACTTTCCCTCTTCCTCCAGCTTCTCTGCTACATCCGCTATCTCTTTAGCAGCGTCCAGACTCGTCAGGCATTTGGAAGCATGGATATAGGTCCCTAAATGTTAGGCGCCTAATGAAAAGGCAGCTGGAGTTTGGACACCCCACGCAGTATTACTACCATCTATATAGCTAAGAATAAGGAATAAAAAAAATGATGTCCCAATGTAAATATTTAGATATTTGAGTTAGCTTGTCCATATGTTAGTGTATAGTTTTAAAACCGCGTAATAGTTTTGGCATAATTCCGAGTTCTTCTTACAATTCATTCGGCAATGTTTTATTAAAGTTTTCCATTTCTTTGTTATAAGTTAGTAATCTGTGCGATTTTTGGTACAAGTTTAGAATCCATTTCCTCTTATCGGATTATATTTAGTCAATAGATAATTAGTTTTTTTATATTTTGCTTTGATTATTAGGTCAGAGAGTATTAAATTTTATTCATTAAAAACTTTTTATCTTAAATTATGGTATTTTACTCTAGGGTAATTTTTCGCCCATTAATCTTTGTCTGAAATCTCTTCAGTAATTGTTTTAAGATATGTCTTGTGCTGTGTGTAGTTCATATATTTATGCGTACTTTTCCTGCTTATAGTATCATATTTTTAAGTTAAGCTTAGTATCAATTCAACATTCATTCTAAAATTAGTCTTTGTCGGTATTTTTTATCTTTGTTAGATGTATTAATTTCTGAGCTTAGATAGTGAAACGGAGACTACTTTTGCAGAGGTTTGGTAAACGACCTATGATTAATCAGTTGGATTCATGCGGAAAGCTATATTTTTACTAAGAACACTACTAAATACTTACACACTCCAAGTACAACATGACACTTGAATATTATTCTCCGTACTTTTTATACACCAAAATAAGAATTCACAAGCACACGAACGAGGCATGGATTTCTCCACAATGACACTGACGATGTTTTTAGCCATAAAATGAAGTACCAAACAAAGAAATTTGTTCTTACCTCTACATTTCAAATTTCTGTATCGTATAACTTGATAAAACATAAGTTATTACAAAATTTAAAACCACATTCATGCTAGATGTCTAATTTCCTTTGCCCATGGAAAGCTACCGCCTCGTATCAACAAATCCATCGCATTTTCAACGAGTAAAATTTTACTTTCTCGAAGAAATAAAAAATTTTTTGAGACCAACGTATAAAATACACTCCCACCATGAAGATTATTCTTCTGCTAGTTGTCTCGCTTCTAGCACTTAGAGTTCTGGGGTTTCAATATGGAAAATTTAGGATACACTTCATTTGTTCTAAATCCGGGGCCCAAATCAGTTGCCTAAACTTGCACCCTCTCGCTGCCTAACGAGTTTGGACACCCTTCAAGATGGCGTTCAACCTAAATCGGGCGATTTAGGCGCCTAAATGACAAGTCTGGACACAGCTTTTACCTCCCAACAATTTTATTCATGTTCGCATTTCATAACAGCATTCATACAAATTGGCCGTCCACGTCGGATTACAGATTTTTTCAAAGGCATGGACTTCGTTAAAGCATTTGAAATAATAAATGCAAACTCATTAATAGTGTGGTATTCAGAAACTCACATGAAATCTGTGCTTTTTTTATAAAATCCTTAATTCGCTGACTGTTAGCGCTCTGCTGGGGGTAATGGCCTTCATCTAAAGCGAAAACACTTTTTACTGAGTAAGCGCATAGCCTAATACTTTATATAAAATTATGCGATATTTAAGGGGTAAAGGGATATGAGGCCTTTTGAATTGAAAAAAGCTAAATAAAATGAATACTAAAACTCTGATAATCATTACTCTATGCAGTAATTATACATTTTAAAAATCAATAAACAGGCTTCAACAGGTAGTCGTTTTGATAGGTGAAGGCTAAGGCGTGTGAACTTCTCTTCAGCGCACCTCAAGTAGAAGGGCCAGTTTTTTTCTTCAGTGCCACCCGTGATTTCTCAGAAAGGGAGAACGCTCTGATACCGAGAAAATTACACAGATTCAGTTTAATTATGGGTAATATCACTTGGGTTTGAACCTGCTGTTCCCTTGGCCCTTCTGTTAGAAGTCGAACGGTCCAACCCACTCAAACAGCCATGACTCCGACTAAATGATATAACAAACCACATTGAT
This sequence comes from Hetaerina americana, assembly GCF_022747635.1. Classification (NCBI taxonomy): domain Eukaryota; kingdom Metazoa; phylum Arthropoda; class Insecta; order Odonata; family Calopterygidae; genus Hetaerina; species Hetaerina americana. The sequence continues at coordinate 27,747,522 of NW_027287427.1, read as the reverse complement.
AAAACAAGCAAGTGGTTTCATATGTTAGGGAAGGACTCATCGAATATTAACAAGCAGAATGACCGGCAAAATGTAATTTACACATCATGGCACGGGGGTCATTTTCTGTCCCCATGACTCCTGTGACTTCCCAGGAAAAACAGAGACCCGAAAAATCACAGATCACACCGCTTGGTTGAATCTCGGAGTGCCCGTTATTCCGAGAACATCACCCAGAATCGAACCCGGCCTTCCCGAAAATAGTTCTACTCACTCGCGTATTACGCCCCTTAAATGACATAGTCTCCGTAAAAACGATTGAGCATAAGTCGTACAGAAAATAAGCAAGGAGAAGTCAAAACGTTACATAAGATTAGACCCGGTACAAGAGGGAAAGAACGTATCCAAACTGCCAATTCCGATATTGCCTTGCCAAAGTCTCAATTAACGTCCCTTTAGGCAGTGACTGCCCATAAGCAAACAAAGATGAAACTGTGAAAAGAATAAATAATGACATAATAATGAACTCCTGGAGATCTTAATTCATGATATTGCAATTTTAAATTAAGCACATGCAATTCTCCATCATTATTGTACAACCAATATAGTTATACCTGTATTACATATTTTTTACTTGGATAAATTTGATTTTGAGGCAAACAATAAGGGAATGAGGCATACTTTAGGTTTACTTTATCTATTAATATCCAGGACCAGCAAGTGACGTTACTGTCGCTCTAACGCATCTTCTTCTTCTTGCGAAGAAATCAATCAATAATTAAAATGCCAGTTCAAAGTGCGCAGGGAGACCATGGTCAGCCCTCCTGCGCACTGGCATCCGTCCCCACTTGAGTCTCTGCCACACAAACCCCCGACAGCCCGGGTGAGTTGAACGATTCACCCACGTGCGTCGAATTGCTGAAATGACTTGAAACGCCCACCGCCCCTCGCGGGAAAGGGCTTATCTGCAGCTTATATGATGGCGGGGTTTGCGAGTTGAAATTGCATCCCCCGGAGACCCACCCATCCCTTCTTCACTCCCTCCCTTAGCCACGCACGTCAGATGGCGGGGTGGTTCGACTTAGAGAGGAGGCCCGGCCTGGTCGAGTGTGGGGGATGGGGCGGGAGGCATAGAGGGGGCGGAGGAGAAGCCGAGGGGTTAATGGGAGACATTGCTGTGTTGTCTGCGGGAGCGGCTTGGGGGAATTTATTGGAGGGTTCGTACGTGGAAACGGGGTGGGGTCGACCGCGGGGCGGGAGAGCTGGTGGGTGGGTTTGGCCGGGGGGACGAGAAGGGAGGGAATTGAGGAGAGGGAGGGAGAATGGCATGAAAGTCTCCTTTCCGAAAACCCCCGACCCCTCCAGACGCCCCCACTTTTCAAGCATCTTTCAAGGACTCTTCGTGTGCACACAGACACACACACACTCTCTCTCCTTCCCTCCTACCCCCCTCTCTCCCTCCGCTAGATGTCCCACAAGTTTTCCGCAGGGACATACATGTAGGGCGAACCGAACGGACTGTCTCGGAACTTTGGGTACCGTGCGTACGAGGCTTTCGGATTGTCGAACCAGAGGAGACAAATCCAATTATGTGCTGGTATTTTTTTCCATGTTGGGAGAAACGGAATTCTTTTTCAAAAATTCGGAGAAACGGAATTTTTTCGTCGGGGTTGTAAATGCTACCACAGGCAGGTTATCCCTATATGATCCGTCCAATTAATATGAAAAAACCTTGTCATTTGAAAAATACATCCCTTAATTTTATTTCCTTTACCGGTAATTGTCTTGTATCCCAAGTGGCTATAATCCTGCCAAGGTCAAAATGGGAAGTGCTCAGGTCGGCATAAGCCCTTTTTAAAGATAAACCATGACAAATTGTCGATTTAACTCTTCCTTGAAATCTTGAGAAACTAACCGCTCAGGATTACAATATAATGAACACACTGTCCCGCGCGCAAAAACCAACAATGGACTCAAACGTTATAGTCATCAGAATGAATATAATTTGCATTCAGGCGAGTTTAATTTATACGCTGGATTATACAACGAACGTTGAAATTATTCAATTGCGGCAAAATTCAATAATCTTATTTATCTGAAATTTTAACTGCGGATATTTGTATTAATATCTCCTATGTTAAACTAATTTAAACTAAAATTAGTAGCCCAAGGAAAACGATGAATAAAAACCTAAGAGATTAATGAAGATATATTATTTTTTAAGTTTAAATACAAAGGGATTATTTTACTAATCTATTTTACGCACAAAGGGTAGCTGAAAACTATATCACAACTGATAGAAACTAAGAGGCTCTTCAAAGAGCTTTAAAAAAATAAATCTATGAAAAAAAAGAAAAACGATCTGGATGGGTTTAACTATTTATAAATACCTAAAGACTGTTGTGAATAAAATAAATGCCGAGGAAAACACCGGTTAAAATGCATGATGCATTAAAGTCAAGAATAGTACGGATGAAATATGGATGACTATGTTATAAGTGAGCAGAGTAGAAGTGACTGCAATGAATAACTGCGACAAAACTATCCCAGTATTCATGACCACTAGCAATCATAAAGATAAATGGTCACATCAAGGGCAGACCTAAAATATTTTTTGAGGTAAGCGTTTAAGGTTAATTTACGTTTCAGGGTGAGGAATAATTTAAAAGTAATGCCAATTTTTCCCAAAAATGATTGCCACTTCTTATTTCTTAAGCAAGCTATAATTCTTCAAAATGTAAATTTTATCATGGTGCCCTTTAGGTTCTGAATATGAAATTTATCTCATTATAGCAATTTACTTGATGCTTGAGCTTCCCCATAGCGCATACGCTAAGGAGGGAAGTTATCGATGGTACGACTAAACCCATCCACCTAATTGAATTACATAATTCGTCTTAGCTCGGAAATGACCCTCCGTCAAAGAATATTATTCAGGAGAAAGAAAGGGAGAACAGAGTAATTGAAAACAATTTGAGCAGGCTATCTCATCGCACTTCCATCGTCTTTCTAAAGCAAAAATAAGGAATTCCAGAATAATTGAGAACTATCAAGAGACCGTAGGAAGGATTCTTGCATTTGAAACCATTGGAATAACGAGGGCGCCGATTAGCTTAAGCAAGAATAACTAGCAAGACTTGGCAATAACTTCTGTTTCCGAGCTCTCCAGACATTTCTTTAACAGAACAGCATTTGAATGAATTGTTTACGTACCAGTCAACATTTTTCACCCGCCATCTGGAAATGACAACCATGCCATGCGATTTGACTTGCGAAAGACACCGTTACTTAGCCGAGTTTGACGCGACAATCCTTTTCGAAAGACACATGCTCGCTTGAGAACGCAGCTACATATTTCAAAATAGGTAGAATACAGCAAAGATCTCGGTGATAGAATGCATGCGGAATTGAATAACAGTTTAGAATAGTGGGTGAGTTATCAGGTTTTTTCTATTTAGGCGAGGCCAGAGATATAGGAGTGTACCGTCTGTGTCTATCGCCGTCAAGAAAGGACCGCATTAAACAACATATGCAATTTTTTAATACCGTCCTTTCTTGACTAGTCTACTGACCAAAAACATATTACTGAACAACGCCATGCCTTTCATTGCCTTTACGTTCCAGAAAGGAACAACGTTCTTGGCTCATCGCCTTCCTTGATTCAGAGCGTGCGTCTGACTCGGAGGTGTTCCAATTCCGAGGAAAAGGAGGGAGGGAATCGCTGGAGAATTTGCTGCACCGACCGAGGAAGCAGACAGACATCCAAGGACGGCAGGGTTTCGAAAAATTTCAGAGACACCGGCATAAAGAACGTGGTCGAATGTAGGGGGAGGCTGACCCAAGAGGAGTTAGAGTTTTTCATTGAAAAAAAAGTTTTCCCCTTCAAATTGCGACCGTTACCGTAATCTTAGTTAAAATATTTGTGGCATTTCAACTGACAATACAACTGCACCCGCCGAGAAAAATAAGATATGCTGAGGGGATTTAAGGGATAAGCAGAACCGTAAGAATCTCAATCAATAGTTTATTTAATCATTTAATTTTGGTGGTCCATAATTTTAGAAGAATATCTGCTCTGATCTAAAACAGCAATTTTTCCCTCGTATGATTATGGATGATATTTTATTTACTCGTGCGCATATCTCTACAGGATATGTTTGGTAAAATAACACAAAAGAGTGATGGCAGCCGAGTGGGTAGAGATCGTTCGGCTATTGGCCGGAGGAATAGAGGGTCAAATTTTGCTTGTTCCTTTGCCCAACCCTATCTCAAATCTTACTGGTAGCGAAGAATTATCTGTGCCTGAGAACTTCGTGAGAAACCAAAAGATGGCATTGGAAAAGAAACAAGACCCCTCTACTTTGAATGGGTGATTTTCATTTGTCTTAGTTCGAGTTGTGCTCTACCTCCATCTAACTACACAGACATGCTTCCTACTGTGGAAAATGGGTGAAGAACAAACGGTAACATAAACTCAACTTTTCTTGCACTAGTATTTATTTCTTTCGGATTTTTCCTCATTCAAACCACATTAATCTATCCCTTAATAAGATGTATTTGCTACCAGACATGCTTCCTGCTGTGGAAAATGGATTAAGAACAAACGGTAACACAAACTCAACTTTTCTTGCATTAGTATTTATTGCTTTCGGATTTTTCCTCATTCAAACCACATTAATCTATCCTTAAGTAAGAAGTATTTGCTAAAAACTAAACGTGTGCCTTGTACTTTTTAAGATAGTGAAATACATTTCGAGAAAGAAAACTCATAATATATGCATGATGCCCTGAAATAAAAAATATTAACTATATATTTTTCTAATTAATAACTAAAAGGTACTATGGAGATTTTTAGCTAACTAAACATTTCAATACTCTGCCGAAAGCCGAAAATAAGTAAACCAAACTCTCTTGTGTCTTAAGCTATCAGGGTGTGGCATTATCTAAACAAAATATTGGTGGCAGGTTACAAAGAAAGTGACAATTTTTCCAATATTAAAAGCAGAACTGCGAAGAATTTAGTTAAAAACCACATTGATGCTCTTCTCAAGGAGGGCTCAGAGTGTTGCCAATGAATCAATAAGATTGCGGTATGAGGCACATCATGTGTAAACTCCGTGTCCCAAAATGGTCAACAACCATCGATTCTTATTGCCACACATTCACAAAGAACAGAAAAAAATATCAGAAAAATGAACTCTTCATAAATGGTTTTTATAACCTTTAGCGGTCTTGTCAGTTATTCTACCTTTTCAGCCGATTTCTTTTGGTAAAAGAAGACACTTTTCCACATAAAATAGTTTCAATACAACCTAGGTTTCGTTAAAGAGTAATATCTTCATGCCTGAAAATGCTACTCAGTAACAAAACCTAGGTCGCATTAAAGTATTTTATGCGGAAAAGCCAATCGTCTTCTTTGATAACGAAGTATTTCCACCATATTACGCCTGAAACTGTGTTACTGATTTTTTTGTACAATGACTGAAGTAACAATTTTTGGGATACCTTTGGCTGACAGCGAGTGAGCTCCTTATGCAGCGGCTTTGATTTTAGCCTCGTGCGGGTGTTACGCCGTGATATCGTCATTTACCTTGTGGTTTCCATTGGCAAGGAATATATTTCTTTCGAAATATTGCAACGCAATTATAAAAATATTGATCCGGCTGTTCATCTGTTTCAATATCCCATAATAGTTACTCATAGTGGTTATAGAAGCATCCATTATGGAGAATTTATCGACGATATCGTTTGGGAAATTATCGAGTAAGCTTTAATAACTTTACTAAATATAATCTATATTTATCAAATTATCAATTCGCTGGTACTTAAACATATCTTTTTGAGAACACATAATACCCTCTGGGTTCAGCATGTTTTATTTAGTTATTGTTCTGTTTTAAACGGTAAAGCTCATCCATCAATCTTGCTAGAGTTAGTGTTTCTATTTAAGAACATTGACAAATTATTCGAAGATACCTTTATCCACTGAAATACATCCATTATTAGAGTTGAAACACGACTTTACGCCAAGTATTGTCCGCCACCAATTCATAATAAAATCCAGCCATTGCAAAAAATTGAGTAAATATTCATTTATCGTAACTATATTTTTTTGATCTTCCTGATTCCGTTGGCCGGGTGCCACCTGGCACCATTATTTATAGCCAAAAGCAAATAAGCATGCCTTCTTGAACACTTAAATTAAGCATCAATTATTCTAAGAAACACCTGGTAAACAAAAACAACTTTAAAGTACTGGAATATATTTTCCATTTTATTATTATTGTGCGTGATAAAACCACGGGGACTAGTGAATTACCATGTACCTATGAATATTAGGGCCATGGGATGTCGAAAATTAAGCTTTGCATTGCCACACGGAATCAAAAAGTATTTGCTAAAATTATTTAATGGGTACGGCCGTGTAAGCAGTTGTGAATATATGCTGAACTGACGTACACCGGTAAAATGAAACATATACGTTCTTAAAACCTCCAATCCAAATCCTCTCGCGGCAAAAAGCTATAGCCCCTAGCCCTAAATGTTCAACGAGAAAATTTCTCCCTATTAGACTAATTGGTACCCACGCCGCTCCCTGAGACACTCCCCTAGGAGTCGGATTTTACCCTTGTTTTCTAGTGCCTGACCTCCAGCGGAATCGGGCTAAAGTCGGACGTTCGGTGGCAGTTGTGAGACGACGGCTGGGGAGATTCGCAATCAGGAAGGCCCAGCCGGTCTCCATGCGCAAGGTCTCCGTGCGAGGCGACCACCATCCCGTCGGCGGCACACCTCTTCGCCTAGCCTCTTTCGGCAATTTCGAGGTGAAAGTGCGGAAAAAAAGGTTTCAGTAGAAGAGGGGTTCGTCTCGAGCCTGGTAGACCTACCCTTCCCCTTCCGACTCGTGTACTCTTGGGAGCCAACTGTAGGAGGCGATTAGGGCACTGGAGCAATCGACGGTCATTGTGCTCTTCCCTCTTTCTCGCTCGTTTACGGCTCCCTAAGGAAGGAAGGGGGCGGAGGTCAGGGAAGGGAATTGCGGGACACAGCGGTGAAGGAAAAGTTTTCGCTCCCCTTTTCGCAAATTTTCGCGGATTGGGTGAGTGTGCACTCCTTGAGGCCGTAGTTTGAAACTCCTGACTGTTTAGGGGGTGAACGGAGCGAGGGAGGGTTTGAGGTGAGGGGGGGGGGGCTGCTTCCCTGTTCGAGTTTAAATGGCGGCCGGTTTTATGCCCCTGTTTATGCGCAAAGGGAGACAATTATGACTGAGGAACGAAGAGGGTGTTTTCGAATTCCAAAAAGGAAATTCCACAGGGCGAGTTAAGATGTTATCCGACAAGGAGAAAAAGAATTGAGATCCCCTTCATTCCCGTTTTCGTGTAGCGATTGCGAAGATAGAAAGACTTTTTTTTCACTCGTTCTCCCTATGGCAAAATATATACATTGGTCGACGAACTTTTATTGCTCCCATTAATGTCCACTTCATTCACGAAAAAAAATAAAAATAGCAACCATGAAATTCGAAAATTACTTATAATGGCCTAATAGGTATAGAGAGAACCGCTTAAAACAGCGTTCATGCGATATTTTTAAACGTTAATGCCTCATTTGAGAGAAATATTGAAAACGAAGTATTTGTTTCACACAAAGAGATGAACTCGTTTTATAAAGAAGTTTACCTGATTCTTACACCGCAATACTTCCCTCGTGGACCTGATCTGTATCACCAAATTGTTAATAGGTTAGTATGATAGTAAGGAAAACCTATAGGAATGTCTCGGTTCTGCTGGCTTGATAAATATTTTTATAGTAAATTTATATGAGTGAGCAACTAAAACGTACATAAAAATTTCGAAATATTATTTGCTTCATTCAACTCTTTGGATTCTAAACGCTTTATCGTGTATCATTACCTATTCCGTTATTTTGACAGTGTTATTTAAACAAAAAGCGAACACGATCACGGAATGGTTATCCATAATGATTATCACGCAATATATATATATATATATATATATATAAACACAGATGTAGATTTTTAGAATATAGAGACACAAAGAAAGGACACTCACAATTTGTTATTTTACGTTTCGACAGCACGGCTGTCGTCTTCAGAATGAGCGTTCCATTTCGAAGATATTTTATATATATATATATATCTATATATATATATATATATGTGTGTGTGTACATATATATATATATACTTATTTATTTATATATAATAATTTCACTTTAACTCGGCAAAGAACTGGTTTCGAGGGGATTCACCACTGGAACTGGTGAATTCCCTCGAAATCGAACCGAAATCATGTGACTGCGCTGTTGATCAACTTAGGTCACACCCAAGCTATTTTTCCCCGGCATTTGCTGCGAAGATTTCCACCTTGGGCAAATATTGACAGGGCGGTGGCATCACCTCACTCCAAACGGAAGCGAGTTTTGAGATTGCCGATCACGAACGAGTCTGCTCTCAAAAATGTTTGCTCCCGCCATCCTCACGCCCTTTTATATCCTCAGAAGGGCTTCCGTTTGTTCTCTTCCATCCTCGGGCGAAAGTCGGACGATATTTCACCCACCTTCACCACATGGGGGGGGGGGGAGACCGCCATCCTTTTTAGCAAGAGGCCATGCAAAAGGGAGTGGGGACAGGAGAAATAAATGTGAGGGCAAAGGGAGGAGGGGAGGAGTGTATGCACGCAAACTGCGGACTAGGAAGACGATGGGGCGTTTCGCGCAACCATAGCGCCGGTGCACTTGACTAAAGAGAAGTCACCTTTCCGAAGCCCCAATAGCTCCCGCTGCAAACACCTTGTCCTGGTGACAGGTGGTGTAAATTTCACATCGATTTGCTGCCCATTTACCTTCAAACCTCACCCTCTGCGACTAACCTCTATCTACACTTGGGGCAAAAAAAAAGAGAGAAAAAATTCCCTAACGATTTTGCACGAAAACGAGAATATCGCTGAATCCCACAAGGGGTGTAAAATATTTTTTTTCGGCAAAGCAGAGGGTTGAAGTCATGAAAGGATCGTCAGGGTGGCGAGGATCGAAAGGGAAATTGTGTGTTGCCATCGGTGTGGAGAAAAAAACAGGTGAGGAACGAGCCTTAAAAAAGCACGACGCACTTTCCCTTTTTTTAAGGAAAAGGAAAAAAAAGTCCCTTTCACGAGAGCACGCAGTCATCCCTAACTTGACCCACCAACGTGTTCCCTCACCACACCCTTCTGCGTGTCCGTCCGACTCACCTCTCAGCTGGGATGACAATAAATGACACGCGCATCCAAATATCATCACTTTGCGGACAGCGATCGCTTTTCCTTTCGCTGTTTTCCTGCTGGCTCTTTCTTCTTACTGCTGTAATCCTTTGCAAAAATTTCCCCAACGAAAGCATTTCTCATGATATGAGTCTTGCTACCGTGTCTTTTTAATTGACGAATTGACACACAATCGAAAAATAGATAATCGGAAATATCAGATGAAGCACCAAGATACTCTTCGCCCTGTAAACCATATTACCAGCTGTTTCACCTAGCATGTAATCAACTTTTTAAATGCGTAGTTTCGATTGGAAATTGAACTATTTTACTTTATTCTCTCAACAGATAAAATTAGGAAGCGGACATTATTGTAATGTTGCTCCGCTTTCTGCTGAGATACTACGAAGGCAGCTCCCAATACCAATCACTGAATAAGTAAACTTTGTATTTTTTCACAAAAAAACATTTTACGAGTTAATGTGAAAAAATACAAAGTTTACTTTTTCTGTGATCATGAATGTTCAAAAGGTAGAGACTGAAACCGTCGGTTTCATCAAAGCATGTGATCCATCGGATGGGAAGTAAACTGAGAATCCTTTGGAGCTGGTAGTTAAATAATTTCATCAGCAGCTTCTTGGTGCGGTGCCACCATCTCACCCCATTACTTCTAAAACTTCACATTACTCCTTATATTGGATAAGCTCCCTTTAAAAGAAATTTAAATTGAGAATAAAAATATGAACGAACAAACCATGAAAATTAATAATAGAACATACATTAAAATGAAAAAATGTTACGAATTCATTACTGTAGTGGATATAGAGGTTGAGTATCTAGACAGCATCTATCATCCATCTGGTGAGTACAATGCCCTGTATTTTCTTATTCAAGTAAAGGATTCAATCCAATGCCTCAAAGAATTTAAAGCATTTTGAAAAAGGAGACATCCCATGGTCATCTCGCTTCGAGCGAATGGATGATACCCGTCCACCATATCGGATTCCTCCCTCGAGTCGCGAAAGCGGAGACATCCCAAGGACTTCGAACTCTCGCCGTTCATCTACACCCTCGCTGTAGGATGACTTATCGATGGTTTGACGCCGAGAAAACCAAACAGGGCAGCATCCGCTTTGTAAGGGCACAGATTTGGAGAAGAGGGAAAGCGGGAAGATGCCGCCGAAAACAGTTGAGAGTCAGGACGCGTGAGAAGGTCCCGAAAAACACGCAGTTTCACATTCTTTTTCAGCGTGATCGTAATTCTGGGAGGATTATATATCGTCGATTCTCCTGAAAGCACCGATTCCAGTGGAGTCGGGACATTTTATGATGCTCCTCTCCAGACACATTCGCCAGAACTAATCTCTTTAGCATCCATCCTCGTACTACAGGTTACCCATAAACAAGCAAGCGGGAATCCCTTATATCTCCAGAGTTTTTGGCTTGCATGCCACAGAAATCAATTCAAAGTTGGTTTTGAGAGATAAAAGTTGATCTAGTCTCACACAAAAAAACTATCTGTGGTGGGTTTTTTATTTTAAGGTTATATTTTAACTATTCCCTATATCAATTCCTCTCCCCAGATCTTACATACGATGCAAATGAGACATCATTGGATAATCTTATGTCAACTTAAATTTATAAACATGCAGTTATATTACACACTCACGCACAACTATTATCGTGAGAAGGTGCTACGCGAAATATGTGAAATAGGTAATGAAGTAGGGAAGATAATGAAGCAGCCAAAATGAGACTTTTAGAAGGGTACAGAACACCTGAGTTTTCTTGCAGCACCGGGGTAATTTTTATGGTCCCAAATTATATTGGTACATTCGACCACCGTTATAATGTAAAAGAGATAAGCAACGTCACAGACGAATACAAATACTCGATCTTCACTCGCAAGATACGTAATCATAACGAAATTGAACCTAAGTACCCAGACATTTTTATTTAAAGATTAAAATTTAACGATTTGGTCTAGCAAATAAGAATTGATAATTGAATGTTTAATGTGCAAATAGATAATCTAATGTATGTAAGAACTAATACTTTTACATGCATGGCTGGTACATTAACACTACCCACCACATATCCTTTAGGAAGCTTGCGGGGTTTTGTTTGGCAATAGTCGCAACTTTGAAGGAAAAGAAAATAATAAAAATCACATAACCAAAGAATGTAGTTTTTCCATACTAAAGGCTAAAAAAGAATATATGGTGAATTTTGAAAATTCCTCTAATTTTATCCGTTACGTAATTAGAAAAAAACGCACGGATATACTGTTTCCTGTAAATATTTGAATGTTAAGTTTTTGAGTCAGTCTGGCTAGACGTTTCATTTTTCTTCTCATTCTTACGAAGCATACTCTCCTATCTCCATTTGATGGAGACTATGAATAAAGTGCATTGGCATTTTCAACAATGTACATGAAAATGACATTGAAAAAAACCGTATTTAAATTTTATATCGTTACATCAACCAGGATAAATACGTGACAATTTCCCAAAAAGCAGTAAAAACTGTGGACACGCTATTAATAAAGCTACACTGTTCATATCATTAATATTAGTAAAAATTGAAGAAATATTTATCTAGATTCCAAAAAGCATGAACGCAAACGCTTTTATGTATCTTAAATGAATTCCTTTCCTACTGAAGAAAAAGCTACAGTCGAGGCGTAAGTTAACATGTAAATCAATAAAAATTGCGAGGATAGTATATCCCTATGATTATTAGATGGCATTAATAAAAATCAGCATGGAAATTTAATCTAGCAACTGTGAATGTAACTGTGATTGATGATATATTGCAGAACTAGCCACGACCTTAGAGGAAAATAGACATTGGACAGTTTCGAAGCATTCAAGACGAAGGGGCTTGATTTAAATATTTCCCTCATCCAATGCTTTTCTCCATATAATATTAGCACTTTTTTGATTTTTACCCTCAGATATAGTTGCATTGTAATACGAGCACCCCTCGGTAAAGGTTGTGCTAGTAAACATCAAACAACGGTCGAAGGAGAGGACCGCAACATGGTAAAATATTAACTCGGGTTTGGGAAGCGAACCTATTAGAGTAACGAAAATGCCTTCCAAAAGGAATATGGTGCAAGTTAGGATACATATATGGATGTATTTGTTGGCTTAATAAACTTCAAGGTGGTCGATAGAGTATACATGGCAAATCAAATAAAGCACTGCAAAATGTTGGCAAAGAATGGGTGGAATAGATGTAGTTGTCTTGTTCACAATCTCGACATGAATCAGATTGCGCAAGTGGGAAGATAATGCATCAAAGTTGAGCAATGGCAAGTAGGAGAGTTGGCGTCCGTTGGTTGTCGGTTATTGCCAGTGCTTTTTATTTTCTATGCTAATCAAATGGTAAGTGAGGCATCGGAAGAGCTGTAGGGAGGGGGCCTGATTAAGTCAGATATATTTGTGGACGATAAGCCGGGGTAGCCAGTCACTCAAAGGGCTTTCAACCTTGTTGAGAGCAATGCAGGATAAAAGCGAGAGGAAGAGTATGAAGATTAACCAGAAGAAAACGAAAGTAATGATAAATTCAACGAGTGGGAAGACTTAGCCAAACATTAACGGTATTGCTTAAGAGAGAGAAAATAGTGTGATTCATATAATAGATCATTAAGTGTGTTGAACAAAAATGGGAATATAATTTTGGAATAAGGGAGATGAACTGCCAACAATTGATTTTTACAAAGGTTAATTACTTAGAGAGACGCTTTATTAATCACGTAAAGAAATGATGAGTACTTATCTTTAAAACGTTATGCATTATCAAACCTTGTTTTCAGAGGAAAGATGATAAGCGTCGATTGGCTTTAGGAAGGAATGAATGACTTGAACTGTGGGAAGGTGGAAAAATTGGAAATATAAACCGAATAGATCGGCAAGAAAAGTAAGTATTAGGCGTGATGTGAGAAAGATGAATTTGCTGTTAGATATGCAATGAATCGAAAAAATTAAGGAGAATGATTGAGACGATTTCAAAGCGTCAATAAAGCAGGGTTTTATTGTTCTTTTTTCCTGAAGTTTTCTTTGGTTCAATGTTAATATCTATCCCGAGAACAGGAAAACAGAACGGATGTTGAATGCTGTGATGGACGGATGAATTTTAGATAAGCGGGTAGGGGGCGTAGAGGAAAACATGGATTTTGGAAACCATAAATGGGTGTAGAATGTATTGAGTTGAAGAGGAATATAAAGCAAAATGAATTTAACCTACATGTATTTATAATTTGATCAGAAGATCAAAAGTGTGTTTTCTTAGTTTTAAGAGAACATCATAAAAACTTTCTACAGTCAATTTATCATATTAAACTGTAATTAAACTCAATATATATCAATACATGTATGTTTGACTATGTGATTCATTCTTTCATTCTGTCTTGTCTATGAGATCCAGAGGTCGCTCAAAGAGAATTTAAAAAAATTAGGATGGCCATCACAAATTCATCGGGTGAAAGGGAAGTTGATCAGCTCATTTCCACCTCTTCAAGGACTTATTGATTTTTCCACAAAAAACGGTTAGCCATTGTTATTCGTATCCATAATGAAAGAGGCTAAGGAAATCAATACATCCATAATAGATATACTGCTCAACAAACCGCTCTTATTCATCCAGCACGCCGAAAGGAATAAGAGAAGCGGCTTTGATATCAGCGCTACTTCCGATGCCACCCATTACGAAATCCTATTACGAAATATGCCTACCGATGAGCGGTAGAGCCACCGTTGAGAAATAAGGCAGTAAACAAGGGCAGACTTCTATGACCTTTCTTGGCTGAATTAACGAAATCAATATTAGATATTGACAACATTATATGATTACCTGGCGATTGCGAAAAATTCGCCAATTTTATAGGACGCGCGCAAGTGTGACACTCAACCCATCAGCAAAACAAACACATTGTTCGAATCATCTCATTGAAGTCTCAGATACTTCCGTAATTATATCTTAAACTCATCGAATTAAATTAATGTATGGATGTGGAAACTAGGTAGAGACAATGCTAGGGCAATGATAGATACGAGTTGCAGTAGAGAGTAGAATTTCCCCTTTCTACTTTTAAATTCTGCATGACCTATCTATTAATGTTAGAGGCTTGTCGTATTAATGGTTGACGTTCATTTTTATTCTCTTTTTTGTGTAAAAAATAACTAATTTATTACGTGAAATAACCCTTGTTTTAAATAAAATCTTCCTCCATCATGAATACACATTTGCACGTCATTGGATAATTTTTCACTGTATATTTTTCCCTTTCTCACCCATATCTTCCCTTATTACTTACCCATCCCACCTTGTACTTTCACCCGCACCTGCCACACAACTTTTTGGTGAATTTTAGAGTATTAATGTCGATGTCGAATAGTCATATAACATATTTAAGATGGGACTTGAAATTAGAGTTGTAGCAGTAATTGCCCCTGAATCCATCCTTAATCAGAGGATAATTCTTAATAATAAAAATATATATCCTTTATAGTCACAGTTTAAATTATTTGAAATTGTTAAAACTAATTTTGAGAACACACTCAAAACTCAAGCTCATTATTAATGACGTGAAAAATATCTGTAATTAAAATGTACGGAATCCATAATATGTGTATATAACCACACATGAGAAGCAGGCAATGGAAAATTTCGGCACAAGGTGTTATAAGGGAATAAAGAGATAATCAGGGAACAGGACAGATTGGAAGTTGTAAAAAATAATCCTGGAATTGATAACCCACGGTAATAATAATAAACATCTGCATGAAAAAGATATTCTCAGGGTATATATCTGCATTTGCCCCATGCCAATTCAAAAACGATAACTTATGCAAAACTAAGGAAAACATGCGTAAATCCTCGCCATCTTTATCCGATTGTAAAGTAAAATCTATATGATACGCCCGGGGTGACATTTTTTATCGCAGACTAAAGCACCACTAAGGCTATGAATCATTTATCGCTCACATTTGCTGTTTTAAATTGAAGACAAACAACCAATCTTTACTCAATACAAGCATTTGTTTTCTGCCCAAATCGGCAGCCCACGCACCCGAAACGCAAGCATAAGTCAGCGTGAGAATTAGGTCAGGTGTTCGAGGAGTGAGTCGATCACACCAATAGTCTGAAAGTTGTAACCAGGTCACACTACCTGCTCGCAAGCATCTCCTCGCGGGTAAACACATATCAGGCAGGATTCAGGGTGAAAAAAATAACCAAAACACCATCTCGTGGCCTAGGGCCTGTAAAGTCGCAGGATCGAGCGGAAGTGCATCCTGCCGTGCTCGGACCGTGATGATTTTCTTGCGGTTCGTCTCTTCTAAATTCATAAGAACTCCTCCGATCTCCCAGGCAAAAAAATAATATTTGGTCTGATCAACCGCGACGCTCCAAAAAAAAAAGTCGTCATATTTCGTTTCTGTGGGGAGACGTCGGGGAGGGAAAAAATTTCGATCTCATCTCGCCCTGCATCTTTTTCACCTCTTCCGGCCGGACCCTCTGGAGGAAAGGAGGGCCTGACGTGGGTGCGTACACACGGAAGCAGATGTTCTCCGACCCCTGAGTTGCGAAGCGGGGGAAGAGCCCCATTCTCTCTCCTCATCCAGGGAGGACGGATGACGAGGAGATAGAGGGGGGGCACGAATAGGGACCTCTTTCCACTGGGGCCTCCTTGCCTAAGGTGAAATAAGGGAACGGACGAGAGGATGGAGGAGGCTCTTTGGTGTCGGGGGGTGGGAGATGGGACGCTCTTGAGTGGTGTTTTCCAAGGGAGAGGGGGAAGGAGGGAAAACTTTTTAAAGACCTTACCTGAGGATGCACATGTTCCCTGTGGAGGACCACGGGCACGGGGGTGGGAAGGTGGGTTTCCCGAGGCGTGGGAGAGAAGCAGGAAAGAGAGGTGCATCGGGTGATGGAGGGAGAGGTTGAACTACGGGCACGATGGTGGTCGGGGTGCGTGAGGGGGTGGAAAGATTTCGGCTCTCTCGGAAAAAAGGGAAATCCAGGTAAAGAAAGACGGTCGGGGTGTGCTGCGGCCCCCATTTAACAGAAGGTCCAAAAAGGTGAGGTTGAGGGAAACATTGCAATCCATTCAGGGGTGGAGACGGCGGAGAGAGGCATGGGCTCCGAGGAAGGGGGTGGGTTCCGGTGAACTTGGACGTAATGGTCTCGGGAAATGGCTAACACATATATACGCAGGGGAAGATACATGTATGATAGAAGGTGAGAGGAAGACAGAAACAGGAGGTTATGCTTTTCCACAGTAGAGTTAGGGTACGCAGGGTGTGGTAAACTGCTAGTTGATGTTTGGGACTGACTCCTCATGGAGGTGAAGGAGAATCAATGGGGCACGATTGATCATCGGTCAGGGCATCAGTTATGTTGTTTGGGGGCGATCGGAGCTTAAGGATGGACTTAAAATTACGGATGCTTGCTGTATAATCTTGTAAGAATCAGCTGGAATGCACCTTTTTCCATAACCAGCCTAATATTACCTCTTCGATCTATGTCTTGGATAAAATATTTTTGTAGGAGTTGTATCAGCTTTATTCCACCACAGTTCATTGGTGATTACTTTGCTGTGTACAGAAAGAAGACCTGTAAAATTATTTACACCTACATAATACCCCGAAAGCCATCTCAGGGGCGTGTGGAGAAGGGTGTTGGGTCAACACTTGGAAAAGAGAATAAAACCACATGTAAAACCAACAAATTCATGCAAATCTGCACCCACAGAGGTGCATTCATACGAAAACCTTCTTAATATACAATATGCAATTCTGTAACCAGCATTATTTTTTACTGGAAGTCTCATGTGGAAACATTATTAGGGAGATTACTAAATATATTGAAGAGTAGGTGTACAAGTGCTTCAATTTGTGCATGTTGAAAGGGAAGCCTAGTATTTAATTAGAACAGCATGAATAGAGTAGCCGGAACAATTCACATTTTTAAGAGGTATTTTGTAGGGCTATACCCGTTAGAGTAAAGTGCATAAGAATAAGAAGTGTATTATTAAAAGAATTACTGGGAAAATAAAAGTAAAGAATCAAATTGAATATAAAAAGTTTAGTACATAGCGTAGCAGTGTACGATTCCGATACATGGTGTTTTGAGCAAGAGAGTAGGCTTTGACTACGGTTTTTTTTAAAATGTACGCATGGAAAATATGAAAAATATATTTAATAAACAAAGAAGACATACGACAAAGTTCTATTGATTCTGAGGGGCGACAATAAATTGCCGAAATCAAAGGCAAAAGAAGTGGACGGAGAGCATATTGAGAGAAAGCGGAATGCTGAACTGATAAAAGGGAAAATAGGACTAGAGGGACAAAGAACAAGCGTGCAGTATAGCCTAATTTAATAACTAGTTCATTAAAACCAGGTTAGACTGACATTGGTGCCCACAGGCAGTCATTTGGACGAATATATGAACTATGAACGAATATACGATAAATTATTGAGGATATCCACCACCTGTTATGATTCATGCATGCTTCAATTACATGTATGGTGTAATACGGATACCTCAAGAAATTTACTAGAGACAACTATCATAGTAATTGACGTTAATTTGACGCTCATATAATCTCATTCTAAGTGATTTAGACAAGGGTAACTGGAAAGATAACATCTGCCACGGGCCCTGTCCTGTCGGCTTCCATGGTATGACGTAGAAACAAATGGTATTTTCTTTTAAATCTTGGTAGTACCGCATCGGTAGTCAAAATTGGATACTCATCTGAAGGATGCCAATTGGGCATTTGAGGCAAAAATATCAAGATAGTCATGGAATTTTTCATATAGGCAGCGAAATAATTGTAAGCACGGTAAGAACAATGACGGTTTGATGAAAGGCAACGGACGAAATATCATAATAACTTACCAATATATATTCAGTATTATTGTAATAACGGTATGAATGTGATTGGAGGCCTTATCCCAAAGAGAGTAACAGTAAAGGAAAGAGAGAACGGCATTCATCAAAACATTAAAACAAGCTAACGAGAGCATACAGATACGTATTTTTATGAACTTGGTCTTCATTCTGTGCAGGAGAACAAGAAATTTCAATCAGAAAATTTTCCACATTCCTGAGAAAGGCTTGAAATGATTAAAATATTTTATAAATGAAATTACTACAAAGTCAGAAACATAAAATATTCTAAAATGCCTTATGAGAATACTACCTAGATTCACATCTATGCTGAGCTCTGATCACTTCTCTCCCATAAACATAGCATTGATTAGCCTTCAGGACCACACTTTACGTTATGTGGGAGAAGCATTGAAGAGGAAGTTCATTGTGCATAATATCGTAAAAGACCCCTTGTACCTGTATATCTGGACGACTTGGCAGTTGCTATTTTTCCATGGATAAAGAAATCGGGTGAAATATGGAGGTTTTCAGGCTTAAAAGTCAAATGCTTTTAGTCACACAATCTTAATAGAATATAAATAAAATAATCACGTTTCGCTTTATAGAGTCGTGCGAAATATAAAATTCGTGCATTTATTTACACACGTCATCCGTTAGAATATAGATAAAATTAAACTCCTTAGCAATAACACATTATAGTCAACCAGCATCTTCTCAGACACCAACGATGAAAATTCTTACTTCTATTATAATTAGTCGTTTTAACGCTAAAGTTTGAAGATCCGGGTTTACCTAACTACAAAAACTAATTTTACCTTTATTTATATAATTGCTTGGCCCAAAAAACTCCATTAGTTGATATGGCTTTCAGTGCCTCCCTTTAAATGTCCACACCAGTGACAAATTCTATATGGCTTTCAGTGCCTCCCTTTAAATGTCCACACCAGTGACAAATTCTATACATACATGTAAGACCAGTACTGACAATAATTATTCTAGCGCAACACCCCAACGGAAATTGAAACTTATTACGCTGGCCGGCGTAGCATCCCTGCATTTACACATGGAACAAAGAAAAGAGTCGGCACCATAGCATTTTATACTCTCTGAGTTAACGCACATGGTGAGTTTGTCGACGTTTACTAGTAATGTCGTTAAGATAAGGATCTCTCCACCGGTAACCATAAACTATCCCTGACAACCGAACAAAACTCATTTTCGGTTTGACGGAGAAAATGATTTCACTTGCAAATTTTTTCAGGTTCAACTGATTCATCAGGTGACTTGGGAAAACACAAAAATGCGATAAATGCGACTGCAGCCGCTTAGCGGTTGCGAAACGTGGATAATCTTAATTCAGTAAAGGCTTTGAAGAGACAGTGTCACACCACGAGACTCCAGGCTCACGTGTCAACTTCTTCTCTCCTCCTAGTGAGTTCAAATGATTGTGCAGAGTCAGAGAAATATGCTATTAAATACGCTACAGGATTGATATACCGCAATGTAACAAGTAAAAAACCACAAATGTTCATTCCCTGCTATTAGTGCATGAACTAGGTGAAATTCTCATATTGATGGAAACAGAAAAGGGTTGGATATATAGATACCATTTCTGTACACCAATGGTTTAATATAATTAACTGTCACGATAAATCCTTTCAATAATAATATATCCTATCAATCATATCCTACCCAAAATCCTATCAACACTGGCCTTAAAAATGATGTACCGCATCATTCACTTATCACGGAAAAAGATCGCGTTTTAGTGCGATTTAAATAATTCGGCCACAAATTAAAACGACGGATAAAATTACAGCGAGTAAGTAAAATAAATTAAGTTTGGAATCAACGTGAACTGATGAATGAAGGAAAGTGAAATTAGCACTCTACGCAAATGAACAAATATACACAAATGTACTTTTATAATCTACATTGCAAGGTGCCACGAGAATGCGATGGGAGATGAGTGGGGAGTTCTGACCAACAGAGTAAACGATGAAATAATACATTCGATATTAGTTTATTCACGAGTTGTTCCCGTTGTTGTGTGTAATGATACATACTTTTATGGTCATTTACGATTTTACAATTAGATTCCTTCGTAGGTAAGTATAATATCACGAGGGAAAAAGAACTCCTGAGATATTAATTAAAAATAGCAATTTTCCACAAAAATAAAGTTTAATGCGACCGGTTTCAATGTTACTACATCATCATCAGGCCTGATGATGATGTAGTAACATTGAAACCGGTCGCATTAAACGTTATTTTTGTGGAAAATTGCTATTTTTAATTAATCAGATATTCCACCATCTCACGCCTGAAACGTCCCTTTTTATTCCTGAGATATGTTCGGAAATTATTTTTCCTTTAAATTCGCGTTTTGAATTTGCCTATTCAGGTGAATCGGGGAAAAAATTCCTTAAATGTCAACTTCCTACTCTCAAGTATTTGCGTATGAATATGTATTTGGATCTGTGTGTGTGTATATGTACACGCAAGTATAGTAATTACATTCAAAGTGGTTGATGCTATATCTAAGGCAGGATTTTTTTCTTTTGTTGTGTCCAATGCGTGGTACGTGATTTTATCTCGTGGCGCATGCCTGGTGTAGATTCCCACCCTGCCACACGCCTTCCCATTGACTTACAGTGTAATGTTTACATATCGATATGAGTTCAATTTGTCTATTATTTTAATTCTTGCTTGCATTCCGTGAGTTTCCAGAGGCAAACCATTGTCCATAGTTTGATGCGTTCCCGATTAAAGTAGACAAACTTTTTCCAATAATAACGAGGTGAATTAATATGTTGTTGATTAAAATTAAACTTTAAAAAAATCACAATTGAATTAATACTTTAATGAATAGGTAATATACAAGTTTCCTGTGGATTCAACTGTATTTTAATATTCACCCATCGAATTGAAAGCGTGAACAGGAAAAGTTGGCTAGAAGCACGTCAAACTAAATTATAAACCGATGGCTATTCAGTACTCTTTATTTCAAAAATTAAATAAAATTATCGTTCCGAAATTTCAAATATGGTTGAATGTAGTTCTTAAGAACTGACCGTTAATTTTATTCAAATCACCAAATAAGGTTCATCCATGTTTTTAGTACTATATCACTCATCATCAGTGACAAATAAATTTCATTATAAAGATAGGTTTATTACAACATTTAAAAATTCTTTCAGCGCCCCGGACAAGAGCTCGTTGTGCAGGACGTTTTAGTGCAAAACATACAGGAACTCTCTCCGAAAATATGGTGTACTTTCGAGAAAAGAAGTGCAAAGAATCAGACAACGACCATCCGGGCGTTTTCTCAAAACAATGCAAGGATATCCCACATCCGGAGATTACGCCGCCAAATGTTCATAATATAAACATATTCAACAATGTACATATGTACACTGTTCATATGTACTTTATGCATTTTACATCCTTGGTATTTCCTGAGGGCAAAAGTATGGATAAAAAGTTATAAATCGACTATTCCCTTTTTTCACCCACTCCGATATACTTATGTACGGGGAGTTTTTCAAGGCAAGAGAAATTATAAGAAAACTTCATCATTACCGCATAATTACTCCTTCATTTTCATCTCTCGAATAAAAAACGTGATTAATATTCGAATCGAAAGAAAATATTTAAGTTAAGAATCCACACTAATGATGGAAATGGAATTAAGGACCCCAAAAAGGTCAGAGGAATATTTTATGTTAAGTATATACTTCATATGAACAAATTTTATTCAACGTAAACATACAGTTATACACTGAGAGAAAGATTGCAAAGACTGACATTGAATGGTCGAGTGCTAAACTCAAAGCCACTAAAACAATTCTGCGAATTCTGCATTCGTTACATGTAATAAAAAATTCATGAAATGAATATTAAAAAATGAGTGCCATTTAAATTCATGGTCCATTCCCACGCGCCAATGTAGAGGGATGGGTCGTGAGAACGAGACGGCCGTAATCTTGATAAGTTAATTCAATACGCGCCAAAATAAATGTGTTACGCTTTAATGAAAATTACTCCTTTGTGATTAGAACTTCTTTATGCAAGTGATGCATTAAATAATAGTACTAAACCTATGATTTTATAAGTTCCTTATAAAAAACTCACTTATTCTCGTCATACTAGAAAGAATGAGAGCAGACGTTCTTCAGGTGAATTACAAGAACTAGCCACTTGCAATATTTGTGGCATAATGTACCAAGAATTGAGGAATTTTATGCCACTTTTACCGGTACCACAGGATTTTGAAAACTTCCCTCTGCCAGAGCTTATTTCAAGGGGTGTCTCGTTTCAAACCAGATGAGCGAAAAGACGTCCATGGTTGTTCAATTTATTTCCTCGCAGCCTTGGGCCAGAGGGTAGTTGGGGTATTAGAGAAGAAACACGAAAACTATGGCATCCATTTCAAACATTACATAGACGAATCATGCCGTAAAAGACTCCTCGACCGATCGTAAGTCTGACACGAAAAATTCCCATAAAGCACACATTTCTTAGACCAATTTACGTCTACCAGTAAATAATACTCGGACCGCTCACGAAAATAGGATTGGAAAGATCAATTGTAGAAATGACTTCTGTTATCTTACTTAAGATATCATTTTTTCCACGCACGAAAAAAGAGTTAGAATAACTGCAAACGACCGCGCAAACGGAAAATATAGTTTGTAATTCTAAGCAACCTAGAATGTTGCCATTATTTTATCCAATCCTTATTTTATTGTTCTCCTTGAAACTAGCAGCTCGTCTCGCATACGTAGATTCGAGTTTTGCACGTAGATACACTTGTACATGTAGCTGTATTGTACAATACCTCCACTGTCTGAAATTATTGCATTTTTATGGGTAAAATTTTAACAAAACAATATGGGCGTTACATGCCTGGTGTGGAATCATTCTATGCCATACATCTTGGTGATGGCTTGCAGCTGGGTGCCATGTAGGTGAATACCGTTCCTATGGGCCGCCATACCTTTCGTCATGTCGTTTAAAGGGATTGAGATAACACCACCCCAAACGCGAAGCGACATCGTCGAGATCGAACTTCGTGACTTGGCGCTTCGAGCAAGTGGTGAAGAGACGGGGGGGATGAGATTCCGGAGGGCGGCCAAATGGGGTGGAGAGAGGCGGAGGAGGTTGGAGAGAAACCCGCCCAACATCCGACGGGTGACGAGACCTTTGCTACCCCTTCCATCATGTGCTCCCCCCCCGGCGGAGAGGAGAGAGGGTGCGATGAGGGAGAGAGAGGCGGAGGGGTGGGAGGGAAGTGAAAAAGAAAGAGCAAGAAGATCGGAGAGGTCTTGGTCAAGGCCAGGTGAAACATCCACCCCCTTTCCCTTAACATCACCACCCACCACTGTTCTCGCCTAACCTTTTCCCAGTCCCGAACCTACGAACCCCTTCCCCATTCCTAGTCTCCCTTCCAATTTCAAAAACGTGCTCAAGTCCCTCACTCCTCCGCTTCGAGTCGCTGTTGCGGGAGCTCTCCTTTTGAGAAGTTGAGCGAAACATGCGCAAAAGCCCGCCCACGCCACGGTCCCCCTCCCCCCTTGGCCACCCCCTCTAATCCCACACACCCACTCGTCCATTCTAAAGTCCCCAACCGTCTTCCTCCAACTCTCCCGCCTCGCGGCCCTCTCCCCAGAGTGCCGAAATGTCCGTCATTTCCCGCGCGATGTAGTTCGGATGGTTCCTCACGCTGTGGCGCTAGGATCGGCGCGTTCGCCTTCTCCGAGCCGCGTGGTGGACGAGGTTCCGTCACCACCTTCCTGCTGTAGGAACGGAGGAGAAGCGACCGCGGGAAGAATCTCGGCGGGTGAAATACACACACCGTCTGAGTCGGTGAATAGTTAGCTACCTCACCTAACAACACATTCTTCCTGGTTGATTACTGCCGTGGTCAGCGAAATATATGTTCTGTGTACCGGGAAATTGAACTTGGAAAATATTCTTCGGGATAATGAAACTATCTTTCGATTCGCTCAACTATGAGATATTTTGCAGAAAGTGCTACATCCTTACTTAATCGTGTATTCCTTTCACGAAATCAACCCTGGAACAGCTATTCTTCTTCTTATTGTAAACTAAACGTGCATCACAATGAACTTGATCGTTAGTAGCCTTTGGAATGAGACTAAGGCCTCTATTATTTAGAGTTATACTCCATTCACAACTATAGCAATACGGTTTTACAGTGACACTCTTATGGATGAGTTAGGCTTTATAGAAACACGGTGGCCGACCCAAGGTGAAAATATGAAGCTATATAAATTACTTACATTTGGTAGTCTCTTTGAAAACATTTACTGCGGGGCACAGAAGTCTCAATGCTCTGAGAACGGTTGGTGGAAATACTACTGGCGAAGAAGTGATGAAGGCGACCAATGTTAACCACACCCTTTCGTCTACTCATGTTTTCTTCTGGGATCCATCTTCGGTTTGTCTTCAGATGAAAATTTGGGCATTCCCTGAAAAAATCATTAAATAATGAATAAGACATTATCAAACGTTCAGAATTAATGAAAATGCGAGACCGTTTATGGATAAATTATAAAAAATAAATTATGATGATCCATTTATGGGAATGCAATATTCACAAACATTCGTGTAAGTATTTAATCAGATATCTTCTATAGAAAAAAGAAATAAGATTGTTCATATCATTTCGACATCAAAATGGGTGGCGAAAAGAATGGACATAAGCAGCAGATTCTGATAATTAACATTATTCATCAAATACACATGAATAACAATTTGCAAGTAAATACGCCAATGGGAGATTTCGTTACCAGATACAAGGAGGACCGATAGTCCTATTAGTCCTAATCCATTAAATGTTCAATCTCTCTTTGACCCAACGCTTTTATGGAGTCATCTTATTTAATTTAAGTGTTTGAGCATACCTTTCGATAAATATCTTTCACACACACCAATAAATTTACGAGCAACCAACCAGTCTAATTGACTTTTGATTTTTCATTTTCTTCAATTTCATTTTGAAGAATGAGTCATTTGAAATAATGACGAAAATGCAAAACTAATATTGAAGGTTTGATTCAATCATCGTAATTCATTATTTGCCATCGAACTGTGCTGGTGCCATGTAAAAAATATGGCTACTTTTGCTACTGTGGACATACGTGGGCTGTTTCATAGAGAGAACGTAACTCTTTAATTTGCATAACCTACTGATCATAAAGTTAATTTAGTGCTATGCTGTTTGCTTTTCTTGTAACGCATATTTGGTACTAGCTTCACTGATTTTACTCCATTATCAGGTCAGCAGCATCCGCTGCAAGTGTCGTTCGCCGATGTCATATTTTGATGAAGAACAAATTTCATGCTATTTCTTCTCTCTTGGGAACAGGAAAATTCAACCTCGGGCTAGGTCTAGATTATAGAGAGGACGAGGTGCACACTTCCCATCGATTTTTGCCAGCAGTGGCGTTTATATTTACATCTGTAAGAGCGAATGTGACTGGAGTTCTAGGTTTACCTTTCATTGAAATCGACTACATACCCGCTATAAACATTAAAAGTCATCTTCTAGATGTCTTTTAGGGAAGAACTCTACGAAAAAAAGACACTAAATACACCCAGATAGAACTCAATCAACCTCGTGTGGTATTACATATTCAGAGGTTTTTCAGGCAAAGCAATATTTTAATGCAGCGTTGCGTGTTGCCCCCGTTGTTGACGTTAGACAATTGAACTTTTAACTTGCAACGGCTGTCGTTGACAAAGTGAAATCAAAAAAACTTTTACTATATAAACAGAACATTTTGAGCTGGCAAAGTAATACATGGTTAAATTTGCGCACGGTTAATTATAGGAATACAAATTTATATTAAATCTTGATTTTGAACGGTACAATTATAGGAATACAAATTTATGATTAACTCTTGATTGAAAATCCCTCACACAAAATTGTGAGTGGCAATCTTAAATTGAACTCGAACATTTAACAAAAGATAAGAAAGAAAAAAATTTTACAAAAATTTTACGTTTTGCAAAACATTTTACGCTAAAGGTTCATTGCACCATATTCTCATCCGCCATATGATCGTGCTAAAATAAGTCATTTCCTCAATACTAACAGCTCACCTTCCTTTTACGAAGATTCCCACTCGGGATCCATTCTAGCACTCAAAACGTGCATAATTAGTGTTTGCAATGCCGGCACCTGTCCCTCCACTGGTCATTCCGGTTATTCATCTTGACCGTGAACCCACAGTTGGAATCTGCAAAGTTTATTAACATCGCCGTGAATTGAACGCTTAATACCCTCCACAAATTTTTATGGCATCCAACGAGCTTCAGTATTATTAATATTTCCCTCATTCGCTGCCACTTCCACAGTTTTATGCTACGTGTCGTCCATTTTTATGAAGACACGGTCTTCGTTGCGGTTCGCTTGCAAGCCATCGGTGAGGGACCCATTACCCTACAGCAACACTGTGTTATCCTCCGCTTGATGATCTCAGGAAAATACCGCATTAAGAAAAAATCACTCCGAAAAGAAATAACATGGACACGACGACGGAAGTGTTAGTGTGGGAAGTTAAATTCAAACAATTTAATCTTACATCAGTATTTCACGTACAGCTCAAGAGTAAGAAAATTTTAATTCCATTGACGAGCCGAGTTCGAAATCATTAAAATCGGCAGTACATGTTTGCAATTATCCAGATTATATGTAATGATATAATATAAAAACATTCAATTTTAATCCATTTCCCTATTAATGCTTCGCAAGTTCTCAGAGCTTCATTATCGGTAATGGCAATTACCTCTAATTATGACTAAAATATTTCTTTTAGAAGATGTATGAATATTTAAAATAAATATAATGTAGAACTCAGGATAAAAAATATTTTGAAAATCGTAAGTTTCCTTTATAATTTAATTATAGTTTAATTTATAAGTTTCCTGTCCTGAACTAATTTCCCTTATCAATTTCAGAGTTCCCCCCCGAGTTACCCGCGATCGCTCTTTATTCCACCAACCCGTTCCCAGATTGTCCCTCACCAAACGGTCCCTTTTCTTCCGTCTCCCCGCTTTACTGAATTCCCTTCCCGAAAGTATCGACCCCCTCTCACTCCCAGCCAACACATTCATAAACCTTTCTCTGACACATCTCTCACACCTCCCTCAATAGTATAGTCTTGTTGATGTTTGTATGTTTGTGTCCTTATATGTTCCTGTTATGTGTGTCACTGTAAATTGGCAATCCTGCTGTATGTGCACAATTTTTACTAAATAAATAAATAAATAAAATAATTCATGTTTCTGTAAGTTTTGACTTCCTCGCGCCTATCTCGTGGCTTTAGAATGAAATATGGCCAACAAAATTATCATTTGTCGAGAAGTTACATCGTACAAATTGGTCAAAGCCAGCATATTGAAGGATAATTTCGTATTTTATTGTATTCAAAACAAGGATATTATTAAACTAGTGAAACAAGTACTTAGATAAATTCGAAAGAAACTGCGGGAGATGCCGCAACAGTAACTTTTAACGGAGTCATCCGCTGACATGCATTTCAATGCAACAATTTCAGAGTCTAAAAATCATTCGCCTTGACTGGGATTCGAACCCAGATCCCTCAATATCCGGATTCCTCTATCCCAGTCAAAGCGAATGATTTTCACACTCTGAAATTGTTGCATTGAAGTACTTGAATATTCAGCAGTCAGGGAAAGTTTGATAAATTATCTTCAAGCCTTTTACTATGCAACAAGGATAAGATGAACCACATATAAGGTAGAAATATTATGTACGCTCCCCAATATCGCAAATCGTGCAAGATGCCCTTGAACATTGTATGGAGTCAATCCTAATATTTAGGTGAACGGGAATAGAAAAATTATGTAAAATTTTCTCTTCGGGATAAGAGAGAGTTTCGTTAACCATAGTGGTAAAGAAATCAAACCACTAATGAAAAATACATTACATTCAGCGAGCGCGCTTTGAATTATAGATAACCTCAAATAGGGAAAACGGTGTGACGATTGAATCATCTCACGCGCGACAATTTTATCCAAGGTCCAAGGAACATACAGCTGCGGAGTACCACTTCAAGTACGAAGAGTAGGAGTGCTGAACAGCAAATAAGTAAGAAAGCGCAATTACTCAGTTTGTTTGGTTTCTCCACGTCCTCCAGAAATCTCGAAACGCAACGTGTTACAAGGAGTGCGATGCTCTTCGAAGCGAACGGTCATAGAAAGCCTTGCCTGACCGCTCCACTATTCCCAAACAAGAACTGTAACCATTTGAATACGGTGGCGGATAACGGACAATACATGCGTCCTTGACGGAGAATGAGAGGATTCACCCGCCCAGCCTCGTACCTAAGTCTCCCTATTTACCATCTCCGCTCAGGAGTGATGGCTTTGCTGTCGGTGCAACTGGGAATGGGACACGAGGCTCGCAGCGAGGCACGGGAGGGAGTGCTAAATACCTTCTCCTCCGCCCATCTCTCCCATGAATCCCGGCCACGAAGCAGAGATACCTTTCCTAACCCTGGATAAAACTGGCATTAATGGGTTATTATGTCTGTCCTTCATGGTCCATGGAATACCCATACACCAAGCAATAGAATCAAGCATTCAATTCAGGCATTTCCAGTTGGTCGGAAGACCGGTAAGACACAAAAAATGGTTATCATCAGAAGCCAAACTCTCGATGCAATTCCGATGATTTGACTGTTTAGTAATAACTACTTCTTTCAAGACTGAAGACGAATCAAACACATATCCTCCTAATTTTACATAAACCCGAGGAAGAAGTTTTTGGTTCAATATCTCACACAAACTTCTTTTTTGAGTTTCTTCTTTATCGAAATTTCAATTTGGCTTCCGCTGAGGATCACTTTACTCTTAGTAATCAACGAATTAAAAGATAGGTTAGGATTTCAGATAGGATGTTAAAAGATAGGATGTAAAGGCATTATAGTCAGCGTTCCACGCTAATTAACTAATGCTGGTGTTCCAATGCCCAACACTACTGATGTCACTAATGAGATGTATTACCACGCTGAGCAAGAATTAATTTTTTTTAACTCGACAAATATGTATCGCAAATTAAGAAAGTTCTCTGAAGAGGATGGGTTTAAATAAAAAATCATTGGAAGTGAAAAATATGAATATGAAAAATTTATTTTGCCCTTAACTGAGCAAACTTTTCCAAGAATCCCCATGGTTTTCCCTGATAACCACCTAACCATATATTAAAGGTGACACCAAGATTTAATTTAATACCAATGAAGTTGACGGAGCTGCAGGTGTCCAGAGTTCCTTGCCCGGGAATCAAACCCGGTCCCCTGCGGTCAGCAGTCCAACCCTTTACCCCCAGGACTACCGCGACCATATATTATATACACACACATATATTATATACATTGTATATATATATATATATATATATATATATATATTATAAAGACATATTGTCATTGTATTATAATAATTTATAAAACTTACAAAAGCATTCTAGGTCTCTTATAACGAGCGAAGAATGGAGATAAAGATTAATTCCAAAGGAAATATAACTTCGCATTCCAGCTATCAAATAAAAATGAGCTAGATTTTAGAGTTTTCTATCCTCAAGATCCCTCCCACTATGCCTCAAACGCAAAAAAATATATTCATGAGCCACTGACCAAACCAACAGCTCTCCCTCTCTAAAGGTAACTGTTGCAGAGGCAGATACGTAATCCTCCTCACACCACTCCCCCTCTCTCTTTGCTACAGTTATGATCTAACTGGTGACCTCCTTTTTTCATACCAAAACATTTCTCCCCCACCTGACCCATGCCCTCCTCCCCACACACTTTCTCCCCCCATTGGTATCCCATGGAGTGGTGGGGAGGGGTTGGAGCGAGGAGGAAAGAGAAGAAGGGAGTCGGAGAGGGATCTGTACCGGTGGACCAAAGAAGTGGCTCATCCCCTTCGGAGACCAAAAGGGAGCCAACCGTTGTTTTTTTTTAGGTTGGGGAGAGTGGTAGCATCGTGAGCGGGTGAAAGCCCCCCTTTGTTTTGTACGGCGGGTACCGCAATGTCTACGTTCGCTGTCGTTCGTGACCCGTTGCATCTTCGAAAGGAAAACTATTGTTGACAAACACCCATCAACAGCTCATCCAATCCTTAATGGGACTCGCGCTAAGCGAATTTGGAACATTTGACGACGGCGTGCTTCGGTGAGGACAAGCGCTGAAGGAGCGAAGAATGGCCCTAGGTTCCTTCCACTTTATTTAGTATACAGCATTACATACGATATTATAATGCTAGAGAACCTAAAATAGAAAAGATAAAGCAGTTCACCTATTCAGGAAGTTTTTTAGAAGGAGACTAGTAAAGTAGTAAGAACATAAAAAGAAATGTGTTAGGTAATGAAGCTTTTGCAAGAGGTGGGAGTTTATACAACTTTAATATGGAGCGTAATTATTATGGCTAAGAAACTTTGGCTGTTTGGAAAAGTTCAAAGGAAGGGCTAGTAAATGCAGGAGATGCTTAGAGACAATCAAGTGCTGAACATGGTAACAGAGGAGGAATGCTGAGAAATTCAGATGGAGGAAGGAAAATAACAGTCATGTTTAGGATTCAAGTGAGGTAGAAAGTACGTAGAGCAAAGAAATGTGTTATTGTAGTACGCAGAAATTTAAGAGTGCTTCACCTAGATAAACTAAACTAAGTGAAAACGAACAAAAATCGACTGACCAAAACTAATTTTGAATATTTCATAAGTTTAAAGACAACCAAGAAGACCGTTATGGAAGATAACAGGGATTAAAAGGAGATTAAAATCACAAAATAGCTTAATGAATAAGAAATACTTGGTTTTTCCACACAAACTTTATTTTTACGACCGGGTTTCGACGAGGATCGTCATCATCAGGTAATTATTTCAGAAATATACACACATATATATACCCTTGCAATGCTGAAAATATGAGGTGAAGGAGTAAGGGACAGAGTTATTGGTCAGTATGGCTAGGGGGGGGAGGGATTACGGGGTGTAATTTGGTCGGAGAGTGGGTGGGGACGGTTAGTCCACTCTCCGACCAAATTACACCCCGTAATCCCTCCCCCCCCTAGCCATACTGACCAATAACTCTGTCCCTTACTCCTTCACCTCATATTTTCAGCATTGCAAGGGTATATATATGTGTGTATATTTCTGAAATAATTACCTGATGATGACGATCCTCGTCGAAACCCGGTCGTAAAAATAAAGTTTGTGTGGAAAAACCAAGTATTTCTTATTCATTATGAATCGTTTCCACAAAGTGACGGCGGATACTATACAGTACAAAATAGCTTATTTATAACACAATTAAGTTAAGGAATCGAATCGTAAAACTCGAACTATTCCGAGAAAATCAATCAAAACCAAAAAATACGAGTCTGAATCTCGTATCTGAAGAACAAATAATGATCAGACTGAAGAAGTTACGTGAGAACCTGTATGAACACTTACTCTTTAGCAATGCTGTTACAAATACTAAATACTTATTGTCCCATCGTTCTACGGTAGGAGAGATGAAGTGAATAAAACTAGAGAGATTCACTGTAGAACAGATAAATTTAAGATTCCATTTTCCCCACGAACGATAAGGAATCAAAATAACTGTAATACCTATTCTGCTGCAATGTACGAAAGAGTGATATAGTGCCGGAGGACGTCAAACATTATAAACTGTCAATTTGCATTAAAACTTGTTCAATCAGTTTCTTAATAAATTAGCGTTGGGAAATTTGAAGATTTTTTAATACATTTCCATCCTACCTACAATTGTTTATAATGCATACGAGTACTTTAGACCTGTAGAATATCATTCACTCTTGGATACAAGAAAACATGCTCACTTATTATTACATAAGTGGAATCCCAAGTTTTCTTGGCATACGTATCTTATTACAAGCGATATTTAAATGAGTGTCAATTAAAATATAGCTGTGTTCCCATGCGTGATATGGGAGGTATACGAGCAATTTTGGCGAAATAATTTTAGTAGATTTTCATTTGCTTCTTTTGCTGTTACACAGTTTAAAAGAATAGTATGAGATGTGATCTTTATTACATACCTATAAAAGCACAAACAGATATGAACTAGTAAGATTAGTTGAGTAGATTTGCCCACGTGGGCCGAATTTAGCACGATTCAGAATATATTCTTTTAATGAGGGTTTTTGCTTCATCCAAAAAATATAGAGCATTTGGTCCTGTAGGTGGGCCAAATGTGACTTATAACCTTTGATTGAAATCTCGTAATTAGCAAATGATCGCACCAAAGAGAAATGTTTATGAATTAATTATCTCGTGAACATACATTAAAATCATGCCTCACGAGCCGTATCAAGAAAAGCGTCAGGGCACAAACCTTCATTGATTATGAAAACAGAGCTAAATGCCCAGCGTTCGAGAAAGAAACAGTGGAAATCATTTACCATGGGCCACAAAGGGAAAAATGTGCAGATACTAAATTAGTACCATAATTAATATATGTTTCACTTAGCAATACAATATTTTAACATTAATTATTTATTTAGCATTAATCCGAAAACGGCCTAGTCTTGCTCATTTACATCGGATTGTTAACATGGAATAAAAATATAGATAGCAGCCACAAACACCCAAACATTAAGTGTAGGGAGAAAACCTATATAGGCGGGAATAGAACACGCAACCTCTGGGATAGCAGGCAAAGATGTTAATTAGCCGCCACCGAGTCTAGACTTTGAAATATTTACACTCATTTTCCATGGCTGCTGGGTTTTTAATATATAAAAGTATTTGAACCCCAATTTCATTGCCACTGTATATTGTCCCACGGTTTGTTCACGAAGAAACATTGTGGACCTCCCGCAATATGGCTCAACCCAGAATTGAGTTCATTTTTCACCCTTTGAGACTGTCTCACCTTTTCAAGAGTAATGGATGTGTGAAATACGTATAATACATAAACAGAATCACAACAAGACAATATGGGGAAAATGAATCACAAGAAGGTATAATATTTTATTAATTGAACTTGAAGACATTGAATTAAGGTTACTACGTTCAAATCCAATCATGACCCATAATACTGTGATGAGAACTCAAGATTCTAATTTTCCTGGGAACCAGAACTTAATGTGAAACCGCAGGTTGTGCGGGGAAAAGAATTGATACATACGTGTGAACTTAAAGCACAGTTGGGCTTCGAAAGTTGTGATCACTTCCCTTATCTATTATAGTAAAACCACTCTCCGTGATGACAGTGAATATTTGAACTCGTATTATGAGTACTATTCTACAAAGTCTCCGGTTGCCATTTCATATAATGCTTTAAACGGGTACCTATAATTGAAAATTGGCGTCTGAGAAATAAATGGATAATTTTTACAGTCATTAAATGTACAGGTTTTTTCCAGGAGTACTCTCGGTAAATTAAAACCAATATCTCAGAGAATTGGATGCCTAATAGTGGAGGAGGGGTTGTTTCTCTAGAGTTACCCAATGTAGTCTCGTCAGTTCAGAGGTCATAGAAACAGCGGTGACTGAGATTCAACATCAACTGGGCTGAATCTACAAAGTATCATAAAACAACCATACTCTGAACTTTTATTTCAATATTCTACCTTCATTACAGTCATAACTAGTAATGTTATTAAGCAAATGTTTTAACAATGGACAAAGGCTAAGCTGTCGTATACGTATCTATACATGGCATTCATCACCTGCAATGCACTGCACGAAAAAATATTCCTAACGGATATATTTCAGAAAAAGCCAGATTAATTCGGTAAATTTATCCCGAAATCAATACAATATCGCCATTTTCACCTAAATTATATTAACTTGAAGAAGTTTGTCCCTGGATTGATAAACGTGGAGTAAAGTCGCTAAACTGTAGGGCGTTTTGAGGGAAATCTCACGGATTTAAAAATCCGACCAAAGACCTCAGAATAGCGACTAGGAATGTCACTCACACACCTCTGAAGGGTAACTCAAAAGTCATGGTTTAAAATCCAACTAGAGAGATGGGCATTGTGCGGTTTTTCATTGTGGTTTTCGCGAAGGAAAGATACGTGTCCCAAGTCGTTGGAACATTACAATTTAATATTCCAGCTACTGAGGTTTAAGTGAAAATTTAACGATGCGATGAATAAATTAAACAATTTTTTGAATGCATTCAAAATTTTTCATAAAATGATCATGTCTTGGCTGAAAACATTCAGCAAAAGAACTCATAAATTCCTTTTTATAAATGGAATATTTTCACATTTTCGCTCGAACGCCAAACAAAGCGATTAAAAACAAGATTTAAATGGATATGATTCGGAATTATTATTAAATTATTACTTGCAACAACTGATCACGAAGCTTAACACTTCCTTGAGGAATGATAGGTGTTGTTAGTCCCCACACTGCTGGGATCAGATATCATGACCGTCTACGCTTGGTGAGCACATTGCTCGTTCTCCTTTCGGTGCTAAAGAAAAGAAAATCAGATAGTTAGAGAGGCAGCTCCTAATGAAATAATCGTGAATTCTACTTAATATATTTTAATTCATAATGGCAAGAAAAAGACAAGTTTAAGATAGTAGTTATGCGTTACAATTCATATTCTTCTACATATTACCCCGCAAGCCGCCGCAAGGGCGTATGGCGGGGGGTGTTAGGTCACCACCCCCAGTAGAAAACAAAACCACATGCAAAATCAACACAAACATCACATACTCGCAAACCTATACCCAGAGTGGTGTAAAAGTTCATGCAAAAATCCTTTCATTTCACACGCATGCAAATATATATGCATATATACTATCATCTAGCAGATAACTGCACCTTATAATGCATTAAGAAATTTATCAAATGACGTGGAAGCTAGAATGTAAAGTCTATATAACATTGAGGTAAACGTGAAAAATTAACTGTCAGGGAGTGAGAAAAATTACCATCATATAAAGATTATAACTAGATTGTAAATAAAAAAATAATCCAAACAAATAAGGGCGAAGGAATTAATACTGAATAGAAACAAATTGAGGGATGGAAAAAAAACAATTTTAGGATTCAAATTCAATTCAACTGATGATGATGTAATAAAATACTCTGTCAGCAAAGAACAAAACTTCTGTTGAATTAATAGAAAATGTATTTAAGTACCACCAGGTTTCGTAGAATAGTCGACAACAACCGGTCTCTTCGACGAAACCTAGTAGTACGTAAATAAATTTCCTGTGGAGCCTATACAGTTTCGTATTTTTTCGTTCAAGTACAAGATTCCACAGAAATGATCTCAACAGGTAGAATGTAATATAACTAGATACCTAATTTAATCAATTAGTGGAAAATTAAAGTCAGCGTGGATTGCTAGAAATAAAGCGAAAAAAACTTTTAAGAGGATTACGAAAAAAACTTTTAAGAGAATGACGTACATGCGTACACGCTAGTGAGAACATACCAAAATGTAGAATTATTATCTGTTTTAGCAATTTCACTTCATCAAAGAAGCGTTAGTTAAGCTTTATACAGCTATAAGGAAAAATTTCAACAAGTGCTCATGTAAAAAATCAAGTTTGTTGTTGTTAATCAATCTGTATTGCAGGAAAACATACAATAAATGTAAATACGCATGGTTTTTCTCTTAGTGGCGAAACTGATTTAAATGGCTACTCAAAAAAAATATTCGTTCAAAAGAACTTATAATTTCAGTACGGAATTCAACGTTTGTGACAGAATCTCATTTAAACCGTTTTCAAAGCAGAATTCCTCTCCAAGTCTACCAAAGTACGATGCGCCTCAACCCTTCTCACCCACCCCTTAGACGATCGCGGTGGAGGGCGGGCCCTCCACCGCGATCTTCTCTTCGTTCCCTAGTCTGAGAGTGTTGCCCTCTTGTGGGGTCAAGGAGAAACGGGTTAAACCCGACTCCCCCCTCCCCAACTCCCATCAGCCACCTCTTCCCATCTCACCCCCCAGCACGTGTGCAACGATCGCCTCGAAGGGCAGGCCAACGAGTAAATAGCGACAACGCGCTAAGACGAATCGGTGAGGTTACTTTTTTATTCATGACTGGTATTTCGATGTCAATGCTCTCTATTCAGCTTACAATGATCAACTTTGTAATCGAAAAGTGAGAATTCAACTGAGGCAATTTGTTTGAAAATGAAAGGAGTTTTTGGAGTAATACTCCACTCAAGAAATTTATTGTATATTCTGCAAGGTTTTTAATCATATAAGGAAACTTACGGAGATATTTCAATTCAGTTCGATGGAGATTCATCCAGGTTCATCAAATAAAATCACACAATTTGTTAGGCTATTCACTCAAGAATCCAACGGTCCAGAGTGTCAAAACCCAAGGAATTACTTGATTCTATTTTTATATATTTTTTATGCGAGCAAAACTCTTCAGATAAATAAGCATTATTGCACTAATACGCGAAAAACTATTTCACATGCTTTTAAATTTTTTTTTTATCTATCCATTCTATTGAAGAAATTTCTATGCATGATGGTAACAAGCAAAATTGTTAAATAGGGACTAATGCCTGAAATACACCTCGGATGCTAATAAAATTATTAGCACTCCATATAACCTAAGAGAATTAAGTTGGTTGGTTTTAGAGGATGAACATAATTACGGTAAAACTACGTTTACATACGAGTAACAGTTAATTCAATATTCTTATATCTTAGGTTACTGGACGAAACTGGTCACACCCGTGGATTAAAATGTGATTTACGGGACCAGATTCTCCAAAATTGGAATTTCATAGTTTTTAATCGGATTGTTATAGATGATAAATGTTCTGAAGCAGTAATTTAACTATGGTATGAGAGTGCTGAGTCAAATATTATACGCCATGTAAATTAAACTTGATAATTTGCAACAAAGTTTGCCAAATACGGATTGAATGGCATTGCTTAATTCCTAGAATTGTTTCTCAAATAGAGAATAACACTGACCACAATAGTTTCTTAATGAGTCAAGGACAAAATATTCTCTTGATATATTGCAATGTTAATACACGATGAAAAATGGGTCCTTTCATAAGAGGTGTAAAACCATTTTGAAAACATACCACAATACAATTTCGTATTGTTTTGTGGGTTTCGTTACATTGTCATACTGCCATGGTCCTACCCACTCAAACAATAAAATTTTATTTATTCTAGCGATAGTTTTGAGCATAGTATGATTACTGTAAGTTATGAAAAACGCGAGTTCACAATGAAGAGGAAACTATATTTTGAATGGATTAGTTGTGAATTTAAGATACACGTTATTTCTCAATAGCCACGTGATGGGTAAATCTAAAGTTAAAATATATGAATAAAATGCCGATCAATTTTCTCTGCATACCGTTTTAAAAAACGACCCCAAACCCATGCTTACTTATCTATGGATATATAAATAATGAAAAAAGGGTTCGCGAAATCGTTTTTGTAATCGAAAGAAGCAGTTGCTTTCACTCCGCAAAAAAAATAAAAATTGCAAATGAATTCTTCCATGGTTTCGTGGATCAGTTGAACTTCCATTGCCATGAGCATATGATTCGGTTTTCAGAAAGTACAGAGAAAAAGGAATTTATACTGAAGTGAATGCAATACATTAAGGACATAAGCTGTATTAGTGCATACAAAGGCAGTGACACTAATGTTCAAGCTCTCAGACACACACACACAACTATGGATCCTAAATATAGTATGATATGACAAAAGTTCACGCGCATTGAATACAAAAAAATAACCACAAACATTTGCGCAAATCAAGAAAAAATACAGAATGGCAGGGGTAGGCTCATCATTTATGAATCATATCAGTTATTTTGCATTCTTCCCGAAGAATCGAATACCCGCCGCGAACCTAACATGCGACCTCTAAAGTTAACGTCGGACACTAGCATCCCAAGAAACCGGAGACCGGCCTAACTCGTTCTTCAGTATTCATGGCATTGCCGTTTAATCTCTTACGCCATAAATATTTCATTCCCTTTTGCAATTCAATCAGTAGTGGTTACGTTGTTTCTAATGTAATTTCAATTATTTCCGCCTCTTGCGACCAGCGCGTGAAGCAGCCAGGGAAATACTTTTGAAAATATATTCAGTACACACTAGAGTGACTTTAAGAATTTGGCAGCAGTATCCATCGGCATGGCTATGAAATTGTAAATATTACTTCTACTGGTAATATGAAAGAACTGTAGATGAAATATATGTACGTTATATCTCGCCAAAAACCTCTCCTATGGAATAAATAATGATAAAAAATGATTAACTTAAGTACAATATATTACATAAAATCTAAATTAATTACATGAACGTATGAAACCTGTAAACATAATAATGCACAAAAATCTTTTTTCGTAAAAAAATGGAGCTGAAATTTTATTAATCTGACAAAAGTGCAAATGCAAGCTAATTAGAATATGTTGTCGAAATTACACATTGTTAATAGCGCTTGAAGCCTATTATCTGCCGATATGAACTCTGAACATCGTAAATATAGAATGAATAGAGGTATCAGTTATTATAGTTGAGGTAATTCATTTAGGGTAAAAAACGTTATTTTCACTTGGCAATTAATCATAGTAGTAATTGAATATGCCTTAATATTCTCCAGTTTTTTTAACTTAACATTTTTACTGTCAATAAATTGTTATCCAAGCTCAAGAGGAGAGTAATCATTATCAGTTCAAGAGTAAAAGACCTGATTCTCGGTAATGTTGAAAGATTTTCTTACAATCATAAACCATTTACAATTAAACTTCACATGAATATTCAATGTTTACAAAATAGGAAATATTTGCATATATATATATATATATATATATATATATATATATATATATATATATATATATATATAACCCGACCGGATAAAACATATAATGCAACAAAATATTTTCTAGTTCTTTCTTTATGGAGTTTTAAGCCCTGCAAGTGAAAAACAGACAATGCTACGGATTAATTATTCATCTTGCAAAATATTCATTATTTTGACACTGAAACCTGATTTCCAAATATTACCTATATATAAATGTATCAACGACGAACGTTTTCAATCCGAGGAATGGATTGTGCCTGCTCTCCATTTTAGCCCGTTACATCCCCCTTACCTCGTAGGTACTATCGCGGACAACGTCCATGTGCACTTGAGTTTCAATCGGCATATTTATATTCACCGATGCCATGTGGTTTTTAAAAATGATTGTAGAACACTAAATAAGAATATTTTAAGAAGTAAACTTAGAAAAAATCAATTTTAATCTTCCTGCGCACTACAATGATAAAGTTTCCTGAAGAATATTGGCATAAATTCAGTCATTATACCATAATCGGTATTAGTAATTCATCTAACATCTGAATAAAAGATATTTTTTCAGCATATGTGAGACATACTTGTACATGCAAGAATATACAAATGTTAATTTGTGCATGCAATAACCAGTAAGCGATGGTTCTTGTTAACATTTCTATTGTATATTTCACTTTATAAGTATGATTTCATTATGACTTTTGATAATATTTTAACGTAATCATACGTACAACAAATTAATATTTGCAGCATTGAAATTATATGATATATGTATGTCAATACAAATAATGAGCCCAAGGCCAGCATGATTTATACTTGTTGATAAATACTTTCGATTGATAAGGTTCTTTTTCTTTCGTTGAATTAAATCATAAATGAATTTTCGGTGAAAAGCAAATTAAATGATAATATGATAATCGTTCATTGAACAGTGGCTAATACTTTAAATTTCCACGAAACAGACACAGAAGACTGATGGAAAATTTGGTGATTTTACTCACAAAACTTAAGAAATCTAAATTAGCACACATTATCCAGACTCGAAACCAAGGAGATTAATCAACCAATTCTCAATACAGGTAAACAAGGAAAGTGGAATATTTATAACCAGAAGGGAATTATATCGTAAACGCTATTGGTGAGTGAAATACCATTGTATTCTTCGAAACGAGGAGAATATTCTTGTAAAGCTCATTTAATAAGAATAATATAAATTATAATAATAAACAAAACAATAATGGGCATAAAGTCAAATACGAGGCTGATATATATATATATATATATATATATATATATATATATATATATATATATATATATATATGTGTGTGTGTGTGTGTGTGTGTGTGTGTGAGTGGGTCGCGGTAGTCCAATGGGTAGAGCGTTGGACTGCTGACTAGAGGGTACCGGGTTCGATTCCCGGGCAAGGCACTCTAGGCACCTGCAGCTACACCTCAGCTGAAGTGATTTTTCGGGTACCAGGTCTTCCTGGGAAACCATAACCGGCACAGGGAAAGGAACTGGACCCCCTACCCTGATGTGTGAATTTTCACACGCCGTATAGGGCTTAGTACTGGGTGATCTCTACCATCACCTACTAAACCGACCTTCGGGTTGATTACTGTGTTTATGGTTTATATATATATACATATATACATAACATGACACTTTGATAGCGAACGGATTCTTATCGGAGCCCCATACAATTGGAAAAAGAAGGAATTAAATGACCGGGATACTTACCACAAGTATTCCGGGATGGCGGTTCCAAAATAAAAGGTAGAAGGGAAAGATGGCGCCAAGCTTTCACTCATTCGTCCATCAAACCTTGAATTTTGTTTTCGAAGGAAGAGAACGTTCGAGGCCCAAAACCTGAGCACAAATGAATAGAAAAAACTAGATGTCCGCTTGCCTTTATCTCACTTGAGTTTCCGTTGACCTCCTCTCCTTCTCTCCTCAATTACCTGAGCGAAGGTTTGCCTTGCACTCGACGGGCTCCTGCGAGCAGATTTTTTTACCTTCACCATTAACATCTCTTCTTCATCTTTCCTTGGCTGAAAGCACTTGGGGAGTGTAAACCAGAGTATGTTTACCATTCGAGCAATGGCGTCGGCTGGTCGAGGTAGCAGCCGTTAAAATACCTCTTTCACTCTCAGCTAGCCGAGAGATGATGA
This sequence comes from Hetaerina americana, assembly GCF_022747635.1. Taxonomy (NCBI): domain Eukaryota; kingdom Metazoa; phylum Arthropoda; class Insecta; order Odonata; family Calopterygidae; genus Hetaerina; species Hetaerina americana. The sequence goes on along the minus strand of NW_027287427.1, from coordinate 27,706,374 downwards.
GTTGGAATGTGTTCCTGATTTTTCTTAGGTTGATGAAAAATGATATTGAATGCAATAGCATTTCAACGATATAGCGGTGAAAAAATTCCGATTGTCGAATGCGTAAAATAAAATGTCCTCTGATAAAATACCTTAGTTAAATTTCTCTTCTATTAAATAAAAACACGGTGTAATTTAAAAGGAGGAAACATTTCGTTGCTAAATTTCAGGTCGCTGAAGGAAAATTTTAGAAACTACCTGTTTAATCTGCAGGTCTGGCAGAAACTCCAGAAATAAACATTTCATAGACCGACAAAGAGCACCATACTTTAAAAGAAATAGATTTTGTTTTGCGAGACAGGTAGTTTTTAGCACCAAATTTGCACGAAAAACTACCAGAAGTACAACGCCCTTCAGAATTGTCCACAGCGAAAATGAGACAGGATAATGAAATAGGAAATCAGTTTTCAAAAACTGAAAAACATCGAATACCTTTGAAGGAAAATTTATTATCATATTAATTCTATTTATATTCGGAGTTTCCAGGTTCAATTAACGAAACACTAAACGAGCTTAAACTGATATTACCCACGCAACAGAAAAAACTCGCTCGACAAAAGACTAGAGTGAAGAAAGCCTTTCAATTCTTTCGGAGAAGTATATGCTTAATCGAGTTTTCCGACCTTCCACTGTTTCTATAGATTCAATACCATCTTCAGCACCAGTAATGCTTCCATCCATGGAGAGATGACATTATGCGCTGTGATTAGCCAACTGTCATTGCCATCGCACCTGTAGATGCACACGTGAAATGCCATAGAGTAGCGTCGATCACCATAAAAAAAATAATCTTTTGCCACCCCGATATACGATTAACTCCCAAGAGGGCATTCTTGCCTCATTCCCTACTCTAATATTTAAGCTCCTGACTGCGCGTTCGGTCTTCAAAGGCCGTCGGATCAACGTTCGTTCCCCCGAAGTGTTTTGTCATCGTGGCGGAACGAGCTGGCCGGATGGCATGCATGCGAAACTCCGCAGTCCTTCTTCCTAACGGTTTCAAAGCGAGGAGGAAGATGACGAAGAAAAAGATCAATTATTCTTACCTCCGTGAGAGGGCAGTGAGATGACCCAAAGTCAAACGTAAGTACGAAAAGCGTAATAAGGAATGCCAACAAGCGGTAATATTCATATAAATATGCACGGATTATTTATATGAGGGCTCACTTATCTTGTCAAATACTTACTGTTTAACTGCACGATTGTCGCAAAGAGACCTACACTCACACTACGCTGAGTGTGTACATACCAGTGAGTGTTGTCAGACATGAATAACTCTCATGAATGCAATTTTATATATGTTTCGAAAGCGTTATATTGCATTTTATCTGTTTTTCCTCCTCAGTAGGAATAATTAATATAGAAAAAGGAAGCGAGGTGAGTTCTTAAGCGTGTTGCAATTGCGTATCCGATATTTTTTCGAAAACAATCCGTAGAGTGAAGAAGACTTAGGAATGGGCATTTGAAAATTAACGTTTCCTGACTAAGATAAGTCTTGGTCATTCCTCAACAGCAACGTGTGTCATTCATCAAATCACATCATCCCCTTCCTCAAAAGGGTATTATCAAAAACGAATTATTAAGGCATCATCGGAGACATAAAATTCACTAAGATTGGCCTTGAAGTCTCGGATGAATTACTGATTTAACGATACCGAACGGACAAAAATTACAAATCGTGTTCTTAATAGCGTTTAATAGAATATTAACCAATAAAACACTCTTCAATTAATCTAACCAACGAGCAAAATAATGCAATAAAAATTTTAGTGCAAAGCTTTACAGAGTTACGAACATGAAAGCAAAAGCCATTTTTTTTAGATAAGTATATTTTATATTGAAGGTTATTACCGATACATTAAAAAAATATTGGTATTTCTTTGATGGAATTATCCACGCAATCAATCTCCAATGGCTGAAAAAGTGACAAAAATAATTACAGGGAATAGTGACTGAGGAAATAACTCTATTAAGACAACTCTCCCGGTTAATCATGAATAAATATAATTCAAGGATACTTGTCTGTTTCTACAAGGAGCCAGTACAGATAATCGAGTACAAGCCAGTACGAGTAATCGTTGACCAATTGCAGGTAGCATTTAAGCTAAAATTCAGTATAACCCGTCTTTCTAATCAATCTTCAGCCATATAAGGACATACAGCTTCAAACCAATAGTGTCTCTGGCAAAATGGATTGACATAGTAACGTTACGACATTTCTAGGGGAAATGTACGAGTCGTTGTCGCAAGTATACACTTTCATTATAAATGACTAAATTCACTTTAACCTATGCCTCATTTGATTGAAACGTGCAAGAACATGAAATTAAAATGAAATGAGCTAAGCGATGCATGAATTTATCAAGAACATTTCTAATACTACTCAACATTTCCAGTAAATAAATATACATAATTAAACTTTTGTTTGAGCGATTTCATTTACAACCCTAAGAACATTGTAACATGAATGATTTATAATATTTTTCTTTCGTTAACACCCAAAGATGATCCAACAGACATAATTTGTGATTTTTAAAACTTAAATTTTTAGTTTTGAAGTTATTGACAATTAGAGAGGAAAGGAATGTAAAATAAATTATATTTTTTGATTCATCAAATTAAAGGAACAAAAGATATAAGTAAATTCTCCCTGAAATATAAACAAACATTTAGAGAAACTGCATGGACCCCGATCCAACAAACAACGATGTCCACTCTACGGCAACTTGCCATCTAGGAAATGTCGACCGCTAAACATCAGATACCTGCATTTATAATTAGCGGTCGATCTAGAAACGTCCGTCGCACGCCCTCGGACCATTTTATGACGCACACACGCGTGCTGGCGCTCTCACACCCGCACACTTTCAGTGAATAACCCTGGCACGATTTATTAGCCCAGCCACCCACTCACACACATGCGCCCGGCAGAGAGATAAAACAAAAAGAGGAAAACCTCCCAACCCTCTCGGCCCCCCCACTCTACCACCACTTCCCACTCGAGGAGGAAATGCATTATAAACACACTACCCCATAAATGGTCCACAAATGGAGAGTTATATCACAAAATGGCGGACCCGACTCGACGCTCGGGCATGGGGAGGGAGGGGGACTGGCCATGTGGGAGAGAGACAGAGACACACACAACCCCACGCGACAACAATGGAATTCTCCGGAAGCCCTTATTGGACGTGTCGCAGCCTCCAGTCGGCTGGGGGAGGGAGGAGTTTTGGTGGGGAGGGATAGCAGCCAGGAGGTGGGGGGCTCGGACGCAGAGGAGGGGGACGTGAGGTGGAGGGGTGGCGCTTTCCGCCTCCCCACCCCTACCCCCGAGCGTCCGCCCAGCGCACCTTGGCAACCACGCCCTCCCCGCCACCCATTCTCCCGGCCAGGCGCGTTCCCCCCCAACCTCACCTCCCACTCCCCGCCATCCTCCCAGTCACCGCTCCTTTGCCTCCTAATGGCTTCGTACGCCAGAATCAAAACTCGTGAGATCCGTTATGCGGCCGGTTCGGTTAAGGGCATGCCATCCTGCGAGGTATACAACGCGGCGAGGCTCCCGCGCATCACGGGCCAGGAGTGAACGACCTCAAGATGGCCCCGGGAAAAGGGGGTGGAGAGTAGGGGCGAGGTGGGCTGGAGAAGGGGAAAGGCATGGGGAGGAGTCGCCGGGGATGGGTTGGGTAGCTCCGAGGGAGAGGAGAGAGAAATTGGAAGGAGGGGGTGCTGGTATGGTAAGGGCCGGGAGGGGGGGTTGTTGAAGGAGGACCAGGAGGAACTGGGAGGAATCGAAAATTATGGGAGGGTGATCGGTTGCGGGAGGGTGAGGAAGAGGAAGGAGAGATAAGGGGTGGAAGTTGAGAACGGGGGACGGGGAGAAGGAGGAGGGAGAAATGGAGGGCGCATGGGGTGAGGAGGGAGAGAAAGGGAAAAGGAGAAAGAGGAAGTAGGAGGTGAGGTGGATGCCATGGGAAGCGGTGGGAGGAGGCGAGGCTGGAGGGAGTCGAGGAATGTAGACAGAGGAAGTTGAAATGGAGAGGATGGGAGGAATTTGGATAAATGTGAGGGCAGGAAGAAATGGAGAGGGGGGAAGGTATTCGGTGTTAAATGTAAAGGAAATGGAGCAGAAGGAGACGTAAATTGGACCTAGTTGTCTATGAAATCAATATTAAAAAAATAAACGGATTTCAAGCACGGAGCACTCTACTGCCATTTATAAAATAGTCTGAGGACGTGTTCCGTGAAATTTAACGGCTTTAATTGTTACCTTCAACTTTTTAATTGGCTTTTACATTACACATATGTAGTGTAATTGCAGGTTCTCCTGAAGATATAGCTCCTCAATAAATCCCAATCACCTCTTGTCGCCATATCATGGTCGCTGAAACAGCTTTTAATAAAAATGTACCGGATTTTAACTTTCCAATAACTCCTCTTTTTAATGACACAAGATAAAACAGTGAAAGATAGAATTACTTTTAAAATAACTTTCTAATTACTTTACTTATTAATCAACCGACTACTTTGAATTCTACACAAACAAAAAGTCAAGTTTTGAAGAGCATTCTTATTTCATGCGCTCAAATAGGTGTATGATTTATAAGATATCCCAATATATGACAATTTTAAGGTCACTACAAATTACAAAGAAGAATGAAGTCAAAATAATTAAGCTTATGAATGTCTAAATCTCGCATGTCATTTAGGAAGAAGAGCCTTCTGCAGACATGCTGTTACGAAAAGCAGATGTTATCACCTTATGTATTAACCGCAAAGACAATGAATCATAAAAGAGAATTTGATGAGGGTTTGAAAAAAGTAGCTTGTGTGCAACACCTCATATGATGTGGAATCCAGAAATACGAAACATATCCTGGAATAGACAGTCCGGTTATCGAGATAGATATCTTTGAGATCATATAAAGTCTTAGAAATGGGGAGAGAGAAAACAGAGAAGAATTCAAAAAGGCGAAAAAAAATCTTAACAAAAATCTTTGGGTTTTTACGATAAAGTGAACTATTGAAGAGTTAGGAAAATTTGTAAAGCACTTTTCAAATTCAGTAATAAAGTACTGTATCAGTATAAAAATCTTCAGAGAAAACCTAACTCGAAAAATTATTCTGCATTAAGTGTTATTGTAGAATCACATTTGCTTTTAATTCACTAAACAAAATAAAACTGGGAAAATTTTATTTGAGATACTAAAAAATTAAAATTGATATTCAAATAAAAAGGAATTTCTCATCTGAAAAATGTTTTCAAGTTTGCCATTCCCCTAAACAATACAGTAATTAAAACGAACGAAGAAATTAAGAGTATATGCTACAACTGCTTGCAGTTTTGATTGAACACAAAAAAATTGAAAGAATATGACACGCGTAGACTGACCAACGACTATGAAAAAATCCAACACAATTTTAGCCGAGCAAAAAAAAGAGACTATCCATACCATTTCTATCTGCTAAGCCCATCTGGAGGCCGTTTATTCTGTGTAATTCCATTTTGACCGTTATTTTGCTTTATAAAAACCAGATAATATCTACAATATGGTATCTAAAATATAAAAGCCAGTTAAACTATAGTAGTATAAAATGAACTATGAGGACTGCTAATGCCAAATCATCATTGAATTCACCCAATGTGGGCCATACGAGTAAAATGATATACCATAATAATAAGCACCAAGTTCTGTATTCCCTCAATAGTTTTTTTTTGGTTTTCGTTATATAGTAAGATAAATACCTATACCTAAGCGCTTCACAAAGGTCAACAGAAAAGCTGCTTAATAGCGTGAAATACTTAGCTGCCTCTTTGTTAACTGAGAATCCTCCAGAGAATAAAATCTACCTTATTTTGTTACTTTAATGACGTTTCACATGGAATATAATATATTATACCCGAAAAATGCCAATGACTGACTGACTATAAAAATCAAAATTTTTTGTTAAAATATAAATAGTCCGTCGATAGTCATAACAATAACGAGTTAAACACTCAAAAATAATGTACCAAACCCTTCATTATATGAATATTACATATCATATAGAAAAATATATTTTGGTTAAATACAAATCTTTACAAATTCTCCAACTTTGTTATTCCCACTAACTCCGATTATTAGAATGATGAGCCGTTGAAAGCGGGTAATAGAAAAAATAATAAAACCAGCATGATTCTTAACAAAATCTTTGAAAAAAACAAATAAAATCCAGAGTCCAACGATGCCCACGCCCATGAATGGGCAAAGCTTGAAAGGCACCATCACCTTGAAGCATTTTACCTGAACCTTCGTGCTTGTACCTACATGAAAAGGTTTCATATATACCGCAGAGCACTTTAATTACACATCACAAGCTGCGAACCGACAGAGTTCCCGCAAAATAAGAAAAATGAGGGGGGGGTGGAGGGTGGGGGGTAAAGGCGGTTTCTATGATTCCGGGGCTAATGAACCGAAAGGCGGGAGAGAACCGGTGAGGCCAAGGCCAGTGACGTTATTCGACCAAAACACAGGCATTGAAGCAGAAGGGCGTGGAACTCAAGAAAACGAGGGGAGGATTTGGAAAAAAACGAAAAGAAATAACAGCGAAATGTGGACGAGATTTCGAGCGAGTTTGATCACCAGATTATGGAGACGGGCCGCCAGAAACAAAAAAATGCGAGGGAAAATGAAAGAGGCATGGGTAGGCGGAGGGGTGTAGATACGGGTACTAAAATTCGCTCCCTACACGCCCACTCTAAGTTCCCATTTCCTTCTTTTCCCATTTCAAGTGCCGGGTGATTTCATCGATGCCTCCATCAAGAATTTCCTAATTGATGTGTCTTGCAACATGTGAGAACTTTGGCAAACGACTTCTTAGCATTGACCCATTCGCAGTCTTTCCCTAAGACCAAGGGCACGTGTGAAGGATGTGGACTAGCGGTAGAAAAAGAAGGTGTGGTGTGCCACCTTATTTTGAAGGTCCCAATGCAATAAAAATTAAAGATTTTACCTTCTGCTCTTTTGCCAAGTTATAACTCCCTGGTATAATAATGAAAATATGTAGATCTCCTGCGAATTATCCCTACCTTACCAGAATACAATCTCGTGAATTGATGTTCCTCCCATTACATTTCTAATGGTGCACACTGATTTTCCTTTCTCAATTCATAACAGTTGTTCCACCTCTCTATTGAGCGCGTTCATTTCGTCCGATCCTCGTAAACTCCCCATATCTCTGCAATTAACTTTCCCGCTTCCCCGTTTTTTTCGCCCTATTATTTTCTCAACATATTTTATTGCTCAGCTCAATAACCGATAATTATTTCTCGTCCGTTTATCCTCCCACTTTGCATGGATGTTCGTTTCAGGCGAAGCAGGAAATTCACTGACGAACTTGACATTCAAAAGACAACCGAAGCGGACACCATGAAATTTGCTCACTGCCAGAACTCCCGCAATTAAATCACTGAAGTTGTTTTTGTGTTGTAACATTTTCATGAAACACGACGTTTCATAATTACACACGTATTTTACGCTGTTGGGACAGTAAATATAAGGTAAAATATTGATTACCCTACGGCAAAAATTTCAAGGCATTACTAAAAATCCTTTACAATGAGAAGAGTACAATTCAACTTAAATACATAAGAATTGCGAAAATAATGAAATAGGCTCTAGGGAAAAGTTAAGTGACTAATGATCACTTAAAAAATCCTCAAAATATTTGCAAGTATCCCCACTTAGAGTTTTTCCGATAACTGTAGTCTACGCAAATAGTACAAATAATATAAGTCATGATATATTTCAGAACATGAAATATAAGTCATGATTTATATGAGTAGACCTAGATGATTACACATACCCACTAACTTAAAGGGAAATATGGAAGGTTTGTGAGAACACAGTATAACATTTGTTAATAATTTCCGATGCAATTTTCATTACTTAAAGTTAACAAATTTTTATTCAAGAATGCCAGGCCATTGCCTGATTTTGTCTAAGAAAATCTCCTTTATGTTTCAACAGTCATATGACGGGAAATATGGTTCATTCTGGAAGTTAATGTGTCAAAATGAAATCAGCTAGTATTTTTAAGATGGATAGCAACATACTGTTTGATGTATCATTTTATATAATACTTCCTGGTACCAAAAATAAAAATTTTGAAATGTAAAAATGAATGTTAAAATAATAAATGAACGTATTCTAAGAATATGACTGTATTTAACCTTAAAAATGCACATAAAAGAAAGTATATTAACTAGATGCACTTATTAATGTGAATAAACATATTTTCATTGCTTTCCAGCACAGAAAAATTTCCAATTTCATAAGGAGTATTTTTCTCATAAGGAATCCTTGGTAAATACATTAATTCAAAGGTCCTTCACTGTTGTGAGCGTTAATTTTCGTGAACATTTACAAACAGACTCGCCATCAAAATGACAGAGTGAGGGTACACTATTCGGGCTGCCATACGATACATGTTGAAACATGTTGAAATAATTATTACCTGAGTAACAGCCAAACTTTTCTGAAATCTGAAGATTGGTAAGAAATCTAAAAATGGAGAGGTATATGGTCATTAAGGTGATACATAAAACCAACGGTAAGAAAATTCTTCCGCGGGCTCACGGAATTACTGCTGACACGGGGGCACGTGGAGGTCAATGACCTGTGGTCAAGCCTTCACAGGTGACTTAAGTAACCGGTTACTTTTCTTCATTTCGATTTTTTCAGCGAGTCTTCTCTTCTTATTTTATCGACTTAAGTAGCAAACAAGTTTGATACAACACGTAAATCCTAACGCACACTCGGAATCAACAATAAATTCTTATTTTTTTTCAATTCATACGACATAAGGATGAACAGGGTGAGCGGTTTCAAGAGCTTTGAGTTTCCAAAGCAGCAGCGGTTGTTTTCACTCTGGAGAAAGAAGGCAGGCGAAAACGATACCCTCTCGAGTCGAGAGAACTTGAAATTCTCCGTAAGAGTTTAACATTTGATCAATAATTCATGACTCTGCTTAGAGTGTTCAGTTGACACGTAAAAGTAGTTATATATTGCCAGTACTGTAAAAGAGCACAAAATTATCCTAGCATTTACCGTTATACTGCCTCATAAATGAATGAAAATTAATGATTACCATGGAAGAAAGAAATCAATATTATCTTCAAAAAAAGTTTTAAAACTGCATTGAACCTGGAGGCTGCTGAAACAAGCGAACATACCTGACATGAATGAGAGTGGCTGAAGAGTGCAGTAATCAAATACTGTGCACTTTTTTTTTAATTACTCACATTCAGCTTCGGGGTGTGGTGGTCCAGAGATCGATCTACTAAGCGGAGGGCCTGTGTTCACATTTACGTGACGCCTCTGGAACGCCTTGGCCCAATCGGCGTGATTTTTCGGGTAACGAATCATTCAAAAAACCACAGGCAGCACAGGAAATAAAATAGCCCCCCTAATCTGATGCGTGAATTCCACGTGCACTTAGGCCTTAGAATTGGCCGAGTTCTACGCTCACCTATCCAAATAAATGGGATTATCACTGTGGAATGATTGTATGTTTAGATGGTACATTTCAATTCTAGCAATCGGATCAAAGTCATTGCGCCTTTCTGTTTGAAAATGATATGAAGAAAAACAAATTTTTCTAAGCCTTCTGCTTTCGATACACACATTGGCACCAGCATGCATTCCGGTGTAATGCAACTAAACGAAATGCCTAATTTATTTCCAGAGCTTTGGCCGATGGCTTTGATCGGCCCATAAAACACTCCCAGTTCATTTATACGACATTCAGTTTCACCTTTCTAACCGTAACCAAGGTTACTCGCGGGGCCGCCAGAGATTGACGCAGTACACTTCTCTCAGAGTTCTCTTCACGAATTCGTTTTTTTAAATATTTTTTCTTCATTTCCCCTTCCTCGAGCAAGTCGACTCTTCTCCGGGGCACTTCCTCCTTGGTTTCTCCTCCACCACTTACCCTCCTCTTCTCCACTCCCTTCTCCTGAGCCTCTACTCCCCTCCCCACGAACCTCCCCCTCATCCTCCACTCCATTCACGATTCCCCCCCTTGCCCCCTATCCTCGCCAACCCCCAACACGCACGAGATTCCCACCGTCATTGCCGCTCGACCGCAGCCCGTCCTCATATTCATCTTCTTCATTCCGTAATTACTTCTACATGGAAGCCTGGGAGTTGAGACTCCCTCTTCAGTTTGTTTCACGGAGGACAACAGTAGAGAGAACAATACCCTGTTGTAAATGCGTTAAATACATACGCGTAAAATTTCCATCGATGCTCAAACCCAAATTCGGATTTACTGAAGGCACTGTTGTCGGAGGCGATTTTAAAAGTCAGGGAACACTGCCAACATGCTCTTGCATAAGACTCCGATCAGAATGCGATTCATGGAATCGGGTAGTAGAGATCGCGTTCAAGACCTCGTGAAGGATCACGGAAGAGCAGCTAAGGTCAATGAAAAACTTTTGCGCACAAAGATAGATGCATAATTCGGTTGGAAACCACTGGAGCATTGAAGAATCACCGCAAGATTGAGCAAGCAATTAAGAAATACAACAGGTTGAGCTATTTTACAATCACTCGTTTTGAATACATTACACTGGCGACAATGGTTTTGATAAATTGATTATTTCGGCCCAAAATTATCTTTTTATGGCAACTTTAAGGCAAGCATTTCAATGTTTTGAAGTCAGCATGGATGGGTTGCTCAAATATATTTGGTAGGAAATCTTTCGAAAAATGAAAGAAATTGCTAGGTTGAATGATGTAGTCATTGCCATTGCCATTGGATCGGGCTGGTCTAAAATTTCTGGGGGGTTAAATCACCTCCACAATGGAAGAACCAGAGACGCTAAAATTTAGCGTCTCAAGGAGATACATAAATGGTAAATGCTGAGAGGAACTGATACAAAAGGTCCCTTATTTACGAGGGTCATCCGGAAAGTAGTACCCGTTCGTGCCGCATGAAGTGCTGACGACGCGAGTAGCCGCTGGACGAGGTCAGATAGCTTCAGTGGCTTGTCTGCCTTCTCTGAGCCAAGTTGCGTGACGCTAGCATTGCCTGTGTTGTTTCTGTGATTGTTTACAATGTTAAAAAAAATTGAGAACGCCGCCAGTTGTGAAGTGAGGGCAGTGATTAAATTCCTCAATGCAAGAAACGTTCGCCCATGTGATATTCATCGCCAATTAAAGGAGGTGTATGGAGACAATGTAATGGACGAGTCGTCTGTTCGGCGGTGGTGTCGCAACTTCAACATGGGGAGGGGGAACACACACGACGATGAGCGTTCGGAGAGACCGTCTGTCATTACAGACCAACTGGTGAGCTCAGTTGACGAATTCGTGAGGAACGATCGGCGCGTCACAATTGATGACATCTGTGAGCATTTTCCCAATGTTTCTCGAACAATTGTTCATGAAATTGTTAAACACCATCTGCATTATGCAAAAATTTGTGCAAGATGGGTCCCTCGCGTATCTCAATGAGCTGGCGGCGAAGGACTATGCAGCAGAAATACAGAAACTTGTCACACGTTATGACAAATGCCTTAATTTGCTTGGAGATTATGTTGAGAAGTAGTTTAAAGTATCCTCTTTCAAATAAATTTTTTTATGTTTGTTAATATTTACTTTTGTGTCTTTATTTCACGAATGGGTACTACTTTCCGGATGACCCTCGTAAAATATATAAAGAACAGCATAGCAAAGCCTAGAGAAAGATGCGTTAAACTCATTCTACAATTTTACGCAGTTTTTGAGATACCGGCAGTAATGGGCTGTACTTAAAAAATCTTTTTTTTCTCTCCTTCTTCCGATTATTTTGATTATTCATTTCTTTCAGAGAGGATGATATCAAATTATATGTTATCACTTGGCCATATAGTCAACCTGTACCCTATTACCTAATGAATAACAATTTATTCAAAGGAATCAATTTTTTTAGCGAAAAACTCTTATTTTACATTTTGTTTAAACAGATATTTTTCATCACCATCACCTGCCACCATTCCTATAGGTGGCGTGATTCAGCCATCTTCTCAATGCTCATGCCGATTGAGCCACCTTCATTTCTACGCTACTTCACTTTAACACCTATCATTACATATTCCAGGTCTTTCCGGCTGTTTAACTCTTTTTAAATGAATTATTTTCGTTTTGAGATTTTTGATATTAGAATAATGGATTTTTAAATTAATGCATTAATCATTCACTATGACTCAAAATTAATATTTATGCTTCGTAGAAAATAAGTTCGATGACCCTAGATGCCCCTAGTGCTTCACATGCTACTTAGTAGTCGGCCAGTGAGAAACCTTGTCATACGGCAACCCTCTCCTCGTGGGGAGAAGGAAAATTCTATTTCAGGGGCTACTACTATTGAACGACAAAAATAACAGTAGGCTCAAGCGCACTCGAGTAGTTAATTAAATGTAGTTTATGCATTCAGACATGAGGCCTGCTCCTTACAGTGCAGAATGAATTTTCCCAAGGTCTCTTTATGCAATGAGGTTAGTTGCATAAGAACAGGTAAGTGATGAAAAGTATCTTAATGGCCAAGGTGGCGGTAAAGGAAATGACTTGGATTTCCTATAGAAGCCAGGAGGAACACTATCAATCAATTATGTAGTCTGATGAACTACTGTGTGATTTAAATTTGCTTAAAAAGTAGAAAGAATGGCTGGCCTAAAGACTGAAAGGTTGTTATCTTCATGAAAAAAGAAAGCTTTGAATGATAATTCGTAGGTTTAATTGATTATTTGTGATTTCTCTCGAATCAGGAGCATAAAATTTAATGTGACCAGAAATAAAAAAATAAATTGGTTCTGTGTTTCTTAGAAACAAAAACATAACAATCTCAATTTGCAATCCGCCCTTTTATGATTCTCTATTGTGTCTGTGTCACCAGACACGCACGTTTGATGGCATAGAAGATGCAATGCATGTCATGCATGTAAACACGTAAGTTTAAATTGTCATTAGACATTCGGTAAATATCAACTATAAAGGTCAGAGGAATACGTGTCGTGCATTATATTTTCTATGAAGGTATCTGAACAAAAGTGAAAATTGTTATGGTTAAATGCTCTCTCCGATCGTGTTTGTATTTTGCGTGGTCCTTTCAATATTCAATTAAGTATCAAAGTTTCCCGTAAACCTTGCGACCTTCAACGTACTAAAGTAACTCTATAGTAAAGAGACTACTCTGACTCATGGACGTAGATCGATCAATAATACTACCAATAAAAATTTTCTAGACAGACGCCTCATCACCGACCATGTAGTTGGGATCAGGTGGATTAATACAGTGACTTCGCTATATAATATGACCCGCAATGCTATTTTCCCTTCGTAACTTACATATTCACATATACACCGTGAACTTCAGAATATGTTTTTCAACAAGAATCTTACGATGGTCGAAAAACTTGTGTCGAAACGAAATAAACTAGGTGCATATAATAACAAACCCTGATTTTATTCGTAATATTAGCTCTCTTACAACTATGTGGAGGTGAAAAATCTTGTTCGCGATCCCCTATGGTTTTTTGTTAGGTTCAAAAGTGCTGAATCTCTAGATAGTCGGATAATGAGAAGTAATTATTCTGAGCTAGTGAAATAACCTAACCCTTGATAAAAATTATATAAGGCTAATATTATTATAGTTGGAATATTGCGGTCTTTCTACGTTCATTCACGATTAGCCGCAATTATTTCATCCAATCTACCCCACACAATTTTATTTGAACACAGTTTCAATAAAAGGACAAAAAATTTTGAATATAATGTTACACGAATGAAGAATGAAAATATCGTGAATGTGTAAATAACCATTAACTTGAAGATCGGCAATTTTTTTAGGAAAATGTGATTAAACGTTTGAAAAGACGAAATAATTTCTTCTCTTTACATTAAAATCAAATATTTTGCATGGTTATCAATTTTTAAATGCGTACGCAGAAGAAATAAATCAATCTGATATATGAAACTATGTAAATAATTAATAATTTTGACTGTTGAAATTAATGAGCAAGTATAATCCTTTCCTTAGCTGTTAAGATTTTGTATTACAAATATAAGTAGAGAGCCGACCAGTTATGTGTCTAAGTCCTGATGAAAGATGGCTCCGAATCCGATACTTCTGACCAAATGTATCACTTATTATCACCCTAAAAATCTATACAATTTAACTATCACAAAATACTTTAGAACATATAATATCGCACTATAGGGTCAAAAGCGATCTAGAGTCATGCAATACGCCACCCAGGATACATTTACCATATCCTTCTAGAACGAATGTGACAGCCCTTGCCCAACCCTGTTTTCCAGTGAGATGAAGAACTTATGCCTACGACCATGACACTTGACCCTTGAAAACTTTTTTTCTTTATTCTTTTCCATCGACCGGCTGTTCCAGCTGGGTGGGCTAGCGTCGGAGGAGTCTCTCGAGCAGGGTCAGCGGTGCCATTCGGAAACTCCGGAATCAGGTCTGTGGAATTCCTCCCTTGAGTCGTCATCTTCTCAACTCCCACGATGTCCCTTAAAAGCGCGGTTTGAAGAGGGAGAAAAATATATCGGTGGGGATGTAGGACCTTGGTGGGTGGATTCTTCGGGGCGTCGCAGTTTAGCAAGTGAAAAAAAGTGTGAGGAATGCGAGATAAATACTTGAGGGCTGCGGTAAAAGAGGAAGGCTCGGGAAACTAATGTAAAAAGTGGGAAGGGTGAGAAAACCCCACGATAGATAAAAGGAATTACAGTTAGAAGACGGCAGGGAGGAAAGAGGGGAAGAGAGAGCCGAGATAAGAGATGCGATGATGATTATGATATGTGCACACAAGAGAATATGCGGGAAGCAGAGGTGAAAATTTTTAGGAAAAATCTTATCTTTTGAAGAAAAATGGCGAGGATGTTATGTGGAAGCAAACCACCGATCTAGCCTAGCCATCAGCTAAGAAGTCCCGTCCCGGCGAATGCATGAAGGGGAACGCGGTGGCTTTGAAACAAGCTCTTTTTTCATTCGAGATTGGAGGAAAGGCGAGACGGCGGCAAAAATGAACTTAAGAGTCGAATGGGTCAACGCTTCAGGTAACCAGTTCCACAGGAACGCGACGGAATGGAAAAAAATTGAAGGCGCAAAAATCCCTTTTGTGATTCCCTCTTGGAGAGCAATAGCTTGGAGGGAATGAAAGTCATCTGAAGATTAGGGATATTTCATGAACTAAAAACAGCTATGCGCCTTAACACCTGTATGTTTGAAAGATGACAGATGGTATATTGGTAGCGGTTTTGCTTCATCAGACTAGGGAGAATTGTGAATTAAGATGGATCAAATACGACGAACTTAAACAAATGAAGATGAAAGCCTCTTCTATTCAGTGGAATGCATGCACAAATAATTAGAAAATATAATAGGAGATATGTGGCAGTTATTTTCGTAAAAAAATAAACTGAGGGAACAATTACCAGTAGCTCGAAGGTACAGAGAGAGAAAATCAGTTCTTGAATGACTTTTGATGTTCTTGAACAATTACTTACTAGTATGCACTTAATTATCATTTCTGGGTGTTTACCTCTGGAAACACGGGGTCAGTATTCAATCTACACTGTTGTCGATAAGTCACTGGATTTCGTACTTTCGTAGTACTTCGTTCTTCGGAAAGAATTATCGAGATGTATTACCCTGAATAAGTTTGTGAGAGTTAAATGAGTGATTCGATTCCAATAAATATCATCTTTGCTCAAGCCCCAAGGTATAATGCCTTCAAACTTCTATGACTAAGCATCTTGGTTATTTTAATCATTTACCTAAGCTGATATTTATTCTCCTCTTTCCCATTTTCACACCGCTCTTTCTAGTTGGACCTGTTCGCGAGCGTAGCTCCAACGCCGACCCATACTTGACCTCTTCCCATTCACTCCGAGGAAAAATGTTTAGTCAATTAACCCTCCACACGGAAGACCAGTGCTCAGTCTGCACCGGATCTCCGGCAAACCCCAATGAAGGTGGGCAAAAAACCTTATTCGGAATAAACACGGTGAAAAAAGAACAAGTAAAATCACTTATCCTCTCAAGGCGGAAGCCAGGAGGAGTTTTACGCGGAAGAAAGGAAATTCTCGAGCAGAGGGGGATGAGATAGGGAGGGGAAAGAGGGTGGGCGGGGGAGTGGCGAGAAAAAGACACAAGTCCAAAGGGGAGGGAGAATTCCGCATCTTTTTACCTTTATCCGGAAAAGCGTCGTGGTGGAAAGGGGTGGAGTGAACAAGGGCGGGAGGGGAAACATATAACGGAATTTCCCGTGGAAAGAACTCCCGAGAGAAGGAGGGAAGTAAAGTCTCGTGCCAGTTCACTCCCATCCCCAGCGCCGCCTCCTCGGCCATCCATTCTCCACCCACACCCGCCTCCACCATTCTCCCTCAATCACTCCGCCCTCACAGCACCACCTCCCACCATTCCTAATCTTCCCACTCCCCTAGTCACTTCCTCTGGAGTCTCTGTCTCTTCCTGTTCTTCCCGTTAGCTTCACACCCCCTTCTCCCGCTCCTTATTGAAACAAGGCTTATCATCCTGTGAACGTTTATTAAATAATGTTCTTTTTTCGTCTATCTCACAAGTACAATAGGAGGGTTTCTTCCGAGCATAAATCATAGATTAAGGGTACAGGTTCCTAAAATTATCGTCATGGTCGAAACATCCTCATTTCTGCACGCGAATTTCGCCTGAGCAACCGAGAGTTGGCGGGTATTTTTGATGCAGTGGTGCGACAGAAAATATATCTTAAGTCAAGAAAGTTACATCGACGATGTCTGGTAAAGATTCTGAAATTAATTATTACTACTCGGCGAGGAATTAGACCGAGATGTGGTTCTACTAATTTTTAAACAGTAAGCAAGTAAATTAGCCCGCATTCAATTTTATAATTCACCATTTTATAGAATACTGTAGTAATCATACCTAGCTCTCAACAGAAGTTAACATTACAGTTTCGCATAAAAGATTGAAGAATGCATGGAGTAAATATATACTACACTAAATATAAGACTCCTAATCTAAACTTTTCATACATTCAGGACATGGAAACAGCCACGTTCACAATTGCGTAACTTAGAAAAATATGGAAGGTAACAAGTCAATCAATAACATATTAATCTCTATCTTAATTTTAAATACATTGACTTAAATAACACTTGAAATTTTACTGATAAAAATTCAAGAAAATTCATGCTAGTCATTTAGTTTCATTATCAAATTCATTAGTTTATCAAAATACATGTATGTAGTTTACCACTGCAGAGCCATATACTGCCGAGAATTACTTTCCTTGGACATAGGTAAGTACCTGTACCAGTGTAATCATTGATATTTACAGGACGGGAAAAATTATTTTCTAGCGGCTAAAAACCTAAAAATAAAAATGACAGCAACTATACAATATACCAACGTTAATTCGCTATTACCTTTATAAGCTTGTCCATCATACACGTAGGACAGAGAGTATTGCGTAACCACCCTACATATAGAACTGCTAATATCCAGTACCGTGGTATACAAATGTAAATTTGGACAAAATATGCATAAATGCACCGCAATATTATATAAGGGTAGGAACCACTTTGAGCGCAAATAAAAACTCATTCTTAAAATACATTAAAACATTCTCCAGCTTAAATCGAGCCAATAATCGAATTAAAAAGAAGAGTAAATAAATAATTGTCCTAATTCGGATATGATATACAGGTATTTACTTGCTTATTGTCTTAAGGAGAATATTTAGGATAGTATGTGTATGTTTGCTCTATGATTGCATGCATATGCACAAAAACACCTAAGTCCTCTTTCTAAGGTTCAATTTTCGTTCGTCATCCCAGTTGCAGAGAACCCACACTTTCCTCCCACCATTATTCTCTCACTCCTCTCTATTGGAACCTTTTTCGCACTATCCTAATCACCTTCCATCACGGTCATATATTTTTTTCACTCGCTCCTGATGCCGAAGCTTGATTGCTCTGTCGGTAGTGGTGCTCGGCTACCGCACTTCTTTGGAACGTCGGTGGTGCCACCGCTCGCCATCAGAGCCGTCGAGGAGGGGAATTAGAAGGTTTAAAAAGGGAAGGGAAATGAAAATGATGTAGGGGGAAGGAGGAAGGGATATATTATTTCCCAGGAATGAGGGGACGGGAGAGTGAGCGGAGAATAGATGATGGTCTCGGCGGGAAATGTTCCCATGAATGGGAAATTGCTTTCGGCGAAAGAGGAAGAAGAAAAAAAAAGAGTGGTTCTCGGGAGAACTTGAAAGGAGTAAGAGGCGTGCCAGTGAGAGGCTTGAACTTGCCCTCTGAATTCACAAGATGAAGGGCAGCTCTATCCAGAGTGTATGCAGAACTCAGCGGCCCCTGCCAAACGGAATATTGGTCTCGAAAATGCGCGAATAAAGATCAACGAAAGTGAACCCAGAAATACCAGTAATAATCAATACTCTTTACCTTGAAGGACGGCACTCGTGAAATTTGGAGGATGTACAGTTGAAGAGTTCATTCAAAAGACCAGTTCTGTCCAAAATTCTGGGAATGGGTTAATGCACAGATTTATATTTCTGAGGTAAATCATAGCATGAAAAAATATCCATTTGAAAATGCCGCCATTGAACCTAGAACTAGTTTGTAAAACTTACAACCTACCGCACAATTTCAAAACAAATGCATCAGAAACTTTCATTTTAATTACTAACTTTTAATTCATCCTGCTGGAATGTTAAGAAAGGTACATAGGATGGTAAAAAGAAACTTAACATCATCAGGTGGATCTAGGTACACAGGGTTTCTGAAAGCAAAAAATGTACCTATTTTCTCATCCTTTTTTTCAGCCCAGAGACTTTCATTCATTTAATGATACAGTGCTAAAAATTAAACGAAACGCAGGTAAAATTAGTATACAGAAGAAATAGATCGGAAAGAAATCCAACTTTTAGTCAAGCTTGGAATTTTTTCATTAATTTAAAATACATTTTTGTGAGACTAATGACGTAGACAAATTATGGGGCTATTCCCCAAAGAAAACAGTCTTTGCCAAAAACCGTTGCTATAGTTTATTCGATTCACTCGATTTTGATCATCATACCAGATGACATGAAAGGCATAAGCAAGGGACTGAACTAAAATAGGAAGCAATTTCTTTGAAAACATAACTAAGCAAATTGCTTCCCCCAGTGGCTAACCCAACTGCTTTGAGAAAACTAAAATACTTGACTTATAATATTAATAATTACTATTTATCCTCCTTTTCTGGGCCATTCAGTTTTGAACACAATGCTATCTCAATTTACTATTCCATCTCACCGAAACGCTAAGGAAAAATATTACGTCAGGTTTCTCACTAAACTGCCACCGCACAACATCCGGTGCTAAAAAAACTAGCCGCCAAGGAAATTACACCACCACCTCAAAATTTCCAATGGCAAATGATAGGCATCTTACGAGAACTTGAACTTTACACCGCCATATTAAATTGCCCGGAAATTATTTTCGACAAGAAAACTGCCTACTCGGATATCGGGAAGTAAGCTAGAGCTAAACAATTCAAACATCCACGCCGCTAACCTGATCTCTTATTTACGAATTCATTCCGCATGTTGAAGTATCACTCAACCGTATTGTAACCCCATGGTTCAAAAACTCGTTTATATATGCGTACCAGTGATGTATACATCGAAATTAAATTTTAATTGGTCCCTGCAAGCAGCAATTAAGAATATGATTATTCAAAAACGGTAGAATTCAAAATTTACAATTTGCATTAAAGCAATACAAAATGAACATTTCAATTAATTAAAGCTGAATTGAATTTTTGTACTCTAAGGAAGGTGTCCTAATGTGTTTTCATAAAGGTTAAGGGATTTGTACCTTTAGTAACACATACAGATTGTGTCCAAAAACGTCATTTAATTCTAGCTCTTGATGCAATGACAGGTTTCATTTCTTCCAAGCCAATCAAACAGTTTAGTTAATCGTCTCATACATTATAAATAAATAAACACTAAATGAAATTTTCACCAGTATAGGTATTAGTAATTATTAAACTCTCATGGGATGATTTAAAGCTTTCAATAGCTTAACATCCTAGGTTTTAGCCTTTTCAGTAAGAAAATCTATTTTATTAACATTCCTCGGGCCCCTTATCAACTTTCTGCACAACTATTAGGTTATAACCCCAGTTGTATTTCTTTTATTCGTGGACTCTCTAATAAAGCAAGTATGCAAATGACCGTGATGCTATGATAAACGTAATAAAGCAATAAATAAGATTAATAACAAGATATCAAGCAATTCAATTAATCTTTGATGAAGTATTCTGTTACTCAAATTAGTGTTAATTAAAATTAGGTACAATGGCTTACAAAAGACTCACAAATGAGAATAATGATTAAAAGTTCATTCCTATAGCTAATCATAATCACCTAAGTACCAGTAAATTAGTTCTTTCAATATGAATAGCTGACATCCCTTATCAACTGATCTACAGTGACGTAACCTCATAGCCTTCGTCCGCAGTACTCGTGGAGATATTCAATCAAATTGCCACGGTTTTTCCACATGGTGACGGGAACAGAACTCAGGCTTCGGTTCGTACACGTAAAAATATGCACGATTAGACTGCGAGAGAGAGAGAGAGAGAGAAAACACCCTCCGTTTGATTACAGAGCAGCAAGAAGTTGGAGGTTGATGTAGCGGCCACGTGTCGTAATGGAGGACTTCTGCCCTCTCCCTCTCTAAGCTCCCTACCGACTCATAATGAGGAAGTGAATGCAAGGCGACCTCAATAGCTCGAACTGTGGAGTGGGGTGCACTGTAATGTGTGATTCATTCTTCACCTCCTCCACCTTCCGTTCCTGGAAGGTCTCAAAATGTATGTCGCGGAAGAGGCAATCTAGCCACAAGAAGAAAAAGGTAGAGAGGGGCGGGTGAAAGGAAAGGACGATGGAAGGACGAAGAGGAAAACAGAAGAAAATCTAGGCTTCACCATGCTGATGACGTTAGTCTCGACTTCTGCACGCATATGCACTTACTGGTAGTGGTAGGCATATCTATCAGTTCCCAAAGCACTAAATATGTTTAGATTTTCCATCATTATCCACCATTAAAAGGGTTTCCTGTTATTATTCAGGATAATATTTTGATATGACAAATGCAAACTTTAATTGAATGAGTAGAAAGGTCTCTATGGGTTCTGTTAGGTATGGCGTTAGTGTGCGATCCTTCAGAAAAGACGACGAATACCATGATAAAGTAAGGCATATTTAATACGCGATAGTCTTATTTTGAATGATAGTGCTATCCATATATGGTTTCTATTCTAGTTTGGGTAGGTTTGCTGAGAAAATACGTCTTAGCGAGACTATGCTTTAGCAAAGGTAAATATAGTAAAAAATAAATACTTTCACAAAATACCTTCCCTAGCCAAGGTATTAACTGAAACACCATAATACGGGTAACTAAAATATTAATTATTCATGAAACAAACAGAAGTGCGTTGAGCTTCCAAACCAACATCCTAATCACACTAGAACTAATCCAAGGATAACGTAATGCAGCAACGACACAATGACCCCATAATTATTTGAAGACACTCATCAGCAAACTAAACTGGGTAACTGGGATGAAAGGCCATGCGCTGAACAAAGCAGAGGATATCTCGCCAGTTTTTAACTTAAAATAGTCATAACACGTTATTCACAAAAAGTGTCACAGGAGCCCATCAACAGCCATTGTATATTATCACGTTTCGACACCGACCGCTTTTTCAAGCGAGCGTTCAAGTCTCCAATTCACGCGTTCGAGTCCCTCGTGACGCTCGCATCGCCGAAGGAAAAATTATGTATCCCTTTCGAGTGGGTGAAGTGCATTGCCCAACATTTAAAGGAGCCAGGAGAAATGAAAAGGGTGAGGAGGAAGAGGAGAGAGAAATGACTCGGCGAAAGTATACAGAACCGATGACACACCTCGATCCCAATAGCGGTAAAATCCTACGGTCGCTCGAAGGCTCATTTTTTCTTTCCTCCTTTCCCCCACTGCACTCACTCCCACACCCTCCGCCCGCCACCATCTCTGCGCGTTCACACTCTCTCCGTTCGGGTACTTCATCACTCTCTCTCTCCCTCCAATCCCCTCCTCTTTCCCTCTCTCTCGCCATCCTCCTCCCACGTACTCTACCCTCGATCCAACCTCGATCATGACCCTCACCTTCTCCGACAACAGTTTTTCGCACATGCTCCTCCTCCTGGCCTAAGCCACTGAAAAAAGTGAGGGCAACAGTGGAGGAGGAGGTGGGAGGACGAAAGGGCAGGAGGGGAAGGCATACGAAGAGTGCTGTTAAATGGGTGGGCATAGTGCACGCGGAGAGGGGCTCGGACGAGGGCAGATTGTTAGGAATGTGGGGGTGGGGCTTTTGCAATGAGGGAATTCTTCTTTAACTTCGCTTTCCGCTGATAATCGGTTACAGGGACATCGAAAGTGGTTCGGCTAGATCTCGGCCATAAAGTCGAAACTTTTCATTTTATATTCCTCTTATTTTACCGTAAGAGTCATTATGAACTCTCCTAACGTTTGTTTGAGTGAGGATGTTATGCTAAGAGTTTTCCAAACAATGTGTAATTCGAACTGACATTTAAACCGAGCTTTAGAACTATTTACATTTATTCTTAAAAGTTAGTTACTTATAAAATGAAAATATATATTCGTTAAACAACTATCAAGTTGGTCGCTCTGGACATTTGGCAACAGTGATCGCTGTACATGATTGTAGGAGTTAAAACCATTTTATTTATCAAATTTTTCAATATAATTAAATTATTTAATGTAGCGCATTAATATAATATCTTGAAATTTAAAATTTTATTGTTTATCGTACATTATTATCGGTTCTAATGGACATATCATTATGTATTTCTTGAGGTTATGCTAAAAAAATGATTTGATTAACCGATTAACCTCCGGCAGCATCCCAATACGTACTTTAATAATAAAAAATAATTTCATCCGTTTAAATATTTTGGGTTTATTGTTTTATTTTATCAGGAGAATTGTTTTTACGGAGATAACTTACCCATTGGTGCAAATGGGGAACCAATATCGAAATTTGGCATTCTAGGTTAAAATATTACGAATAATATTCATCAAATGAATGTCTGTTAACAAAAGATTTGGTTTCATATAATTTTGAGGCAAGGTAAAATAAAAAAAATCAGTCCTGATGATGAAAATTAAGATCATAATGTCTGATTAAAAAGCCATAAAATTTAATGGCAATTAATTTGTGGCCATCAGACAAAAAAATCATCGCCCTTTTCCAATTATATTTTCAAATACTAACTTAAATTGTTAAACTCACGATTCTTACTTACAGATTAATTTAAGTGCGGCCAAAACGACACTCTGTGAAATGTAATTCCACCAGGCTAGACCGACTTAGACCAAAATTAGCCTATTATTGGTTGAAAATGGCGGACCAACAGCTAATTTGAAAACTGGGGGTATTTTATTTCCAATGGTAATTAAAATTAAGTAATTACGGGCATGAAAAATATAACTTGCTTTGGCTAATTTCAGCAATAATAAATTAATGTTCAAATACAAATTATAATGTATATTCCACTATTTTTTCGTCTCATTGGAGCACACTTTGGTAGGTTTAGCCTGAACTGGATCCAAAGTAGGCTTGGTTTAAGCAATTTCCTTTAACAATTTAACCCTTAACTCGTCCACCTGTCGGCAATAGAATAACATTAAATCTGAGCTATATCTCACTTCAAATAGCATCTTGGATAGATTATCTATCCAGATAACATTCGGAAAAAATTTCAACGATGCCTAGAGCTCTCAGATGCAGCGTTACTCAATGCCCGGCACACGTGCAACCATCAGACTAGCGCTTGAAAAGACTATTGGGACATTTTACCCAAAAATGGAACACGGCAAAGCTGATGCACTAAAATAGACTCGTAAAACGTCGCTCTCGTCGTAAGTTTTGATGGTCAAGTCCACGTAAAGGAAGGGGTTACAACCCACGGGATGGGGCGCATAAATGTAGGGTGAACGACCTCCCTCGGCCCTCTTGCCGACCGTGCCCACAGCCCAAAACTTTGTAACTGCCAGCGCAGAAAATAAGGAGTCCGAGTCACATGGGACGTCAGTTACGGGAAATCGAACCAGTGGGGGTAATGTAAGATCCTAATAAAAAATCTTTTTCTTACAATCCTTCAAATTGATAGAGCCGTTTTAACCCCAAAGCGATCATTCTTTAAATCAAAAGAGGGGCTGGAAGACTCTTTTAACTTTATAATCGAAGTCGTAAAAACGTCGATGCAGCTGATGCTAATGGCAGCTATCGTATCGTACCGAACGCGTCAAACATATCGAAGGCGTCTTCATGTAACTAAACAACTCATAAAACTTAGCACCAATGTATGTTATCTCAATGGAAAACGTATACTGACTTTAAGTGGCTCATTTGATGTCATATCTAGTGAAACTTGAAAACTTGTGAAATGCTG
Organism: Hetaerina americana; assembly: GCF_022747635.1. NCBI lineage: Eukaryota > Metazoa > Arthropoda > Insecta > Odonata > Calopterygidae > Hetaerina > Hetaerina americana. The sequence continues at coordinate 27,681,785 of NW_027287427.1, read as the reverse complement.
GGTGAATTAATGAAATAAATTCGTATTTTGTGCTGATCAAATATTTCCCAAAATTTTCAATCATATAACCTTCATGACGTTTCTTACGGGGTAGACAAAGTCAAGAAAGCCAGTTTTAGAATAGTATTTACTCCATTCCGCCTTCAGAATGGACGAGTTTCTGTTCGTGTTGTTTCGTATATGCTCGTATGTGTCTTACGAGTCTTTTCCACCATTTTGATAAGAAATAAATTTTAAACTTGATTGACAACGTTTGTATAATTCGAAATACTTATTTAAAATCAATTCACACAGTTATATTTTGCTCTCACTTGGAAGCGTTCATGGAAGAGCACATCAGTTTCATTGCAGCATCATCTGGAATGTCCAGATGGTTATTAGCCTGTAACATAATGTAATGTATTTATGGATGGCGCACGCATTGAAATTTGACTCTTATTTCCATTTAACTTTCATTAATAATGTGAATCGATTTTTCAAGAGTCAATTGATGATTTCCTTAACTCTCCAAATGTTTCCACATTCAAATGGCCGAGTTACCGAGGACTTAGAAATTATCCGACAGTACAAGCAAAGGTGCCACAAGAAAACGTCCCTCAGTGGAATCCAAAGTAAGGAAATCGAGCGTCGGTCATAGACAACTGCGCACTTCTGCCAACAGAGGTGAAGTATCAAAATACCTAGCCCCACCGCAAATCATAGCACATTATCACCTTCCACTTCCATCTGCGGACGGATTAACATTCGCGCACGCATGAATATGCATATTTTTTCATCGCCCGACTCCAGAGATTCGATATGAAATTAATATAGAGAGCGCGCCATGGAGGAATAGAGGTTGGCAACCAATCCTCGATCAACACCACGCCCTTTAACGCACAACCTTCCCCCTTGATTCCCGCCACATCACAGCCTTCCTCCCTCCCCCATCCTCCTCGCCCAACCCCCTCAAATGCCCTTCCCACACCTACTTCCAGCTCAGCCCACGGGTGACGGAGAGAAAAAGGGAGAGAGAAAGATAGAGAGGAGAGAGAGAGAGATACACCTCCTCTCTTCCGCGTTCGTGTCCAGACTCCACATCGCCCTCCTCGTAAGAAGAGAATGCGTGCGTGCTAGTGCCACCCCGCGTGCATGCGTGGGCGAACGATGGGGCGGGGGTAAGGTCCCTAAAGGGGGAGCGCACGCCCCTTTGGTAGCCAGGCAGGCGGTCAAAGGAGACCCAGAGACCGACCAACCGAATGAGCTGGTTAAAAAAAATAAATAGGGAGATCGGGTTGGAAGGGGCGGTGAGGACCTGGAAGGGCAGAATGAAGGGGCGGCGTGTGGGAGAGAGATTGCGGTGACTTGCCTTGCGACGTCGGCGAAGGAAGGAGAGGCAGTGTTGCGTGGGTGGCTGTTACGAACGAACAGGGGGAGGAAGGGCAGGAGGGGAGGATACGAAGTCGTGGGGGAGGAGGAGAACCTCGAAGGGGTTTCGGGTAGGGGTTGGGAGGAAGAGAGAGGGAGAGAGAGGTGCCTCCCCTTGAGTCCCTCCTCTCCCTCCGGGCCACCACCGCCCCCCACCCACCTCGCGCATACCCGCAGGCAAACGCGTCCTTGCACCGTGCGCCGTGGGGTGGATCCCGTCCCTTCCACCTTTAATAAGCCTCCTTCTCGCAGAAGCGGAGTGTGAAGTTTTTCACGTGCGACTGCCCCCCCTTCCCTCCCTCCCTCCAGCCGTCCAACGACAAAGGCGGGGTGCGGATGGAAGAGCGCGGGCCGGAGGATGAGAGGCGCGCGTGAGAGCCACGTCTCCCGAACGGATCGCACGAACCAAATGCGTAAATGAGCCAGGAACCCCACAGCGAGCAAGCGGCGTGGTTTTTCGCGACGCGGCCGGGATGGCAAAGGCGACACCCAAACCACGGTGCGGACGCGGGTGCCGGGACAGGGTACGACGCGATTGACGCCAGTTTTAGCACATGCGTGGGTGGGTACGTGTACATAATTTGGTGCTGTACCTGCAAAACATTTATCAATATTACTTTTCCCACAATAATGAATTATATTCTTTGTGAATTTATTCTTTACTTTAATCCTAAGTTAGTCAAATTTAAAAATACCAATCGCAAGAAGCCGATTTGCTCGCAACTAATAGGAACTCTCGGGAAACATTGCAAACACTTAGCATATCCGCATAGTTGACCACTCGCTAAAATCGTTGAAAACTCGATAAAACTCAGTAAATAGGCACCGTAGGAATACGCATTAACTTGCGTATTCCCACGGTGAATACCCCCCCGCACACTTAGCACAACAACACCCCATATTTTAGGATGTCAAAATTAATTATCCAAAATAGATGTTAATATCTTTTCACGGTTACACGACTGCTTCACGTTAGCCCACGTTTGAACAATCATTGTTGGTCCCCTTTCAAATCTCTGCCATACGCCACCCGCAGATATGATGTAATACTCCATTCGATTTAACAAAAGGGTGAACCACCCACTCAACACGTTTTTTTTAAATTTTTGATAAGAGTTCTGTCATGGCTAATTCATTTCTTTATTTTCTTTTTACATTCCCGAAATTCGGTAATTCCACAATCACATAATGCCTGAAACAACAGCATTATGGTGAATCAATTTTTTAGCCATACCTCCATCTGTGACTAGTTCTTAAAAGATATTCAAAAGAATTGTATTCCATATCTCATTAAAAAATATTTTAAGTAATGAAAAAGCACTAAATTGACAAAATGGACATATTTCTTTAGATAATACGATGCATTCAATTATGCAATCTTTGGTAGAATATTTATTTACGAAAATATGATCAGATGATAATTCAAGGAATTCGTTATATAATCCAGTAAATATTCGTCGGGTAAATTTAGACAAATATAGGGTGTGAAGTTATGATATGCTCCACGCAGACTAAGTAGTGCTTAGGAGAAACAAGTTTGCTGAAGAATTAAGGATGGCTTTAGAAAATGAAACGGGTCTCTGAATTTTGTTGGTGAAATAGCTGATGCTAATTTACTACCATAGAATAGGATCATCATAGTATTACAAATTATTGAAAACAGACCAAAAGAGCAGACTCCACATCACCCTTCTCCTAAGAAGAGAATGGAAACGTACTTGTACCACCCCACGTGCGTGCGTGGGCGAACGAGGGAGGGGGTCCCTGAAAGGAGGGTATTAAATAAAATAATAAAATAAATTTAAAAAATCATTATCCAACACCCGCCATGAGAACATATCTTTAGTTTTTGGAACATGGAAGATTCTTTGTACAAGATCTTCGCCAGCCCAAGAAGCGAACCTCGGAATTAAATAATTACTATTTGATAAATGTCATGCTTTGTGTTAAATTGATCATCTTTTTCATCTAACGACTTTAAGATATTCAGTAAATTAATTATAATCTCAAGTGACCCTAAAATGCCTACACTACAATAATTTCTCTACCTGGTTCGCTTTTATTTACCCAAATATAGTTTTAATGCTTCTTGCTGCACGAGTCCTACCGACGATTCTGTCAACCAACGTGACCTTTGACACTTACCCGGTGAACAGTATCTTACCTTTGGCAAACTCTGCAAAATTTAGTTTCGACTTTGCAGATTACAGGAGTAGAATCCTCATATGAACTATTATCTCTTTCTATTCATGACGCCTTGTAGTACGAGGCCATCTAAGCTGAAATTTTTAAACAATTTAAGCAGACTTCTCCAAAAGTAGAAATTTAAAAAAGACTTAATTTAGGCGCAAGAGAACTGTATTTAAAACCACGGCACTAAAGTGACGAAATCCGGATAAAATCATCATTGCGCAACTGCGATATTGAAGAGAAAAAATTTAAGCTATTGGAGAAACTCTATGCTCACGCAACTCGCATGGGATAGAAATACGACAAATCTCCCCTACCCAGAGGTAGCTATGTGACTCGTACTACACTCTGAATTCATTAGATTGATGATAAACGCTGTTTATCAATGCCCCAATGCAATGGATTAGGACACGATTATTTTAAATTACAAATTTTATGCTTGAGTAGACATTATACGAAGGTTGAAAAATAACTTGAAAAATTCTCGAAATGGAATATAAATAAATGACTAACCTTACTGAAACCTTTTTTTTCAATATACTATCACTGTACACTAATGCACTTGTTCCAGCGATTTTCCAATGTGTGGAATCCTGTGTCGAAAATTAGATTCCTTCAGGCCTACAAAATTAACGTCTACTTCGGCTGTTATTTCTTTGTTTGAAGAGAATATCCGTCCATCGGGGAAAATTTTGAGTTTGGGGAAGATATGAAAATCTGATGGAGACAAATCAGGCGGAATAAGGCCAGTATGAAAACAATTCGTACCTTAGTTAACGTATGGGGTACGAAAATCTCGTATTTTTGCCATTGCAACGACACGTGAGTAGGCGTGCTTTGTCCTGCTTCCTGGCCAAACCTGGTCTTTTCTTCATGTATATTTTACTATAATTGATCCAAAAGGTTAGCAAAGTGTTGACCAGTAGTTTTCAACCATTGGGAAGATAATCCATCAGCAGAATACCTATCGCATTAAGAAAACTGAAACCATCACCATTCCGGCCAACCGTATTGCCTTTGCTTCCTTCGGTGGTAGCGAATCAACATGTTTCCACTGCTTTGACTGCTGTTTTACCTCTGGGGTAAAGTGGTGGACCTAAGTTTCATCTGTGGTCACAAACTGGAGCAGAAAACTTTGTTGGTTGCTCTTAAAACGGGTCAAATATTGTTCGGAAATTACCATTCTGATGCGTTTGTAATCCTGCGTAGAGAGTCTAGCAAGACCCATCAAGCAGAAAATTTTCTAATACACTATTCTACCGTTAAAATTTGATGCGCTCGTTCAGAACACGTCCACACAGCATTAGCGATTTCTGGTACTTTCAGTCGGCAATCCTCTACGACCACTTAAAGCACTTTTGCAATAATATTAGAGGTTGCGGGCACATTTTGGCCGACTACCAAGCGGACCATCATTTAATAGGTGGGTCCTAGAAAGAGTGTAGTAGTGCAATCAGTGCTGAATTGATTTATTTTCAGTAATAGAAAGGTTCTTTCCGAGCAGTTCAATTTTGTGGTTAAATGTGACATCCCTTTGCTAACCATATTTAGTGTACCTAATATATATCACGATTTGAGCAAAACTTGACGGTAGCCAAAGTGAGCAAGTTCCTTCAAGTGAGACCTGGCGATTTTTTTAATATGTATATATGATAGCTGAGGGAAAGACTAAGAATTAAATCAGCTTCCCCAGAGATAATTTTTCATCACTGTATTAAACCAAAGAAGCACGTTTCATCAGATTCCCGAGAAGTGGTGTGATTCACCATTCGCGCCCTCTTTTCTTTGTTTGCGTACCACTCCGTTTTTTTCTTAGGAAATAACAAGTGTATTCCTCTGACGTAATATAGGTTGAGAATATTGAAAGTTCAAACAAATGTCCACTGATTGAAAACTGCCACTTCTCTGGTAGTTTCAGAGCGGAGATGTATATTCTTTGAGGGATTTCTAAGATAGAAACTGAAAATTTCCATGTGTATATGTTTTTAAGATGTTTTATATTAATAGACAAGCCTTAAGTCTACCATTCACGGGACATCATTGTGACAAGACGGAGTGATTTGCAAAGATACAATCACAATAAGGAAAGGCAACGTGATAAATGAGTCAAATCATGAACTTAATAATGGAGGAAAACAATTCCAAGCGCAATTCAAAGAGAACATTATTTTCAAAAATCGTTAAGTTCTGACAATTTCGACTTATTTTCGAATCAACATTTTTCGAGCATAGTCAAAATGCTCATTGATTCTAAAATATCACCATTGCATATTTCTAAAAATACCTGTGAGCGACAGCCCTATTTCTTCTTTATCCACAAAAACTTTATGCCCTTGAAAAACCTACACATTAATAAGGCCGCTTATTTTTCTCCCTTTAATCATTTCAGTGAACAAATCCTAACTTGGACATGATCTATGGTGGATCTAACATATACGAGTTCTGTACAAAAAGTATCACGACCTTAGTGTTCCTTCAAAAATTATTTATTTATTCATGAATATCTATGTTGTCCCGTTCTAAGTAATCCCCATTAGATATTATACCCTTAGGCCAACGTTTTTTCCAAACCTCGAACACTTCAAAAAATCATTTTTTGCAATCTTGTTCAGCTCCTCCTTCGATGCAGTTTTATCTCGTCTATCGTAGCGTAGCGTCGTCCTTTCCTGGGCCTCTTCAGTTTCGGGAACAAGAAAAAGTTACTTAGGGCCAGGAATACGGTGGCTGCGGCATCATTGGTGTGTTGTTTTTGGCCAAAAGTTCGCGCACGAGCAACGATGGGTGAGCAGGGAGTTTGTCATGGTGCAAAAGCCAATATTTGTTCTTCCACAAATCCGGGCGTTTGTGGCGGATTGCTTCGCATGCGCAAATTGCGCATAACTTGCAGGTAATATTCCTCATTTACCGTTCTACTCTGTGGCAGGAACTCATGATGCATTACGCCCCTGCAATCGAAGAAAGCTGTAAGCAAAACTTTCACATTCGATCGAACTTGGCACGCTTTTTACGGTCTTGACTCGTGCTGCAGCTTCCATGAGGATGATTGAGCTTTAGCTTCCACGTCATAACCATAAACTCATGATTCGTCACCAGTTATGACCCTCTGGAGCAAATTTGGGTCGTCGTGAACAGAGTCCACCACTTCATTAGCAATGTTAATGTGTTGCTGTTTTTGGGCGAAATTGAGCAATTTTGGTACGAATTTCGCGGCGACCCGTGTCATGCATAAATCATAGGTAAAACTTGAATTGCACGAGCGAATCGACATTTTTAGGTCCTCAACAACTTATCTAACGGTGTTTCAACGATTGGCCAATATTATTTTCTTCACTTAATCAATGTTTTCGTCTGTTTTTGACGTTCTCGGGCGTCCGGCACACTTTTCGTCGTTCATATCTTCTCGGCCCTCTGAGTAAATTTTGTACCACCTATAAACGTAGCTTCGGTCCAAGGTAGCTTCTTCATGTGCAACAATCAACATTCGGAATGCATTCGAGCACTTAATTTTGTTTTTCACACAAAATTTGATACAGATTCTTTGATCCATTTTTGAAACAGACAAAAATCGAAAACCAGCCAAAACACGTCCAAGCAAAACAGCTGTCAACAATTAACCGAACATGCAAAATGGACGAACATTTCGGCATAAGTGAAAGACATAAATACCAACATTTCACCATAAAAATCAAAAATCAAATATACCTAACCTGCGAAAATTCCAAATTCACGACACTTCTTGAACAGTCCTCCTATATACCTGAATCAGCACAAAGTTTTAATCAATATAAATAGGTAATTAAAAAGACAAGTCAAAAAAATACTGTAACATATAGATGTTTTATCAGCGAGCATTTCCTCTGTCAACAATTGTAAGGCTAAAAAATTGCTTGCTTCTTGAGAACTACGCTTCCATCTTGAGAGTCGCCAGTTCAAATTTGGCTTTACATGGAATTTAAAGTGACTTTGTGATTCATGTTCAAAATTTAACGATTTGCACAATGGTTTCAAGATATAAAGTTAAATTTAATGCACCAACAGTGCAAAAAAAACAGCTAAGATGCTTAAAATGCTGTGGCATTGTGCCTATGAAGATCCTGGCCTCATCAGTTGAAAAATATAATTGTAATTTTCAATCCTTTACGCAGAATATCCCAAATTAGTGCGTGTCTTAGCCTTGGAAAAATGTTCACCCCTATTTGGAAGGAATTTCCTTAATTATATCTTTTCAGCGAATCGTAATCAGTAGTGCGTGCTAATTCTTCATCCGACTGGGTTTTCTTAGGATTGCGATCCCAATCTCAAGGAGAGCAAAAGTCATCCCCGTATGCACAGCTCCCCTATTATCCGTGAGACCCCGAGTTGATGCCGTCAAAAGCAATAAAGGGAGGAAGCAATAAATTATCCGTTATATAGGAGAGGAGATAAAGAGGAATAATAAGGATAGAGCACGAAAACAGTATTTACGCTATTAGAAATGTTTCCCTTCTGGTATTTTATAATTTTCTCCGATCCAGATACCACGTGTATTCATTACAGGTTGGAAAATGTAATGTTGCAAACGTTTGTAATAACATTAAGATACTTAGAGATAAAAATATAAAAGTTTGATTTCTTCACAAGATTAGGGATTAAATAATAGATATCAGCAGCTCTCCTGGCCGCCCAGGATACTTGAAAGGTAGAACTGAAATGTTTAAACAAAAGCATAGGTGAAAATTTGGACCTAAAATTTTCGAGACTTGACAAAAATGACCGTTCTTTAAGTTACCATCAAAGTTCCAAATAACAATTTTTGGCAAATTTTACATATCATAAAACAGTTTCAGACTCCCAACCGATTGAGAAGATTAAAGACGAGGGCAGTCAGGAGTTTCTGAATTTCATGGGCAACAGAAAAATAACATACAGGTCAGACTGAAAAGAGACTTCATTAGAGGAGTTGTATGAAATGAAAAATAATGTGGAAATATCACCTCCCTTTAATCAAATTTTGGATTGACGGGAACTATATGGAGCCCATAAAAGATAATTAGATTTACAAATTGATAAATTTAAAAGAAATTGCAATATTAACTGGGAATTGTAGCACTCAAAAAGCGCGAAGGTGTTTTTGGAGGATATACGAATAAAGGCCTCATGCGAAAATCAGGGCGTTTTAGTAAGATAAAGGTATTTAGGGTTCAACTTCAACATCGATCTACATTTATTTTCAAACGCCTCGCTACAAGCTCAAATTAAATCATCCGGATAAATTTCGAGAAATACTCTACAGCACTGATCCTGGTTCTTCATGCTTACTGTTCTCGGTTTAATTCAAACAAAACTTAAGACACATCGAAAGCCTCTATCCAGAGATGCAGATGTGATTTTGAATGCTAATGAGATTTTGAATTCAGATTTAGATTATTATGCTTGGTACATACTGGTGATGGAAATAACTAGAATTGCACTCAGGGATCTTTCCAGATCCAGTGCCATGATCCAAAATATACACCAGGAGGATACGAAGTCTTTCGAAGGAATAGGAAATAAAGCGCTGAATAAGATTTCTGATTTAACGAGGAGCGATAGGTTGGCTTGCAATCCATTGAATATCGGACTAGTACACCAATAATGCAAAGGTGATTATAACTGAATTCATAATTTTATTTATAAAATAGGCAAGCCGGTGGCTCCGCGCCCGTCAAGTACGCTTGAGAATTAACTCCTCGAATTTCTTTCAGCGGCCATGGACGAGCATGACATCAGAGCAAAGGAATACCAACATAGTAGAGTTTTTACTTTCATCAGTACCGACTCAAAAATCCGTTAAAGTCGTGTCCCTCGTCGCCTCGAGGACACCGCCAGAAACTCAAATAAAAGCAGCTAAATGTTTCCTTTTCTCTTATTTATTCAGAGCGGTCGACTACGCCACGAAGTCCGAAAGCGACTCAGGAGATTGCCGGTCCAATTATTACCGTCGTGCAGACTCTCCAAGACGTTTAGACACGACCCAAAGAGGGTAGAGAGGTGAATGTGTTCTTCCGCTAAGAGACCTCGTCAGACGGTCGCTCTAATTGGGGAATCAAACATTCTGGCTGACGATGAGTGGAACAACTTGAAGCATAGCAGTGTTTTTTTACCTGGGAAACTTCCCTTTCGCTCTGGACTCTCCGAAATGGAAATTGTTACGTCTAAGGAAAGCAAAAGACTAAGGAAAACCGGCCGACTGCCCGCCTTCAGATCTGCTCAAGCCTGACGAATACATGTCATAATTTGCACTCCGCCATTCGCTGGGCTGGCGTCAAGGAAGTGAGTTCACCCAACATTAAAATGATCTGATTTAATTATTTCATTAATTCCTGTGCCGTGCTTACTTCTCCAGTAATTGTCATGATTTGCGACGCTAGAGAGAGATGGAACACTTCCAGCCGTTTTCTTGCTCACATGAGTCCATTAAAGGGAGATAGTTCCAATTAATTATGAAACTTCACGAAGTATCCTTTGCCCACTATGAAAAATGATTGCAATACTTAATTCATAGCGATCTCACGATATTATTTAACAACAGGCATGGAGTAAGTTCCTAGTCATTAATGTTTTGCGTATAAACCATACGGTGTAAGACCAGCTCTTGCGAATTCAACTAAAAGTATTTTGCTCCAGGTAATATTTTTTTCCTTCAAAAGTTAAATGGAAAACAAAATCAGTGTTCTGTAACCATGAACTTCACTTTGAGCAAAGGCGGGAATTGGTGCATGGGTTGGTCATTGGTTAAATTCCCAGAAAGTATTTCGAAGTTAGTTCGTAAGCATTACGTGATCGACGCCTTGTCGCATTATGAACGTAAGTAGAATCGAAGTTCAGAGAGTATCCTGCTTTGGTTCCCTCGACCAAAATGTAAGTATACTTCGGTTTGATGAAATATAATTTATATTAATTGTCACCATTGAAAATAAAATGATAAAAATAATTTTGATTGCTCGTTGAGAGAAAATTAATAATTCTGGATAAGTAGTTCTTTTCACGGTCATTTACCAGTGAAAAAGAAGATACTTCGTTCTTCTACATCCGTATGAGGAAGAATATAGTATTTGCTTTTTTAGTATGAATCGCTTCCGCAAACTGACGCCCCCCAACCATTCAATTTATCATTTATAAGCTTTGTATCAAAAAACATGTCTACCACCTGTACTAGATGGATGAATTAATCGTGAACTTCCCCGTTTCCTTTGGTCTGAGAAGTTGGGCGTTAGTTGCTTTGACCGGTTAAGGGGAAGTGTGGGAAGGTAGTGGCCCAGAGAGGCTTAGATCGGCGCATGTTTGACGATAAGTTGTCGAGAGGGGTTGGTTAAACTCAAGGTCCGATAATTGTAGCGAAGCGAATGTCACGAATGAGCATGAGAAACAATTTCTAAATGATAACTTTGACAAGAGAAGACAATCTTTCATTTTTCTTCCTAGAAGATAGGTGTTTTCATTTATAATGGCTCTTTTAAAATGTAAAGAATGGATCCGAGACATTCATCGGTATAATCTATACTCTTTATTTATTTCTAAAGGCAATTCTAGAAGTATTTATAAAAACATTTTAAATGATACAAGTAACCCTATTTCAATAAGAAGAGGGTAGTGCTTCAATTATACCTCTAAGTGATGACCTTCACCAACAATAATACATAGGGCTTTCTGGCATTTAGATAGGAAATCCATCCTCTGGTTTAATAAATAATATTTTTACTTCTATTATTATTATTGTTTTTACAAAATTATTTTTTTCTTTCTTAAAATGAACTATCACAAGTAAATCAAATAAAAACTATTTTGTGTCTAACAGAGGAGCTAACACCTCCTAAATAAACCTACCTAATATTTGTCTGTCCTTGATGCTCGGAACGAGCCCTTTATTGTTTTAAATTGTTTTTTATCTTACCGAATTCCACAACAATTATCCTCATTGAATCAATTATTGATAACACTGCCTTAAAAGGTATTCAGTATAAGTTTCTAGTTTCATTAACGTTAATGAATGAGGGACTCCACAAAAATAATCACTTTCAATATTCCTTTTTAGACTTAGTTACAATATATCAGCCAGAAATTTCAAAAATAACGAATATTAAAAGAGATTACCGCCGTAGACTTAATATTGTTACTTCTTAATCCATTATTTAACACGCATAAATCATGAACATTCGAGGATGAGAGATAACATTTTTTAGAATATTTACTCTTACTCAAACGCAGAGAGCTGTTACCTTAAAGGCATAAAAACACTTTTTAAAACGATTGGATATGCGCAAATACTACACGATATTGACGTGAACTCCTGATTTTTAAATTTGCATAGTCTCCCATGATAACATTACGTAGGAAATGCCTACGCTTTTTTGAATTATGCTAATTTAAGAATAACAGGTGGAAAATAGTGGCCATTCCGAAAACGGATAAAAATCGGAAATACTTGCCCAGTAATGGTTGAGCTGAGGATAAAAGAATATGATAATTGAATTGCTTTCAACGATATTATGCAAGGGAAAAACAGTTTCATAAGCGAGCAATCAATCGAGAGATCTGAGTATACCAATTAGAGTGTGGGAGCATTGACGCTTCTTTCACTCAGCGGCTCGTTCGTAATCCCCTTCAGATATGACCTCACAGTAGTCCATGGACCCCGGTGCCACCCAAGGACCGAATTACTCGCAGCCACTCAGGGAGATGGAATGTTTCAAGCAACCCCGTTACGAGTCACTCATCCATGAGCGCACGGTATGAATTATATGCTTCCCCATTATCATTAGATTAGGCAGCAGAGCGAGAGGGAATGGTAGGCCATGGGCGACCAAAGTGAGGCTGTTGCTCGGTGTAATAATGACTCCCAAAATCCGGGCTCGCCTGTGTGAAAATCCCAGCGAGGGAGGACGATATAATTGTATCCTCCCTACGGTACGGTGGTTCTCTTGGGACGGGAGCAACACAAAGGTAGCATATTCAGAAAGGGAAAATGGGAGGCTTCCCTTCTGTCAGAAGAAATCTACTAATTGACCTCATGAATTGCTGGGTGTAATTCGCAGAGAAACGGTATTACCAATGTTAGAGCGGTAGTCCTTCAAAATTGCCAAATTTTAAGAGAAGAGGACGAATTAAGAATTCACATTGTGAACAAATTAGATTCTCCTATCTAATATAAAACCTGCTTCAAGTCATATATCAAGAGTTGTCCTATGTCATTAGCTAACGCTTTGAATATATTATATATATATATATATATATATATATATATATATATATATATATATATATAATTTTTGGAAGTCTCACGGACGTGAATAATAATGTATAACACTTAACACTAGTACACTAGTGGACACAGACAAAAACACAGAAACACAAAAAAGAGACTCACTATTTTTCGAATTTTCGGTGGTCGTTGCCACCTTTATCAAGGAAGAGAGGGACAGAACTGAAGGGAATACGAGGGCTGGAGCGATGGATGGAAGGGGAAGGTGGGGAGAGAATTACGAAGGGACGGGTTTGGAGGGGCAGCGTTAGAAGGGTGGGGAAAATGTAGAAGGTGATGGGGGTGGAAGGGGGATGAAAATATAATTAGAGCAGGGTAATTAGTGCCTAATATTGATTCCTGGCCAGTTCCAGGACTCCAAGAGCCAGATGAAGGATTGCTCTAATGTTTTCAGTTTCAGAGGAGGATCAGAGGGTGGGAGGGATGCTATGATGGATACACTATAGCATTTATCAAAGGGAGTGTTGTGTTCGGAGGCGTGTTTGGGGATAGGGAGCATGTCAATTAAGGAAGAGTTTTTGCATGAGGCTCGGTGGTTGTTGATTCTGATATTGAGGGGTGTGGTGGTTTGCCCAATATGATAGGCAGGGCAAAGTTGGCACTTCAGATGGTACACTACATTGCTAGAAGTGCAAGTAGAGGAGGGAATTGGTAGGAGAGAGTTAAAAAGCGGGTGGGAGAGGGATGGGATTTTGGTTTTGAAAATAGGGCATGTTTTGCATCTGGGTTTATTGCATGGCGTTGGAGTGGTTTTAGGACGGGTTGGGGATTTAAGGAGTGGATTTGTTGATTTGAGGAGATCGGATAGGTTGGCGGGGCGTTTGAAAGTAACTGAGGGGCATTTGGGAAAAAGGTTGGCGGTGGCATTATGATTTTTTAGGATAGGGTAGAGGTCTTTTAGGATTGATCGTATAGATTCTAAGCCCGGGAAGTATGTTGTGCAAATTGAGAGAGGGTGGGGTTCCGCGGTGGAGGAAGGTTTGGGAGTGTACGTATGTTTTCGGATTCTTTTGTTCAGGAGGGATTCGGGATAACCTCTTTTGAGGAGGGAACAGTGTAGACTTGAAAGGAAAATAATCAAGGGAATCAGGGTCACTACAAATTCTGTGTCCTCTTGTGGATAGGGAGTAAGGAATGGAGCGTTTTGTGTGATATGGGTGGCAACTATTGTAGTGTAAGTATTGCTGTTTGTTTGTGGGTTTAATATGTACAGAGGTGTGAAATGTTTGGTTTCTTAATGTAACATTTACATCCAGGAAGGTGATTTGGGAGGAGGAAACTGTAGAACAGAAGGAAACAGAGGACGAAGCATTGAGGTCGGAAATGAAAGCTTTCAGGGAATCGGTACCATGTGGCCAGAGGAGGAAGATATCATCGATGTATCTGAGCCACAATAGAGGTTTCAGTGGTTGTTTTGACAGGAATTTCTTCTCTGCGAGACCAAGAAAGAGGTTTGCATAGGAAGGGCTGAACCTGCTACCCATGGCACAGCCCTTGATTTGTAAGAAGATATTTGTCGTTAAAGGAAAAGGAGTTGCGGGTGAGGATGAACTCGGAAAGACTAAGGAGAAAAACTGTGCTGGGTATGTGTGGCTCAGGGCGTTGGGAGAGGTAATGTTTGATAGAGGAGAGACCTTCTGAGTGGGGAATCGATGTGTATAGGGATGTTGCATCTATGGTGGCCATAATGATCTCAGTATCTGGAGGGAGGGAGGTTGATTTTAGCCTTTCCAGGAAATGGTAAGAATCTTTGGTGTGTGACGGTAGGGAATGGACTATCGGTTGGAGATAGTGGTCTACAAATGAAGAAATTCTTTCAGTTGGGGAGTGACGGGAGGATAAAATCGGACGACCGGGATTCCCAGGCTTGTGAATCTTTGGAAGGATATAGAAATGAGGGGTGCGTGGGTGGGGAGGGGAGAGGAGGTCCAGGTCTGAAGGAGATAGACCCTCATTTGGCCCGTTGGTCACGAGAAATTCAATAAGTTCCTTCTGAAGTGCGGGGTTTGGGTCTTCGGGGATTTGCCGGTATGCGCACGTATCCGAGAGTTGCCTGTCAACCTCCGTTATGTAATCCGATCTATTTAAGACAACAACTGTTGAACCTTTGTCCGCGGAAGTAATGATGATATTAGGATCCTTAATTAGCCTTTTTAGTTCTGTGGATTCGGTTGGAGACAGGTTGGGTCGAGGATTTAGGGTCTTGAGGAAAGACGGGTTGGAAATTCTGGACAGGAGAAGGTTTATAAAAATTTCAATTGGATGATTTGGGGGGAGGGGATTGGGTTCTTGGGCAGAAACAGGCTTGAATTTATGTAAGGCGTTGTGAAGGGATCTGGAAACTTGCTGGAGTGACGGTGGACCCTTCAGAATTCTCTCCCCACCTTCCCCTTCCATCCATCGCTCCAGCCCTCGTATTCCCTTCAGTTCTGTCCCTCTCTTCCTTGATAAAGGTGGCAACGACCACCGAAAATTCGAAAAATAGTGAGTCTCTTTTTTGTGTTTCTGTGTTTTTGTCTGTGTCCACTAGTGCTAAGTGTTATATATATATATATATATATATATATATATATATATATATATATATATATATATATATATATATATATATATACATATATATATATAATTATATATATATAAACAGATATAAGGAAAAGGGATAGGATATCTGTTTCTATATAAATGAGTATTTATTCGCCGTTTGGCGGGATTACATGTTTGAATGTGTGTATATATATATATATATATATATATATATATATATATATATACATGTATATATATAGTGTGTGTATGCTCATTTATTTATAGGTATTTTATTGCTACGTTGCATGAATAAACGACTTTTGAACTTGAAACTTTTACTTGAAGTTCTATACAGAAAGTACAAAGGTATAAAATTAGCGTATTGCATTAGATACAAACGTCCTCCAGACCAAAGTTATTTCGTGGCAATACTTTCGTTTACCTTTTTTCCGGAATTATTATTATATCTGTCAGTTTGGATTACAATAAAAATTCAACAATTTCAAAAATTAAAAATAACTCGGCTTGACCAGGTTCCCGGACAAGGTGAATGAATTTAGACTTTGAAATTGCTGCTTTTTAAAGCACGTTAGCGGATGACTCCGTTGAAGTTACTGTGGCGGCATCCCCCGCAATTACTTTGAATTTGTTAAAGGGATTATAAATAATTCAAGCAGCTGCGTGAAAATATAGACAGACATAACAAATAAAAAAAATAGTTGCGATGGGATTAAGATAACTAATCTATTCCCATTCCGCATCAAGCCGTTGGCCTTAACAGGTTTCAGAAACATTACACCAACTTATTACTTTATAAGCGACTCTTAAAAGTGCAGGGAATGGTTATCACGCACTTCACAAGATTATGGAGGAATGATTTGGAAATATTTCACAAATAATTCGACTCGTATAAGTAATTGAATGCTATTCCATATTTTTTTCCCCTAATGAAGTCTTGGCGCACTAAAACCAGATTTTACACCTTTTGCGATTCCGCAATCAGGGCAAAGAAATGGTGATTCCTTCGTCCCTCCCAAAAAAGATGTGATTATATAATGAGAGAATTTAAGCCCAGCATTAATAAAACCTGCGTTGAAAGAAAAGTAGGCGGTATAAAATTAAACAGCACATTTATGCAACTGATAAGTCGTTTTGCCCAATTTAATGCTATTACTGATAACAAAAATTTAATTTACTTTAGAAAGAGAATTAATTTTTCTCACGTAGTTAAGCGTATAATAAGATATAACTTGCAATACTAAATAATAAATTAATCAAATATAAGATTTTATTATGCAACTAAATATCCCAATCAAGAGAATCAATTAAAATAGTCATTACAATTCTTTGAAAAGATACAAAAGCAACTGTCTATTGCTCACGTTGCCCTATGCGGATTGACCAAAGCACAACAGGGGTCTGCCATGCACTTTAATTTAATCCTTGTGGCAACTGAGCAGATCACTTTGGTCTTAAAATAGAGGTATTGCAATTACCCAAAAATTTGTCAGTATTAATGCTTATGCCTTTACTTAATCGTTAAAAGAAAAAGGTTTATCTTTCACATTAGGAACAGACTGATTTTAAATCTTTGGAACCTTCGGAATCACTCTCAAGTAATCTTGGACCGGTCCAAGTTTCATTCCCTTGCTAGAGTCTATATCCACCCAAATCACAGACCCTGGAAAACGACCAAATTAGAGCGAAAAAAACTTTATGATAGTGATAATACCCCACCCAGACCCGCAAAACGGTAAAATAAAAGTGAAAAAAACTTTGAGATAATGATTACTTGGTACACTCGTCTTAATCGCTTCTCCCTTCTTTCATCTTCGAAATTGACCAGCTACCGAATAATTTTTAATTAAATTTCGAAAAGAAATGGGGGAAAGAAACGAGTTCTATCGAAGCAGCGGGGTAGTCTTTAAAGGGAATCCAGTCTCTGATCTCCGAGTCCTCACATCACCTCCGTGGTCGGAATGAACTGAAAGCGATTCATGAAAGGAGATAAAAGTAAAAAGAGTCGCGTCTTACTCTCATCTTCCTCTCCATCTTTCCTTCGGCGGAAGACCGCTTAAAGGTTGCCGCTAGCGTATACTCGTACTTCTAGCCCTCGCGCTATGCGGTCACTTTCAAGCGGAGCAAAGAAAAGCTCGCGGCCGGGAGAGTGGACGGCCACTGAATGCGAACTGGTTGGCTGCATGGGTTTTTGTCATTGCTTGTCGACGTGATGGACACTGGGATGCGAATGTGATTCTATTAAGACTTCGGCTTAGAATCGCAATTAAGAGCGCGAAGCGTACCTTACCTAGCCTTACCAGTCTAACATATACCGCAGTCGGGATGTGTTCGTATATCAAAAACGATGCAGATGGAACAAGTTCATATTCAATCTGGGGATAAAGAAATAAGGTCTCATTAAATAGAGTGATAGTAAGCTACCTGGTGTATAATAAGTTATGAAAGTGGCAAAAGGAATGAGTCGTTAATTGTACAGGGTCTTAATGAATAGTGGGTAGCTTAGTTTTGGTCAGAAAAGGTGCAACAAAAAACGAAAAAAATTATAATGAACACATGAAAAAAAAAAACAAATAGATAGTTAGGCCGTTTCGTTGGAGATTTTATTGAACGACTGGTTATTGTTATACAACTGGAGAGAACTACTGGGAAAAGAGACATTTAACCAACTAGAAAAACATGTCTAAAAGACTATAAGTCTAACTGGCTAGGTTGCGAATTCCATTTTCGGATTTTTTATTCGGATAATATTCATAAATTTTATTTCATCAACTTACCAATAAAAAGACAGACAAAAACGGAATGATAAATGAATTTTAAACGTAAGAGATAAACTGCAAGTGCGAACCAAAAGTGTAGGTAATACATTAAACAGTTAATGGAGAACAGAAAGTATTGCAGAGAAGCGCAGCTGATGAGTAATGAGATAAGCGAATGGAGATCCGTAGAGAAAAACAATCCTAGGATTACTAATCCCTCGAAGATGGTGAGGCATTCATGCTAGACGCCTACGCGTAACGGTGCTAGTTGCAAGCTTCATTTTATTGAGAGCAGTGAATAGCAGCATTTTTTTATGAAATTGCGCAAAGGATGACATGCATTCGCGATCATCGCATGAGTTAAGAATGCAAGCGCTATGAAGGCAGCGGTGTGTCAATTATTCTTGATTAGTGGAAAGAGGCAATCTCTGAGAATTTTGGACAACGCTCCGTGAAATTCTTGTCGCGAAATGGGCTGAGAGAGGTCATTGGAATCAGCATCTACCTGCCATCTTTTCCCACGCTCTATCGTTATCTTATCCCTTCACTGCTGCTAATAAATTTAAACTGCGAAATACTTCTAAACAACAGTTTCAAACGAGCACAACAGTTTAATTATCTAAATGAATTCAGTTCTAATTAGATAGTAGAATCATGAGAGCTAGAAGATAGATAACATACTTATAATTCATTTTTCCCACTTCCTTTCTCTGAAAGCGTACAATTTTTCTCGCTCAGATTTTCCCTCTCGGGTATCCGTTTATAATTTTGGCTATAAAATGCATCAACATCCCATAGAAACGGCTCTAAAACGTATACCAGAACACAAGAAAACCATAGAGTTAGAAAATTCCATACCAAGTGAAGGCGAAATGAACATGAGTAATAATATAGGAGATGATCAGTATGTACCTAGTCTTAGTGAAAAAAGCATTCCTCTCATGGATGTTTACATATCTACCGCGGTTTTCTCACTGAAATAAGTAAATACCGAATTATCACTACCCAATTGTAGTGGAGCGCTCAGTAAGACGTTCTTTCGCAGCAATGCACTCGACTAGCCGATTAATTATACGGATTCTCCAATATACACTTGTATGAGGCACGATTCTTTACCATCTGCAAGAAAACACAACACATTAAGAGCCGCCGATAGTTTAAACACATTTCTAGATCAGTTATTCGTATAAAATTAAGGTAAATTAGTTTTCTTTCAACTGTTAACTATCTATTTACCGGCAAATAATATTAATTTGTTTTAAATTCCAAGTTTCATTGCTCAAGTCCTGAGTTTTTCTAGAACTTTTCAGTGTTTTCCTAGCCCGGTTTTTCCTAGTTTTCAGGGATTCAAGGATTCCACCCTGGATAAATGCAGAAATAAATTGAAGAATATCGAAGGTATGTGCAATGTGTTAAGTAAGATACGTACAAATAACATCCATGATTCCAAACCAATTTTCTAACCAGGCAACTAAAAATTTTCCGTTTCCTCAATTCTTAGAATCTTGTCGGTCCCGGTGGTGGCAGAGTAACGCCCTCGTCTGCCAACTCATAGGTCGCGCGTCCGATTCCCGCCTAGGTGGTATCAATGTAGTAGTCAAATTATTATATAAATGTTTGAAAGTCTATGTTTAGGTCGAAGTACTGTTTTCCGACAATTGCAAAATAAATAAACAAATTTCCGCCACGAGCTCGTGGGGTGGCGTGAATCACTCATCCGGAGAATTCTCCGTATTTTTTTGCTGGTGGCGGGGTAAAACACCCCATAATGCCACAAAGTTGAAACTCAGTACAGCTATTATTCCCAAACATATCATTTGCCACTTTTTTACGATGAGGATTAAATAAATTCACATGGGATTTTTCAAAAACGTTCACGGAATTTTTCATAAGAAATGGTAAAAAAAAGTGTTTTCAAAAATGTACACATTTTAAGTAATAACCATCCACCTTGAGTATAGGAAAGTGTGCTTCCAAAAAAAATTCCCTACAATACATATATTGTACCTTTGAAACCTTCTATCTTTCAGAATTAAACGATATGATTCAGTTTATTCTGTCCCTTATAGGACATGATATTTTTAAGTCCATTAAAATATTTTAAGAAGTTAGATGGTGTTTTTTGAGATCCATGGATAACGTAACGTAAAGTTAATCTCCAAGATTTTCTCCATCACTAGAAGTAATTTATGAAACAGATATCCAACACCTTCAAAAATACTTAAAATATTAATAACCTTCCACATTTACAAGTCTATTTTTAATATTTATATCTATTCACTCTGCCGAAAGTCCGAATTGTCATAATTATTAACTCTCCGTGATGTTTAAAAAGATCGTTAGAAGGCAGCGTGGAATTAATGGATAGTGATACAGCTATCACTCCTTACCTATTGAATCCCGACGACTTTTATCGGCAGAGCAGCTTTAAGTGAAATAAGTAATGAAAACGATCAGCGCAATTTTATTATAAAGTCCTTACCAAATTATCCAAAACTTTCATCATACAGTTCTTATACTTAAGAAGTAAAAAAATCGCACAGAATTGTTCAAAGTTGACCTTAAAAGTGGTTTATTCCGCCTGTTCACATTATATACCAAACGCTCTAAGTACTTTAGACTTCACTGCAATTAAAAATACCATGCCTCCACAAAATGACCTCATGACCATGAAATGATGGTCGATGGCTTTGCCCGTAAAAGTTCGACTGCAATTTTGAAATGATCGCATTACTTGATGAATGGTTATACTACGGAGTGAAACAACCAAAATACATTTTTTTATACCGCAGATGCCCACAATTTAAACTTGGATAAACCACTGATTTATATAAAACTTAATGTCTTACTTACTAAGAGGTATGCATAGAAACTAGCAACCACACGATTTACCAATTCCCCGAGACTGCTTCAAAAGATAAAAATAACTTACACCGTATTTCTACATGATTTAAAATATTAAAGCGGATTGCTGGTTAGGTCTACACCTGCTATCCGTGTACTTTAATTATATTTTTCGATGTGGAAAAACTAGTTGAGAGTCTCCCATTATTATTATGCTTACTTATTTGTATTCTACGAGATATAGTCAAGAGATTCAACTCTCGTGCTTACGAGGAGATATGAACTTCGAGAAATATATTTTGCGAAAAAATAATGAAACTTTAATAATTCATATGCATATCAGAATCATTTTGAACTAAACAAGTATGCAGACGATAGTACTCATGGTAAATAGAATTTTAATGCATTGCCGCAAAAAGCTTTCTTATACTATTACGAGTATTATACAAAAATAGTCTGATATTTTTCATTAAAATATTAGTAAAATGATCATTTGACATTGCACAAATAATGGAAGTTCAGATTAATACTCGTATAAAATTTATGAATAATTATTGATAATAATCTGTAATTTGTATTACATGAAATAAAAAAATAAAATCACTTCACTTCTTTCTGGAAGTGCGTAAATTTTTAAAAATATTCTAAAAATCATCTCATTATCGACGCCAATCCGTTTGACATAAGCTTATAAAAACATCAGACTGAAGGAAAACTGGAATCAGCGCACGTTCGAATTAAGACTTGTATATTCCAACGTTATGAAATATTCGCCCCAACATCTACAACGCTTTCCATCGTTCCTTTGCCCCTCCTCCGTTCTCCCTCTTCCTCCTCATCTCTCACCCCTCGGACTGAAATCCCCCCTCGCGCCTCTCCCAACCCTCCCGCAGTCTGATCACGCGCGGTCACAGCAGCGCAGCGGCGAAGAAGGCTGCGGCCGGCGGCTGCTCGCTCGGGAATGCGACGGCGGCGTTGGGAAAAATAAGACGCTCGTTCGCTGGAGCAAAGACTCCGTTGGCCCGCATCCGCGCAAAGCACTTCCTACTCGCCACTCACCACTGACTGCTTCTCCTCCTCCTGCCCTCGTCTCCTCCCACCTCTCTCCTTGAATTGTTCCTCCCTCTTCCTTAATCCCACACCATCCTCCGGAATGCCTTCTTTTTTTGCTTTGGTGGCACACCCGCATTCACTCTTCCTCCACACTCTTTTTCTAACTCTAAAGGGAAAAGCTCCCAAATTTACTATACCTCTAGCATAAACATTACAATCCAACATTTAATTTAGTTTCATTAGCTTGACGGTCGGATGACAATTCTGAGAAGGATATGGAGGGGCCCTTTTTGTATTCAGAAATAGCTTAGCGGCGATTAGATGTGATGCGATTCTCGGTGTTCGGATGGAATTGTAAAAACATTCAGATGCAGTTACATCAATGAAGAAAGGAA
Organism: Hetaerina americana; assembly: GCF_022747635.1. Lineage (NCBI taxonomy): Eukaryota > Metazoa > Arthropoda > Insecta > Odonata > Calopterygidae > Hetaerina > Hetaerina americana. The sequence continues at coordinate 27,659,310 of NW_027287427.1, read as the reverse complement.
TTATGAACAAGTGTGTGCTTCTGATGCACTTCATAAACGCCTTATCCTACATAGCTCCTCAAGCTTACCAGGTCCCATATGCTTCCTCATACTCCATAGCAAATGAAGAGTCTCAAGTTCTTTTCAAGATTCGTGATTATAAATACATTTTTCCAAGCGTATCATAGAATAGCTAATATTATCATGGGGAAATTGGACTGCCATGCAACCAAAGGAAGTAGTTTAGTAATTTTTCCTGTATGCATGTATGCTCACTGTTTTTCACATAATTCTTTGATGTTGTCTCATTTTCTCGAGGCCCCGGTTCACACACACACACTGAATTTAAGGAGCAGGGTTCTTAAAACCTTCAATATACTGTGAAAAACATAAATCATAAAAACATCACCAGATTCAAGCTCCGTGGAAGTAGAATTGGGACTTGAAATTTTAAACAAAATTTCTTCATGCAATTGAACTTTTTCTTCAGTGAATATTCCACACAACTCAATAAATTGACTCATACATAACTTTTTGGAAAAGACCTCTGAGGTAAAATAATCTAACACTTAAAATTTTTCAATTTCAACTTGGCGTGGATTATTTGAGCCCTTTCCATCCAATTTTAGAAGTTTTACGTGCAAATGTAAAGCAGCCACTGGGTAATAAACTTCATTGTAGTTATTAAAATATTGTTTGAATGTGATGTGGACGGCATTTTGAAAGTGATGTGGAAGTTTGTTTGCATGTGATGTGGAAGTGTCATTGTATGTAAAAATATTTGGTCTCTTATCTGTTTTTATTGTGCGTGTATGTATGTAATTTTCGTTGTAAGAGTTATCTTTGACAAAACTTGACCGTTGCCACCAGGAAAACCGCCTAATTGCAACGTAACTGTAAAATAATAATTTGTTTAATTTACGAAATACAAAAACTCACTCAGGGGCTAGTTTGGCAGTAACTATCGAGCCAAAGAGAGTAAAAGTCGATATGCGTAAAATTATTATTGCGATTATTCTCTTTCCCGTATTCCATGTTTTCTTTTATCAAAGCTATGGAAAACTGTATGCCGTATATTTGCACAGATTGAACAGTTAGGTAGCAGGCCAATGACGGCATTCTTAGTCTTAGGCAATTTTGATTCACAAAGGGAAGACGCAAGAACGGCTAGCTCTTTTGGTATTTTACCTTGGTGTGATGCAATTAGGTAGCCGACCAACGCCTATTATAGGAAATCGCAGACGAACAGGATGGATTAAACGGAGTGGAAAAATTAACAAACAACAACTACAGCGTAAACACTTCTATTTGGAATGCAAGAGATCCCCATCTCAGCGAAGTGACCTCAGCGAAACTATTTCAAAAACACGCTCGGTCATCACTCAGCTATACATTTATGTTGTAATAGCTTATAAAGTTATAATATACGTGCTTCAAAAAAAAGGTGGACAAAGCTGAAAGGCTAACTTCTTCAATAATTTTCTTTATTCCTCCACAGATTCCATTTCATAAAGCAACAGTACGTAAAAGGGCCATGTGTTAGTGTGGAGGATAAAATACGACTAATGAATGTTGCTTAGTCGGAAAATGTCCCTTTGCTTCACGTCTCCACACTGCTTTGACATCTCATAACTTACGTAAAAATGTAAGACAATCGCTTCACGTGGACGCTTCCTTCGCTTTCTATTGAGAGCTAACTTAAGATCGGCACAAACATTTCCCCATCTGTATGCCAAGCGCGGTTTAGTCCAAGGTTAAATCCCATTCTTGCTCTTTCTTCCTCTCCCGTTCAGGAAGGTAATTTAGAGAAAACGACTGGAATAGTTTCAAACCCAAAGCATGATAAAAGAAGACTCTTCCAAAGTGAGGTAAAGGTAAATTCTATCTCAAGAGTGATTCGTGTATAGGATTACTATTTCTGTTGAGGCAGATGTAATACTATGATCCTTTGAGTCAATACCTGTGTTGAAATTCAACTCTGGCACACATTTGGACACCTATGAAACTATAGTTATGAAAAGGGAAAATAAAGTAAGTGCTTACATAAGCATCAAGAGCAAAAAATTCATGGAAAATAACACACGCACACATATAAGCGCATCTGTCCGGAAAACCAAAGGTCATTGGTTCAATTACAGTTCCAGTAACTTTGACCTTTTCTGCTGTTTGGACGTCTTTCCTCCACCTTCCCCACTAACTTGCGTTTTCTATCCCTTTCCTCCGTCTAAATCAGTGAAAATATATTTTTGCCGTTGAACGATTTTGAATGTATGGACGATCGAGTGAAAGAAAATTTTCAATCATCAAATAACATTAAAATAAAGTGACAAATACTTCATGGAACTGATGATGCCTTTTTTAATTTAGAATTGAAAGAATGAAATGGAGAAGGAAAACTTCCATTCGTGATATACTTCTTCCTTGGGTAAACCAGTTGCTTGTATACCCTCTCACCGGAAAGCACCATTACTATTGGCGCGGAACTTAATTATTGCTTCATAATGGTATTCTTCCGATCGCAGATTCACTTATAAGGTCCATAAAAGCCAATTCAGAAGTACAAAGACTTACGGAGAACTTTTAAACACCACACGGGGCTTCACCCAACACTATTTTCTTCTTCAATTACTCATAGTTTCTATCCGCATCAAAAAGTTCATCTGATAATTCCTTTTCTCACTCTTCCCTACTGACTCAACATCCTCTCTTCAAAAGCGTTCTTCTACTCACTAATTTTCTTTATCAACCAAATTCATTTTTTCTGGCTTCCTCTAACTTCCTCAAAAATGTCTAGGGTATATCGGATTAAAATGACCAAAGACCTAATTTATGCTCTTTCTCATGATCTAATTTATGATCTCATAATTTAACTTTCACAATAATGTCATTGCACTTATATTCTTATTATTTACATTCCATAATCTAACTTTAATCCTCCTTCAGGTCCGACAGTTCCTGCATCCCATACAGAAGTGATAACCATAGGTGTATCATCAATAAATATGTCTCAATTTCCATCAATAAATATGCCCAACCATCTCCAAGGTTATTTTAATCTTAGTTCCAACGCATTCCACATCCCACTCACTATTCCCTGGGCATACATTGTTAGCACACCTAGAAGATAAGTGACAAACGAATCCTATTTATCTACCTATTATACATCTTAATTCATCATAACTATCCAAGCTTTTGCACTGTGACTAATGCAGAGGGGTCGAATGAGACGCCTATTCATCCAGCCTAAACGCATATTCAGAATCACTTTCGTTAACTTTGCCTAATCTACTTTGACCGCGTTTCCTGACTATATTTAGTGCTCTTTTATATCTTGGATTTTATTGCAGCCCGGGCACGACTTTTCTCGATTTTTCCTTTCATCTTCCATCCCCTTACCCTCATATTAAAGTTCATCGACTAACGCCTGGTATTCTTTCAACCTGTCCTTACCCACAGATTTTAGACTTCTATTTCGTAGAATCCTTGTCATATATCTTCCTTGACATTTAAGGAACACATTTCAACCAACGTTCATGATCTAAATCTACATCAGCTCTGATGAATGTGATAATTTATGGCATTGCTTCTAGATAAATGTATAAAATGCAATCCAATTGATTTCTTCCCCTGCATTCCCCAAAATTTTCTGTGAATATATCAGAAATGGTGTCTGAATCAAGTGCTACTTATTCTCAAGGCTTTTCTCTTTTAACACCGTTCCACAATCATTCTTCACTTCAATCTCGCATACCCTACCTCACTCGCATATGCCCCTAGGTCAATTAATGCCTACCATTCCATGATCACCATAAATGTGATTCTCATTTCCAGATGTCTAAATTACTCATTGTTTCCACTTGATCACACAAAATATCACATTATTCTTCCATCTGAATCCTTTCGGTGAGAAAATTTGGATTGCGGATGACTCCGCTACAGCACTTGTTTCACTACGACTTATATTCACTTTCGCTGCTAAAATTATGCTTTTCTTTACCCTGCACTGTACTTACTATCCTTAAATGTTTTCTTCGATATTTTTCACAATTGGTAAATACTTTGAATCAAAAGAATATATGTATATATATATATACATACATACGAGGGTCATCCGGAAAGTAGTACCCGTTCGTGCCGCATGAAGTGCTGACGACGCGAGTAGCCGCTGGACGAGGTCAGATAGCTTCAGTGGCTTGTCTGCCTTCTCTGAGCCAAGTTGCGTGACGCTAGCATTGCCTGTGTTGTTTCTGTGGTTGTTTACAATGTTTAAAAAAATTGAGAACGCCGCCAGTTGTGAAGTGAGGGCAGTGATTAAATTCCTCAATGCAAGAAACGTTCGCCCATGTGATATTCATCGCCAATTAAAGGAGGTGTATGGAGACAATGTAATGGACGAGTCGTCTGTTCGGCGGTGGTGTCGCAACTTCAACATGGGGAGGGGGAACAAACACGACGATGAGCGTTCGGGGAGACCGTCTGTCATTACAGACCAACTGGTGAGCTCAGTTGACGAATTCGTGAGGAACGATCGGCGCGTCACAATTGATGACATCTGTGAGCATTTTCCCAATGTTTCTCGAACAATTGTTCATGAAATTGTTAAACACCATCTGCATTATGCAAAAATTTGTGCAAGATGGGTCCCTCGCGTATCTCAATGAGCTGGCGGCGAAGGACTATGCAGCAGGAATACAGAAACTTGTCACACGTTATGACAAATGCCTTAATTTGCTTGGAGATTATGTTGAGAAGTAGTTTAAAGTATCCTCTTTCAAATAAATTTTTTTATGTTTGTTAATATTTACTTTTGTGTCTTTATTTCACGAACGGGTACTACTTTCCGGATGACCCTCGTGTGTATATATATATATATATATATATATATATATATATATATATATATATATATATATATATATATATATATATACATACATACATATATATTCATTAAACGCTTCGCAAAAATGAGCAGACCACACACGTTGAAACATCAAGCATTCACCTCTACTCCGCATCTACGGGAAGCCCAGCGAGGGTCACCTCAGAGCTCCCAACGAATGTATGCGCGGCATTATTAATCAGGAGCAGGCATCACTCCCGAAAGATGAAACAATGTTGGAATGTGGAAAAAATTAGTGGCATTTTGATTACATAGAAAATTTATTTATTAATTAATCCATTTATTTATTTATAAAATATATTTTCCGTGGAATCAAAAAGGCACTGTTTTCATTTCCAATATAAATCGATTCCACAAAGTTACGCCTGAAAACACCAATGAAAAAATGCATCATTAGGGCGGTGCTCGGCTGAGAAGAAAACAATAATAAGAAGAAAATTTTGATTTTCGCTGCACGAAATAAAAAAAATAGGTAAATCACTTTGCTACAACTTATCATTATACATTTCGTAGAAAATTCATGTTAAAGGTGAAATTTGAGTCTAAATTGCAAATAATATTTAAATTGCGGCATGTCGAATTACTTATAAAATGTAGAATGAAAAACATTTTCTATTGCATTGAAATGAATGTGTAGGTAACGTATAATATCCAAGAATATCAAGAAACAAACAAAGAAAAACACCATTCAACATTTGTTGTTTTTTATATTAAGAAAAAAATATTAAGAAAAAATAATAACAGCATTGGTAATACCGAACATTTATAGCCTCCGAATCAGCAGTAGGAATTAAAAACTTTTTATAATTAATGTCAAAGGAAACCTATTTTTTTATGTGTTCAACAGATGAAATCGGTAGCAATCAAGATAAAAATTGAAAATACAATTGCCATTTTATATTCTTTTCAAAACATCTGCCATGATTTCATGAAATCACAGTCAATAAGTAACCCTCTAAAATACCTTGGACAGTAAAGTTAGGGCGACGTGATGACAAACATTTCCACTACAGATCGGAGATAAGATAAAATTAGTTAAAACTGAATGATAATTTTGTGCCACCTAATTTAAATGTAAACTCTGCATTTCTGTGAGTCAAATCATAAACCAGAAAAAAGCGGCGCCGGGGAGGGAAGAGCTGGTTTCGAGTGTGACGGACTTAAGGCACCATTAGGAAACTTTGGCGCACAGGTTTTTCCTCAGAGTTTCCTTCAAAGAAAATTGAAGAAAAAAAAACATCTGCCAGACCATGGATACATTGCAAAGTAGATACATTTATTTAATATATTAAGTAAATGCATCTACTTGAATGTATTCTATCGTTTCAGGCTTCACTTCGTGGAAGTATTTAATATCCATAGTAAAAAGGAAGACTCGTACTTTTCCACAGATTTTCCCCAAGTCTTTCTTTTTAGTATGGCTACTTGAATGTATTTGAAAAATTCAATAGATAATTAAATTTTCATTTTTCTGCTGATTGATCAGTCATAAAATTCCATATAAAATTTCATACTCTATATGGTTGATGTTTCATTTGATATTCCTATAATTAATTAACAGTATCATTCCTTAATCAGCATAGGGCAACTGGTAGTAGTTATTCCTCTCGTCGAATAAGCATACCTAGCTTCTGGATGAGTGAACTTGGTATCTTATTTTTATGACAAACTGAAAGTCGATATTTTTGTTCAGCTCCTAACTCTCAACTCACAACTGCATTAGTTTTTATCTCCTTCATTGGATACGGAGAGGAAAAGGAAATTAGGATTGGTTACGCAAACCTGGCGTTGTAAAATATTAAGAAGCCATGTAAGGAGGGTAAGGTGTCACAATATATTTGACGGTGGATTTGATGCAGTAAATACACAATATTTAGGCCTTGGTAGAGATGTAGACACCACTCTACGTCTTGACCGTAACTCCGAGTTATATAGCGGAGGTGAGCTTGACAAAATAGGTATGTTGACGTAGTGCGGTTACGGCGCCCATGGAGAGGCAAAGAGAAACGGCGAGTTGACATTTCAGGCAATTCCTGCTTACAGTTGACTTACGCATTATCATTTTTCCTTTTTTCACCGTCTACAAATCCATTTTGGTGTGTCTTGCACACAACTTTGGAACGGCCACACAAGCTAGACTGATATTGCTAAACTGACAGGAGAATGGAGGCTATACACTGTGTGGCCATAGACTTAATATAGGAATGATTGAGAAAAAATGTTTGCTGTACTTCCCAGTAGTTCTGCAACTATTTTCACTCGTAACAGAGCACTTAAACAGATAAATTATCCTGACGTCTCCCATTGGCACAAGAGAATCCTTGAGTATTTTCATAATAACTCCTTCGTTTTATTCAAAGCCTGAATCATGAAGCCAAGAGAACGTTCTCCTCTCTTTTCCCTTATTTGTGCCCATTGACTAAAAATTAGGTTTTAAAGAATGCTTAAAACGAGTAAAAACCGGCGTTTCATATTAAGTGATTGGTTTTAAAATGTGGATTTTTATCGCAAATTTTACTAGCATTAATTAGTTAAGTCACAAGAAGTTACCAGATTTCAAGTCACGAAACATGATTATCAATCAACAAAACTTCGGTTTAATTGAATCAAACATGCATGTACATTCGTACATCGTTCGATAAGTTCTTAGTAAACATTGAAAAACCAATTATTTTGGGTTGATTTGTTTTAGCAATAACCTATTAACTCGATACACTTTTACCAGCGTTTCTCCAACTTTCTTAAGCTGTCCGAAAATTAAGATTTGGGAAGGTCCTGAAAACTGGCATACGTGATTGGCGATGACCTCCTCGCTTGGCATGAATCGTTTTCCACCGAACCATTTTTTTCAAGTTTGGTAATGAAAAAATCAATCTGCTGAATATGGTGGATATTTAAGTGATTCGAACTTTAATTCCATAATTTTCACCAACAAAACTGCCGAATGCAGTACACCAGCGTATTATTTTGATGGAAAAGAATTTTTTCTTTGCCAAAAGAGGGGGTTTTTTCCTGATTTCTTACCTAAACCGGTGCAATTCAGACGCATAATACTCTCCATTTATCATTTGTTCTTTTTGTAAGTAATCGATGTAAATGATTTCATGTGCATCCCATAAAAACCCAGACCATGACTTGTCGGCTGATTTCACCGAGCCTTCGGAGCCGAATCGCCTATGTTTCGACTTTTCCTTTGTCTCTCAAGTGTAGTAGTGTACATATCCTTTTTTTCTTCTGCAGATACGTATGTATCGACGCAGAAACTTGTCATGATTGCCAAAGAAAAGGACCAAACCAGCGTTCGAATCGACCTCAAGATTGCGTTTAGTCCCCACAAAGCAAACGCGGCATCAAATTGTATGTACTTCACACAATATTTTTCGTTTTAAAATTAAATTTTACTTTAAAAGTAAATTTTCTATGCATACATGCAAAATATTTGTTCACATTTATTTCATATCAAAATCATTCCGAGATAGAACGTTTGCAGGCCACCAGGATATCCGAAAAATCTCCCTTTTCTAAGTTTTTGTACTCCAATTAGTCATATAAACGACTGTAACATCTTATACAATCATATTAGTGATTTTTAAACCACTGTAAAAATTATATGAATTGTTCATTATGCTACAAATTGGAAGGTTTTCAGATACACTTAATATCTCAATAATTTTTAACAAAATATTTTATACCGTGATAATCAAAAGAAAGCCCTTTGTTATGAATAAATAAAAACAGGAAATGTATATAAAGCTCGTCTATTTATGATTCCCATAGCAGATGAAGGAAAAGAGAAGAGAGAAGAGATATATCCGATAAAAACCATATTTACGACATTGAGATATAATGCTGAATTAGACTCTAGAGAACCAACCAAGCGCATAAAAACTTGTTCCATTACATCAGCAAGTTTTAAACACATGAACCTCCGTAGGCGCTTTGAAATGGAAAGCATATGCTCCGGAGAAACAAAGAAAATCAAAAACGTAGTACAATGGTTTGAAAAAATACGTTCCCATATAAATTTGATAAGACTGTTGCAGGTCCTCTCTTAGTTCAGCAAAGGAAAACACGACCCGGGATTATTTATTCAGTGGACCTGAATCGCAAATGGTTAATTAGCGAAAACCAGAATGCCGACTTTTTCCACATACATATTTACAATGAAATAGAACTCTTATGAATATCCTATTGGCGATAGTTACGAGCTCTTGATAATGATCCTTCATCAGCCATAGATATCCAATCTATTTACGTACTAAGAGGAGAAAAAGGATCAAAATAGCTTCATTTGTGTTCCATTTTGCAAACACTTTTAATGTCGGACAAAAAATTTATTCAATGCTATATTTCAACTAGCTGAAGACTTTAGTTTTTCTTGTTTAGTAATTCGAAAAATTACAGACAAGGTATTAACACAAGATTAGAGCCTGTTAATTAACACAAGATGTCAATGACTCATTCTAAAATCCTTCTTTTTCAATATTTAAACTAACCTCCTCCATACTGACCACAAAAAAATCACCTACCTCATTGAGACGATTCTCGTATAAACCATAAAGGGCTACCTTTCTTCTGATGTATAATTATGCATGTCAGGATTGCATTTAATGTTTGTTTTATCGTAGTTAAAATAAGACACAAAGGTGTAAAATATAAGGTTAGATGAATTTCGTAGAACTATCCAAGGCACACGATTCAATCCAGACCTGGCAGAGTAAGAAAATGATGTATGAAATTTCAACTTGCTCTCAACATTCGTGAACCGACTCGCCAAAAAAATTAAAACAAGTTGATTCCCCGTGAACAATCAGCTCACGAATTTAACCGGCGAAAAAGTCTCAATTTATTTCGCATCGTGTGAACAGAACGACCCAACAAAAACAGCAAGCAATTCCAGGAGGCACCCCCAAAAAATGCCATTATCAACTGCTCGATTCGGAAGGAAAAAAAGTACACATTACTGCCTCCAGTCGTCCAGTTAATACATTTTCAGCTCAGCGCGTCCTATGGGATAAAAATAAAACAAATGGAAGTGATTCGGCTATATCTCTCCATTTATACCACCGTTGCGCACCCTCTTTAGCACACATACCAAAACTAAATTTCCTACGGTGAAGTTATTTCCAACGTTATTCCGTATGCGATAAAAACTGTAATACTCCAGCAAATATTTTTCGGAGTTCTTTGAAAGAATATACAACAGTGTCTACGTTTGCAAGTAAATCAAAATTTCAATGAGTGGAAAAGATTGACGAAAACATTTCCCCTTGAGTACCATTTTCCACCAACAAACTTCCACACATAAACTGGAACGTTATGATAATTACATCCGGTGAGTTATTGAGGCTATAAAAATAAATTTAACGTGCACTTTAACAATTATTTATGTCACCAAGAAAAAGCTACCCTTGGAAAGAAGAACTTGAAATACGCCCAATGAGTTTTTTAAAACGAAATTGCTTGGATTCCGCTCTCTCAAATATATGCATTCTAGAAGAACAACGCACAATAGAGTATTTTAATAAAAATTAGGTGCCATTGGCTTACGCAACAGGCAATATTAAAACAATAGATACATACTCAAGAACATTGACGAATGAATTAATTTAAGGAAATAAATTATGAGTTTATTGAAAAAAATAAAAAATACCATACTGTGCCCGCAATAATGGTGGTACGAGTAGGTATTAAGGTAATAACTTAATTCACAATCATAATAGGCTGCATTCAGACTAAAATCTTAGAAACCTGCGGGGATGAAAAATTATGAACTTAATAAATACAATTACGATCGTAATCACAAAGGTTTAAGATTGAATCTTTTGAAGACAAAGCAAATACAAAATGTTGTCCAAATCAACCAAAAATCATGCCATAACGACCATTAATGTGCAAGTAATATACGTGTATGCATACATAACTTTCCGGAATATCAATTTTAGATTATTCTGTAGGTCGCAATTGTCAAATTAATACAAAACACACCGCTCTCTCGCATTACATTTGTATCCTACATGACAGTATTAATAGTAATTCTAAATTTATACTTAAATATGTTCATTTGTGACTGATCCATGGATTTCCATTGTATGAAGACTGTTTAAAAATGATCACTACATGTGCAAAAGCATGCAGTTAGGCATGACTATGCTTACATTTATATTTACCAAATTTACAATTTGGGTCTCCACAGAACAGCAGGACACCCACCTCAAGGTCAGACAAATCAATCATCCTGAACTTGCACTGATAATAAATCGGTTGATAAAAAGTCCAGATATTCTGGATCAGTTCTGATCACAACTCTACGAGTAGTAGTTTATACATTTAATTCATACAGCAGGATTAATAATGCTCTAAATAATCAAAAAGGGAAATTCAGCTTATGTCATTCTACAGGGTGAATAAAAGAAAGACGTGATATATAGCTGAAGAAGCACAGACCGAAGAAGTTTAGAAAAAAGTGCAGAATGTTACTGAAAATGGATCCTTCCCTGTCTTCTTTGTAGCTTGAGGCAAGCAAGGGTAGAGAGTGACTGTGTGAGGAGAGGGGGGGGGTGGATTTTGGGTCTGATGAGCTTATAGAAGGGAGCGTAAGTACCAAAAGGTTCAAGGTTTGGAGGAGGAGGATGAAGTAGGGAGGGGAGGGAGTGAAAGAAAGGCAAAGGAGAGGAAGAGAGGGGAAGAAGATTCCTCGGCTGGAAAATGAGAATAAAAAATGGAGAGCCAGAATCATAGGAGGAGAGAGGATTGAGGCGGTGGAAATCAAGAGGTGAGACGTGGTTGATAATAGCCAAGAAGAAGGTAATAATGGAATGACTGGTTTTCAGAAGATTGCTCCATGTTTAAGAGGAATGAAGATGAACCATGGTATGAAGGACTGAAGGTAGGAGAGATATCAAAAGGTGTGAACAAGTATATGGGATGAGTTTGGGAAAGTTAACTTATGAAAACTATCGCCCAAATAGTTTCTCACCCGCACTCGTATTTTTCATAAAATTGTAGTTAATGATAACTGATTGACATGAAAACTTTGAAATCAAGCAATTAAAAGCAGAATTAAGTCCATCATTCGATATAAAATACCGTTTTATTCAAGTTTATAATATAGACTTACGAGTATTTTTAGAGAAGAATTTAAGAACAGAGAATAAGAACAAAGGAAAATGATGGTAATAAATAAGATATGGAAATAATTCAAGAAGAACTTAACTCACGGACATTTGGATATAATAAAAGAAGCGAATGGCAAAGAATGGTGCTCAAGAGGCGCTCAAAGTTTAAAGCTGCTAATTTAAAATGGAAAAGAATCTAAATCTAATATCCAACATTCGGATTGAGAGCATGATTATTAACTGAATGAAAGGAAGGGCCGCGGCTAATTTCAAAATTAGGATATCTTATTAACTTTGCCGGAATCCATTCTACCGGAATATGACTGCCACATAACCTAAACTAATATTTCAAACATTAGCGAAAAATAATAATAAAGCTTGAAATTTTTCAATCCTTCTTCGAAATTTAAGGCACAAGATGGTTTTTAATTTATTTCAGAGTTAAACTTTATCCGACACGTACAAAAATAATGGTAGACAAGGGAACTAAATTGGGCACAGATGGTTGTAAAGTAAGAAAAATTGCAAGTGAAACCCTGAACAAACACTTGCCTAAAATTTCTAAGAATTTCTATAAAATCTAAGAAATTCAAGAAATTTGCAATTTCTACTTAATCGGTTCATGAATATATGGCATAGTAGCACTGCAAAAATTAATTATTATTATTATTAAACCTTCAAGAAAATTTTAGAAACCAAAAATCCAAGAAACAACTTTCATACACGGTCGTATCACAGATCACACAGGTTTTTATAATTACTCTAACAATTATCATTATTCCGAATCCTTCATGAACTGATCTATAAGGCTGAAAAATTGTCTTTTTCATAAATTATTATGGATATCGCAATAATATTACATAATATATTGGGCTTGGAATGTGGCTTCATGTGCAGCACAATTTTTGTATGTGCTCTGGTGAAATAATATAGACCATAATGTGAAAAATTATTAGGGTAACAGGCTTTTCCCTTTTTTGAACCACAAAATTCAATGGCAGAATATGTTGTCAACAACTGAAGTAATAACTAGTATCCCCTCTTGCCAGTTTATCCCAAGCTATCTGAAGGTCATATTTGTACTAGAAACTTTAATAAAGATTCTATTTAAATTATTGACTTGTTCTCACTAGAGGTACTGGGGTGAACGGAAATAATGCCCTCATGCTTGCTTTGAAGGAAGAGGACTTAGGGAAAATAAATAATCTCTCAGAACTACTGGAACGAAGCAATTACTGGCTTTGAATATTGATGGGAAGCAGTTTAAAGATTTACCACAGTAACAATCATCCCGGGAAAGAGATGTAAAAAAAGGTGGGAAACAGGAAGAGAAATTTGGCAGGGAAGGGTCATGTAGAGTGGAAAAGTTGATGTCACTCCGATTCTTTGGATAAAAGGTGAGAGAGATAATGAGGAGCAGGATAAGAAATACGCGCATTTAGGATGTAAATTCATGAGTGAGTATGAAAATGTTGGAGGCAGATTCTTAAAGCGATGACGCACGATAACAGATGGACGCCGGAGCGGATACCGCGGAGACTTCAACGCCAGAAAAAGCGAGTGACCAGGCGACTTTAACGTTGGGTGGCACAAGGAAAAAAATATCGAACTTCGATGATGGCCGCCTCAGAGTTTCAGCAGGATGATTTAAGGAAGTGAGGAATAGCTTCCCGACCGTGGGGTCGGTTACTAATAAAAACGATCATTTGTATTTATTCCAGTCCCGATTTAATAGGTTTCTGAGAAGGAAGGGAAGAGCTGAGAAGAGCCATCGGCTCCTTTTAAAGATTTACTGTTATAACTTATGGCTCAGGGTGTGAGTTTTACTTCTCACTTTTTAAATTCCGTGTTAGCCGCGGCGATCAGTACATATAACTGCTACTTGGTACGTAGATAGTCAAAGAACGCTCATGAGGCTATTTGGTAAGATTCTGGCGTGGGAAATATAGGGCGATAACAAAGAATAGAAAGTCAACAGGACTTGAACGTGTACCAATTCATGAATTATATAAAATTTAGGATATGTTTTTAATGTTGACATATTTGTAATAAATCGAGAAATTAAATCAGAGTGAAAAATGTGTCCAAAAGTTAAGTTAGGACAACATGAACTTTTAAACCTAAGCAAAATGTTATTCCGCAGCACGCAAATATATATTTAAAAACATTTTCACTATAATGTCTGAAAAGAATATAAGACATCAGCTATAATGGCTCCATAATCTAGGACGATCGCTATTTTCGCTTCTGAATCAGTTCAATCCTATATTTTAGAGGGTTTCGATTAAATAGAGGTCTTTTAAGGGAAGTGCAACAAGATTGCATTTTTATGCAACTAATGAGCATGCATGTATGTATGTATACATATATATATATACATATATATATATATATATATTTATATACATACATTTATACATATATCTCCGAAATGGAACGCACTTCGGCGACGCACAAATATATAAAAACACAGATGATGATATTTAAACCATAGAGACACAAAGAAAGGACACAATATGTTGTTTCAGAATGTCTTCTGAAGACGACGGCCGAGCCGTCGAAACGTCAAACGATTTTTCGTTTAGCTTCATAGAATCACAAACGTTAGATAACGGAATTTGCAGCGTGCTAATTTTTACTGCTTCGTTTACACGAAGGCAAACCATACACAAAATGTTAGTGATTAAAATATCGCAAACATATTAGGAATACGATCCATTAACTAATATAAGATCCATTAACTAAAATCTAGTTTTATATTTTGTAATGATATAAATTATCAGTAACACTCATTGCATTATTTCAGATCATACCATATACAAGAAAATCTTTCCCTGTTCATAACATTTATTTTTCAAACTATTGTGTAATATTTTTACGTGCATAAACTGGACTTCAGTGAAATACTACTAACTGAAACATACAGAGGACATCATAGGATCAATAAACTAAAGATGCTGGTCCTTACTCCAAAGTAATGATAGCATAGTTTATTTCATGAGCCAGCCTAAACAGGTGGTCACGTATATACTCGTAGTAATATTCCCCTGCCAAGAAGGAATAAAATTAATTTAACTCTATTGAAGGCAGCTTGAATATCTAATCACAGTTCCTGGTACTGAGAATAATATCATTTAGTAAACACCGACCTAACATTCTTATAATTCTTCTCATAAAAACTTTTTGTTAACTAACATGATACCTAGGGAGATTTCTAAACGTGCCGAAAGTGACGCGCGCGTTCAAATTTTTCTGCACTTCGGGAAGAATATGACAGGTAGCCCCATGAAAAATGCCAAACTACGTTATGAATTTGACATATAAAATATCTGAAAAATATATTTCTCTAATCTGCATATTTGCAAATCTTCTTTTTCGTTGTGCGAGCGAAGGAGGATATTACCAAGTGAACTGACGTCTTTCCAAGAATTCTCGCGTTACTCCATGGTAATACATAGCAAACAGTATTATAGAGCGTCAAGTAAGAGCAAAATAATCGAAAAAAGCATAGACTACCGTTTTCAAGGAAACTTAATAAAAATGTGGGGAAATTTTACATTATAATTAAGGAAGCAAAAAAATACCAATTGAATATTGAAATTTTTTAAATGATGGCAAATCACACTGTTCACAGATTGAACTGGGGAAGACGAATATAATTGGCAAGAATATCCGAAAGAAACCTCTGAAAGCAATTTTTGCTGTAAAGTATTCCCCGTTCCATTTTTGACTCTTGTGACCACATTTTTGCCACCACTACACTGAAAGAGTCGATACATTTCAACTCCTAAAGAATTTAAACAACTATTTTCACCAGATTTAATAGAATATAAAATTTTAAGCGCGTGCATTTCTATTTACATTTGATTTCATTTTGAAATGACAAATTATAAAAATAGGTTTTGCTGGTGAACCTGAAAAATAACAGTGAGGAAATAATAGCCTTAATTAAAAACCGCTGTTAAAATTTGTAACATTGAAGAAATTTGTTTGATACACAAGAGTTAACTCTATTTTGATGGGAGGATTGAGACCGTGGGGCCCCTTCTACCCGAGACGGAGAAAGGGAGTGAGGAGAAAGGAAGAAAGAGAGAGGGGGAGAAGTGGACTGGTGTGGGTACAAAAGGGTAGGGGAGACTCCGGCAGTGGAAGGAGTGGTGAGCATGAAACTGCGTATAGGCGAGAGTCATCGGGACAAACCGAGTCATTGACCCTGCGCCTTAGTAAGAGAAATGTAGGGAGAGGAGAGGAAGATGGCTGAAAGCAAAAAGGAAGTGAGTCGGGAAAAGAAGAGGTATGGAGTAGGGAGGTGTGGCGGGGTGAGGAGATGGAGGTGGGAACGGAGGAGAGGGAGAGGGGGGCGGATAGGCTCGGGCGCAGGGAAGGGAAAGAGGACGCGTGAGGTGAAATGAGAAATGGAGGGTGGTGGGGCAGGTAGGGGGGGAAGCGAGAGGGCATCGGAGGGATGGAAAGGAGGATGGGGGATGTTGTGGCTGGAGATCATGGTGGGGGAAGGTCTCAAGGGGGGAGTGGGTGGTAAGAAAGTGGTGAGGAGGAAGGGGGAGGGAAGGAAAGAGAAGTGGAAGAAGAGAAAAGAGGAATGGAATCTGTATTTTTTTATATCTTTGATTCGACGAGGTCCCCACTCTCCCATCGAGCCGCCATGGGCGGATGCACGTAACCGTTTTATTGCAGGTGATTTTGTAATTTCCGCGGCATCCGTTTGCCATCTAGCATCCAGCAACCGGCATTTTACGGGTTGATACCAACATTCGATTTGCGCGCCCATACACTCTAGGCGTGAGGCATGATAGATACCCTGTGCCAAATTAATTAATGAGTAAATGCAATTTAAAATCCTATGTGAGTCAATAGCAACAGATGTTAAAATTTCAAATGTATTTTCAAATGATAAAATCATCGTATATTTCGTAGATATTCCTCGTAGATTATTAGATATTAGATATTTTCGTAGACTATTAGATATTTTCGTAGATTATTTTTGTTTTGGAAAATTTGAGTGATACTCGAAATTTAAGTTTAAAAAATATTAAATACAAATAACATATTATCTCATCACTCTTGGTAGTATTAAAATTTTAATACTAATAAAAGTCTGCTTTGTTGTGGACGAATCTGAAAAAAAACGAATTCTCCTTCTATTGCACTCATTGAAACGTTTTGCAACAAACGGGTTTTTTCTTAATATTTACTCGAAAAAATACTAAATGAATGATTAACCCAATTTTAATTCGTTTAGAATCGGAACATTCTTTTTTTGTTCTTTGTATACACAGCATTATTACTGTTCTGTATTATTAGCAGTACACTCTACCTGATAGGCCCTTGGCTACCATTAAGGTATGCTCGATCGTTGATCGTAAAAGTAGACAATCTCAGAGAGTATGAGGTGTAATATTCCGCATTTATTTCATGACTATACTTTAGCAAAAACAGCTGACGATGCCTTCGAAGTAATTACGTTGTCGATTAGTTATATTGGTCTTCCTCACCGCAGTGATTGTCCCGGCAACGAGTATTTCTATGAAAATTGAGACCCTCCAGTTGTTTAATTAAACAGATGTTTTGGTGATGGAACAGATGCCTAAGGTCAGCAAATATTCTTCGAGAACATCATTAAACTATACACGTTATTCATGAATACTCATCAATGTTTTGAGAGACGGAAAACATAAATTTCACCGAGAAATCCAATTTAATATTTTAAAAGGCGTATAAATACAAATTTCTAAATACAAGACAATTATTTTAAAATAATTTAACAAATATCAATAATCAGTTTTATTAAAAATCAGCTTTACTTCGTAATAAGTAATTTACTGTACCGTTATACTCGATTACCTTCCTTCCTTATGGTGAAAACAACATTACGATACATTTTCTCATTGCTAGATGCCGACGTTTTTGCTGATGAAAATGTCAATTACCTACACCCTTTATAAGCGTAATATTTATAATAGTATTTCATTTAATTGCAAGATTTCTCCCATCACAAACGGATAAATTGAGACTTTTTCCGATACATAAGATGTGCGCGTAGAAAAAATGTATTCAGACAGGAAAATATGCAACGCACCGAAGGGAGTAAAAGCACATTTTCCCTCCACTGCGAAGAACGTTCTTGCTCAACAGCATTGAACTTCACTGCCCTCAAAAAGATGTTGGGAGGCAGGGGTTAAAAAAAAGTAGCTGGTCAAAACAGGAAAACTTTTTAAAGCAGCAATTCTTGAGGCAATATCGTAGGTCTGAGGAGAAAGGGGGAAAAGAGCGAGTGTGAGACAAGAAAAGCGAAGGGGAAGAAAGGCAAATGCCACTTAAAAGGAGTCTTGTGAATTGTATTACCTTAAGAAGAATGAAGGGGAAGCTACTGTTCCAAGCGATGCAATGCGGAGTTGTAACTTGTTTCAAAAGTAAACGCAGAATCACGTCGAGGTTGACCTCAGGCACTCGCAAAATACCTAATACGTACTTACCGAGACCTATTGCTGACAGCAAGAACAATCTAACAGGAATTAACTTCAGGGGCCCTGGTTTGCTCACTGTGCGGTCAGCCATAGATTTGTTGAATAGTTACGTAGCTAAAGGCAGTAGATGTGATCTCGTTTTCTTAATTTTCAACGGTATTTGCTGCTCCTCATTAAACACGATACTTTCCACATATATCCACCCTAAAAGTAACAAATTAATGATTTTTTCTCTGTTGAAGACTTGAAATAAAATTCATCTTACACCCTAAAGCTATTAGCTACGTAAATCTTGATGTTGATCCATAGTACGAGTACAATGACCTTGTTTCAAATGAGAGTTTTTCATTCCCCTCTAATCCATTATGCATTAGCTTTGTCGAGAGGTATATTTTCTCGACAGTCTCTAGTGTATTCGCAGTCAAGGCATTATGAGGGCAGTAAAATAAAATATTGGATTTAACCCACCAGCCTCGATGCACAAACAATTAATTTCTACTTTCGCTAAAGAAAATGCAATCCAAGAAGGCATTGTTAAATATGTATCGCTCGGCTAGATCAAAGGTTCTGCTTCCCACCGTCCTTTTATTGTGTTCAAAGTGAACATAAAACTACGAATAAAATATGTGGGCGTTGGACGATTTCATTGCGCACAGTTTTAAACTGACAACTAAATTTATTGTTCTTAATAGATGGGCTTGGATTAGAGCCAAATTACCGCAAACAAGACAGCGGCTATGATACACACGTACCTACTTCAGTTTTGTATCATGTCCGTGCCAAGCGTCACAAAGGAAGTTTGGAATTCAAGCCAAATTGAAATGAGCTAAGAACAATGACAGCAGAAAATGAATTAATGTGTTAGCATACTGAAATTACAAAATCCTTTTAAAAATCACTAAAACTCCCAAATCAAAGTCTATTTATTGTTATTCAAATAAATAGGTCATTGAAATGAATGAATAACACATGATACAAATTCATTTCTTTGGTTAGTACGTTCCTCCACCTCTATGATTTTCATGCTTTCAAAATGCTCTTCAGTTCCTGAGATTTCTAATATTTATTCCCTTGATCGACCAAACTCATGGCTTGCGGTGCATGCATATCCCTGAAAACCATTTAATCTTTTCTCACTTGCGTTCTCTAATTCGACTATCATCCATTTTTCAAAAATAACCAAACAAGAGCCGCACATTTCCAATGCCCCGCTGATTTCTCAATTTCCTCTCCTCTATTCTGGCCGCAAACACTTCCCTGCACCCCTTTGAACCGCATTTATGCTTATCCTGGAACACCCAAATTTTGTTTTAACACAAAATTTGGAGAGAAATAAACTTTTGGATAATCCGCCTACCACTAACTTTTGCATGCATTGGCAAAAATTATAACATCTTATCTTATCCAAAAATATTCTAAGAACATTCTAAACTGGACATGTTTCACACTAAAGAAATCATAGCTAACGCCATGAAAACAGAACCAAATAATTGCAAATACACATTAAATGGAAATTTATAAATTTTAGTGTGCCATATAAGAAACATAACTTGACACAGTACGTAGTTGGTATAACTACAATAGTTATATCTATATTTTTATTTACGTGGCACCTACTCTTAATCCAAAACTGACTGACTTATTAAGACTAGAATGGGTTCTTTCAGTTTACTATACTACTATTGTACATGATGAAGAACGCCTGAAAATATCTTTTGAATTGAAACGTTCCACTGTACATGATAAATAAAAAATTCATTATTATGAAGTTGATAAATCAATGGGTTTATTGATTATTCAAATTCAAATATTCTGCTCTAAATCCAATAATTTTGATGGTTGAAAAATATTGGAAACGTATAATATATTAAAACAGCTATCTGGGCATAAACATTTCATTTTATGCCGATTTAAAACGGTTAGTCGGAAGACAGTAAGAACTTCGAGAATTATTTGCTAGCGTTTCTTGTCATAAAACTATGGATACCTCTGGAAAGTTTCCGCCAACCTCCATGAGGGTTCCATTAGGCTCTCGATCATACGACAGGTGGCTCATTAGACGGCCTACAATTATTTACCGGACGTATTGACACAAAACCGGCGTTTGAAAGACATCCACGCCAGAACGCCCCCCAGCGCTCCGCGTCACTGCCACCGAAGTACTCCACGAGACACTTCGTGAGGGATAGAGAGGATAAGTCGCAGGACCTTCACCCCTAAAGACCTCTCCTTCATCGTCACCACGATGACTCTAAGACCTACTTACTTGCAAAAAGAACCACAGCAGCACAATTTCGCCTTTTCAACAAGAGCTAAATATGAGTCTAAATCGTTGCAATGGAGAAAGAGCGCGAGGAGTGAGGGTATGGTGTCAGAGAAAGAGGGAGAAAAGGGGTAAGAGTGGTAGCTGATGGGTGGGGAGGGTGAGGCAACTGGCAAAAGCAAGCAAGAGACCGTCCAGTCCCTCCAACGCCGAGTAAACACAACAAGACCGTGTTTTCATTCCTCAATATCCCGTTATGGAGTCAGCGGGAAGGAATTCCTTGGCGAATCTATTGCATAGTGAATGCGAAGGGGAAACACATGGGAGGGACGGAAATGGCAAACCAAGCCTGGGGGGGAAATCTGCAATTAACGCTGTGCCATCAAAATGTCCACTAAATGTTCTCTTCATCAAATTTTCAGAAATCTAACCTTTGAGTTTTTTTATCGGATGGAAATTTTCAAATGTTCCCTCCATTGCTGTTTAGAAAATTATCCTTAGAAACAAAATAAGAACTACCAGCAGGGCGATACATGGAGAATAATACTCACAGTACAATACCAAAGACACCTTCGCGTCTATGGTAAAAACTTTTTAATTAATTTATGCATTACAATAAGAACAAAATTCGACCACTTACGCAAAAATGGAGATCGAATTCCAATACTGGCTCCACCGTACCCATATATTCAGCAAAACAATTGCAATCGTTTCCCCTCAATTGTTTAGAACCTTCTTAATTTTAACTCAGTTTAAATGATGGACCTTTTTATTCCAGCGTACGCTAGTCGATCATTGGCTTGGGTGAAGAACCTACCTCCTCCAACAGAATTGTCATCGGAAGAAATGTACCCATTGGTGCACTCATTCACCTATATCAAATAATAAAAATACTAACGTATAATATTGTAGCGTATTAAATTTTATGGTTGATTAGAAACTATTATATTCATAGATAATCTACCGGTTAAGGTATATTGTGGATGGACACAAGCTATATCAGAATTCTCTCGTCTCTCCTAATAACACACTCATCTACCTACTAACCTCTCGTCATCTCCGTACACTTCCTTCCTCCCTTAATCCCGTCCAACAACACTATGCTGTTCCTGCCTTTCCTCGCTCCCTTAAAATTCCTATATCAGTCTTCAACAGCCCACTGCCAATCAATATGCTTTGAATCCATTTTTCCTGTCTCCTTATGATTTCTCCCAGCAATCCCCTCACTTTCCACGCCACAGCTAGTACTCCCTCGTTTGTTTTCCTTTCCGTCCACTTCACCTCTATCCTTCTCCACAAACTTCATTAGTCTCAAATCTACACCAATCATCCTGCGTCAATATACATGTTTCCGCGCCGTACTTAACAATGATTCCACATCAAAATTTTAGAAAACATTTTCTTAACATCCTTACTTAACGTCACTGTCGTCAGTTCTCTCCTTCTGGTAGATTCTTTACCTAACGCAAATTTTCTCCTTACGTCCCTAGTACTTTGACCATGTTGGTTGGTTGGTTGGCTCATAACCTTTGTTTTACTTATATTGATTCTCATTCCGAGATAGGTAAACTATTCTATCTGCTCTAGTTTTTGCCCTCCTATTTTAATGTTTAGCTTAGCCTTATTCTTTCTGGAAAATCACATAACCTTTGTTTTACTTATGTTGATTCTCATTCCAATATCCATTGCACTGAATTTAAAATTCACTCAGTAATGCTTGAAACCCCTTGGCTGACTGACAAACTAATGCTTGGTCGTCAGCAAACCTAACTGATTTTACGAATTCCCCGTCGACTTTCATTCCCACCTCCAGTTCTTCCCATGACTTGTTAATCATTTCCTCCACACACACAGGTGTTACTGTACGTTGAACAGTGTAGGTGATAATAAAACATCCCACCTTACTTCCTAACACTGCCCATCCGTACTCTCTATCCCCTACTCGCACCTGAGAATTCTGAGACATGTACGGATTGCGGATTAGTCTTCTATCTCACCAGTCTACTCCTATTTTATACAATATATTCATTAGTTTTTCCCAACTCACTCTAATAAACGGCTTTCCAAAATCTACGACACAGACAAATAAATTATGATTTTATTAATGCTATGTTTCTCTCTATAAGTGATATCATTTTTGTAATGGCGTCCCACGTGCCTCCCCCCTTCCTGAAGCCAAACTGATCACTCTTAAAAATTATCATCATTTGTCCTGCTCTCCATTCTCTTGTTTATAATCTTGAAAACCACTTTAGTTCCACGCAAAATCTAAATTTTTGTGGAGTAGTCGTCACATGATGAGGCCTTTACTTTTTTTGGAATATGAACTATAACTGATCACACAAAGCCTTCTGTCCAGATTCCCCTCTCATAAATGCTCCGAGTTCGTCCATAAAAACTCTTCCTCCAAAATTTTTCTCAACCTTTAAGTAGTAATGCAGGAATTTTGTCCATCCCCTACGGCCTTATTTGATTTCATTTCCCTTCATACCCTTTCTATCTCACCTTCGATAAGCCTGGACCTAAGCTATCTTCATCTACATCATATTTTCTTTCTATGTTTATTCTTGCTTATTAAAGTTCTTTACCATACAGTTCTTCTATATATTCCTTCTAGGATTTTTTTTTCTAGCGCAAATATTATTTTTCCCGACTTATCTCTGAGTGTTAAGGCAGATGCATGCTACAGGAAAAATTATATATCGAGCTTCTAATATAAAGTATTTCCATAAGCATCCGTGCACAAGAATTATGGCCCACAACCTCGCATGAAATTGAGAAAGAAACACACCAAAGTTCGTTAATAATAATTGTAAATCAGCTCTGATGTTGGCTCAGAGACACAGCCGCTGTTGAATAGATCCAACAGCATCTCACTTGACCTCGTGTCCCGACGTGTTAACTGGCATACTGTAATGGACTATCGGTCAGATAAAATGGCACGGCAATTGCATCATTAATATTTGTAAACGACCATGGTTTCACCACTGAAAGACATCATCAGGTGGCATCTAATGATGCCATAGAGGGGTGAAAGCATGGTCGTTTAGAATAAATATTATATGTGATAGCACTGTTTCATTTTATCATTGCGATGGTAAAATTCCACTAAGTAACGGCTTAAATGATTTCATTTCATGGACGAATTTTTCTTAGCGGCAAATCTTTGACTTTTTTCAGTGGAAAATACATATGAGGTGTTTTCTCTTGTGCATTGGAGTCGAAAGAGTCAGCAAAAAGATTCCAATGCTCACCAGAAGAATCGTACATCATTATTTCCTGGGATGAATACTTGTGATTTCTCGTTGACTTCCTCAATGGGGTTTCCAACCCGATACCATCAGTGTGTTGGAGAATGATCAAAAGTAGCACCTACTTCCGAGGCAACAATTTTTTTGAAACGCTGCGATTAAGGCTGCTTTTCCACAAAAGTTGATCTACATATATTTTTGAAACAAAGGTGGATGCTGTGAAATTAACAACATTACAAACATACAATTACGCACCTGAGATTAGTTTTTTTGTGAGAATGACATATATTTCTGAACCATTCGTTCACAATTATTCTGATGGTAGCCCTCCACTAATGCTAGAGCATGTATAAAAATCTTGCATTTTGATGCCGGTTTTCATGAAAATGAACACGAGAAGATCCTGTTTTATAAACTTCTCTTGATGGATTACAATTGAGGAAATAGAAGTAATTCTTACAAAATGACCTATAATTAATATTTCCATGCAACTTTCTTAACCGGTAGAAAACCATTTATAATAAGACTGCTTCCAAAAGTATGCACCCTAGTGCATTTTGCGCAATTCGGGATTGCTGGGCAATCGGTGGATAAACGATGGCCACATTTCTCCACAGGAAAGTTTTTTCTTTCGACGGCCAGAGAGCAGCCGATCAGTTTGGCCAGATATGTGATGCGCTCTCCCATCCATCCGTCGACATCAACGTCCGCGGGTGCTGCCGCACGCATGACAAGTGCTGGTCCCGTGAGGGGCGGGAGGGAAGGGGGTGGAGGACACGACGGCGGCGGCTGAGGGAGAAGCCTGTGATTCCCGCGAACTTGACGGGCAGGGGATGAGGAGGGCAGCGGAGGGAGGAGGAGTTGGAGGGGGAGGCACCGCGGCACTTCCCGCTACGAGCCGTTCCCACACTCGCGCGCGCCGCCCTTAGGGGGGCGAGTATGGGGTGAGGAGCGAAGCGGGGGGAAGAGAAGATAGGGAGGGCTGGGGGGGGGGTGCGGAGCCATCCGAATTGCGAAGGATGCCCCCGGAGGACGGGGGAGAGGGGAGGGCTGGGTGGGAGAGCGGGGACAGAAGCGAGGAACACACACCGAAATAATTCAAATGGGAGCCGCTGGAAGCCCTCTCGCACTCCAATGCAGACGACCTCCTGACTGGTTTTATTTTTACCCGTCGGCAGAGACCCGACTGTTTTCGAAAACAGTGAGGCCCTTCGCTTCTCTCTCTTTCCCGCGACACGGCGGCCAGTAATCGAAGCGCTCAAGAAGCCCGCCATCATAATTGAGCGCGGGTGGAGATTTGGCATCGCATTTATCGCCGGCAAGGAGCTGCACTCGAGTGTGTAGGGAGTTTTGCGTCTCCGTTGTGTCTTCAGGCAAGTGACCTTCCTCCCCCTGCCAAATCAGTCGAAGGATAAATTTGAATCGCCATTTCTGGATGTTGACAAATACATTCAGCCGATGAGGGTAAATTTAGTCCATACGAACCCGAGCACTAAGCGTCCCTCATGAATTTCCACGGGCTTTGGATGAGCAACTGCGGAAAGTATGGCTCTCTTCCAAGATCCTTGATTCGAGAGGCTTCCCAATTAAAGAAATCAGCGACTTGAAGAACCTGACCGGGAAAATCCGTGATTTCGTTGGACCCAAACAACGACTTCTCTTCATGGCGGCCGACGAACGACTAATCCGCCAATTATATGCGGTGATACTGTACAAAGTTTGTGCGCCTTTTAGCAACAAAATAATTATCGGAGTGGCAGAGAGTTACAAGTAAAATGGTTATCCGCAGTCCATCTCCTCCGGATAAGTTATTTCATAATTGATGCTATCAGATAAACTAGAGCCAAAAGATCTCTAAAGAGCGTGCTGAGTAATTATAAATCTACTCTAATTAATTGTAATTGGTCTATTATATATAGTAGGAAATGAAAAACTGTAAATTCCATACCTTGAGTAAATGAAAATTTCTGGCTGATTTTAATGGTTTTCATTTCAAGATCAAACGTGGCAAATGAACAACACCCAGATAAAACATATTCCCCCCTGGCCATGATGCTTAGATCACTTACAGATATACCAGATATTGCCAAGATTGTTGCAACAAACTCGTCATTCAGCGGCACAAGTATCGACTATCGAAAAACACTGCGTTGTTTCAGTAGAGTTGCTCAGGTGGATATTCGCTTACAGTAATATGCGATTAGTACTTAACAATCAACCCAGAAAGAACAAATAACCGGAGGCTGGTTTCACTCATTTTTTTATTAGTTTTAACTTTTCAATCGGGTATCCTTTTAGGATCTTGTAACTCGCGTGAGTGGACCTTTCACCGTCGTGAACCACCGAGGGACAAAAAATATCTCCTGCGCGTGAAATTTTAATCGACTCCACTCCATGGGACAAAAACCAGCTTCTTGTCAGAGGGAAACGAACAAGCACCAAAATTTATTGGGTTTTCGTGAACGGCCATGCACGCCAACCAGGCCACATCCAGAAAAGACGGGTACTTTGCGGAAACAGCTAAATTTAAGCCATGCACGACTTGTAATCCGTTTTCCCTGACATGAGAGACTGCTATGACTTCCATTTTCCCCAATTATTATCATATACCAACTCACATCAATTAAAGAAACCTCTTCCTCACATCAATAATTATGTCTACCAAGGGATTCAAGCTTTTACATTTGAGGGCTACTCATGGTTTCCTAGGAAAAATCATTCATCTCAATTATCATCTGTTTTCTCTCAACCATCCTAGCCATCACGAGTACTTCAATGGACCACAAGACTCCCATTATCTTTAAACAATAACAAAAAGGGCAATGGATGATCAACATTGCATAGGTTTATAAAATTTATCATGCATATTACGCCGAAAAATATACTTTTGAACAAAAAGAGGAAGAATACGCGAGGACATGTTAAGCAAATAGGACTACAGAAATTAATCTAGTTTCATTTTGAGGTGAATTGTATCATGAGAATATCATTTTAATACGTGTAATGAAGGGACTTGAAGAGAAGTGAAGAGACTTCGGAAGTGGAAATTTAAATCTTGATCAATAAGAGTAATAAGTTGTTTCCTATTATTTTGAATTTTACTTCTGTTGCTATTGACCTTGATTTTTGGTGAAGAACGTATTCATTTTATTTTTATTTGAAAGGTACTGGTATTTTCATTTACTTGATTTCCCTAACAGATAAAAATACAACCTTTCCTGGTATACTGGTATTTCCTGTTCAGCATTGATTTTTCACACGCGATAGCTTTTAAAGCACTAAACCTTTAAATATCACTGCGAGATCGCAGGTCATGTTTTTTTAGAACAGGTAAGTTCACTGGCCAAAAGTAAAGAAGAGTAGATGTTCATTTTTTATTACCTCGATTTACAAAAATAATATTTTCTTCCTCATTCTCTCTTAAAAATTGAAACTACGTTTACATAACTAGGAAAACTGCAGTGCTTATGACTCATTAACTTAAGGAAAAGATTGTGACAAAATATTATGGCGTAAGTTAGCCAATAGCGCACTGATAATGCCAATAGCTTTATGAGCCTTTTGGTAAATGATTTTCCATATTCATAACCGTATGTCATTATACTGAATATCCTGTAAATTATACACAGCGTACTAAATCATATGGTAAAGTTCGTTACAGATACATGTATAATCACACGAAAACTTATATTAAATCCTTGGGGTGAATGATACGCCGGTTCGTCTAGTCTACATATAGTAAATATTTCAATTCATCCTTTTTAACCTATTACCATGGATTACAAAAGATAAATAGTAGTCCCGTACCAATAACGCCGTTTCAATTATCATGCTACACCCACTGCCGCCCACTACTACACCACCATACACAACTTTATTTCATATTATATTTCATTAAGTCACATACTAACGTTAGGTGGTACCCTCCTTTCTCCCAATGCTCAATTTTCTTAAAATAAATAACTTTCAGACGCGGTCTTTTTTTTCTGCCCTTGTTAAGCAACAGGAATTGCTCCTCTATTAACGATATTATTTTTTCAAACTCTTGACTTTCGCTTTAAATGAAACTCTTGACATTTGACCCGTAACAACAACTTCCTAAAAAAATAAACTTTTTTACTGAATACCAACTGATACCAGCTGCAAATAATTCGTAACGTTTTAGAAGGGTTGGATATTTGAAACAACTGTTTCTCACCCACTTGGTTCAAAACAGCCTGGACTAATTTTAGATTTAAAAACCTCCTTTTCGTATGCTACACACTTAAACATTTTTAATTATTAATAACTACTTGTTAGGTTCATCAATTATCATTCTAGGAAAAAAATCATGATCATTAACGCTGCTTTTTGATGGAATGAAATCGCCATGATCGAGTTCTAGTCAAGGCATTAAAAAATGATACCTTCTGATAAAAAATTAATACCTAACAATACAGTGCTTAGTTTCAACTATTTTTATAATAATTTTCAATTTCGTTTTGCTACAGTCCCTTGACCAACTTATCAAGTGCTAATGAGTGTTTAATGAAGGTGATTATAATAAGGAACATTTACAAACTTACGCGAGGTCCTGAATTACTCAGGAAACAAAATTTTCGTACGGGAAAATACCACAGGCATCTTGATAACTCATAACTTCAAGAGACAGCTTCTCAGTAAAACGATTTTGATAACGAAAAACTAGACAACAAACAGATGCCAAAAGCGCAGGCACTAAACAGGTACCGAAATTTAAACATATACTTGTACGCGGTGCAGTTCTGAGTACCCAAGTACCCCTAAATAGGGGTACTTGGGTACCCCTATTTAGGGGTACTTGGGTACTCAGTAGGGTTAGGTGGAAGAAGGGACTATTAGTCTCAACCTCGCCCAATTAAGTCAATAAATAAATAAATAAATAGTTTAAACTCATGAAAAACTCGTTCAGCGGTCGACTTTTCACCATACGTTTCCGAAATATTAATTGCATCGTAAATTGGCATTATGCGTCTGGCATTTGAACAGCTGAAATTTCCCAACTTGAACTTTCATTATAACTTAACTTCTGAAAACTCACATTTTTTATCTGATTCTTAAATACGGATTATTCAAATACTACTTATACTTAAACTTCTAAGTAGTGGTTTATAGACATGAAAAATTATTCGTTTGACACGAGAATTTATGGTGGAAATTACTAATGTAAATATTAACAGTCGACAAATGCTTCCTTACATTTAATTTAACTTGGGAATATTTTAGCAATACTTATCATTTTAACGTTGTTTTGAAGTAAAACAATTACTCTTGGAGTCAACATTAGAATTTAAGCTGTATTATTCTTCCGAACTATTTAATTGTCCTGATACCAGTTGATTCGCTCCCTATTGAATCAGAATATTATGATAAGTTTCATTTGGATAATGCCCAATTTATGCACCAGATTCATCAATGACGTAAGTTACTTCATAAACACCGTCATGGTTATGCATGGGCATGATTGCTTGCGTACACGAGCAAATTTACATTCAAATTGATGCATGAAATTATATTTTTGCACGTATAGCGGTTGTCTTATTACCTCCCACTACAAATCCTTGCTGCGGCTTGCGGGGTATCGTGTAAATGTATATAAGTTCCAGCTC
The DNA here is from genome assembly GCF_022747635.1 of Hetaerina americana. Lineage (NCBI taxonomy): Eukaryota > Metazoa > Arthropoda > Insecta > Odonata > Calopterygidae > Hetaerina > Hetaerina americana. Next base: position 27,629,684 of record NW_027287427.1, on the reverse strand, counting down.
CATCACAGTTTCAGATGTCATACTGGCATGCAATGTTTATAATGCTTGACGTATTTTATTGCAGCGTACCAATGTGATTTCACGTTAGGTTATGGTTTACTGTAACACAAGTACATGAAGAATGAAAAGGATGATGGTGTTTTTTTCGAAATTCTTCGACACAAAGGGAAATACTGCACGAAACTCGTTCACTCTCGGAGCTCCCTTAAAATACACCGTCACCCGATTTGAAGCACACGTCGGCACCCTTTCTTCACACCCAACCCCTCACACCTCGACTTAAACCGCGGGTCGACCGGGCAGAATGCGAGAGGCCGCGGAATCGAACGCCAGGTTCTCCGCAACAATGGTAACACGTCATTCATTTTTTCTCCCACTAGACTCGTCCGCTCGCTCGCAACCAGACACCTCATCGCGCCACCCATTTCGCCCTCTCCCATTTTACGCCGATCGTGAAAAATCGAAAAGTAGACCGACTGCATCAGCCCATTGTTTCCCACCGCTCTTTCGTGACTCGGAGCGGAATTGTTCCGGCGGACTATAGGTACGCGGAGGAGCGACTTGGCTGGCGCTTCTTTTTCGGAGTTGCCACGACAATCCTATCTCTCTCCTCCCCACACTCAGAATCCATCCATCCCTCCTGGGAACTAATCTATCTCCTCCTCCCCTCCCTTAATCGTCTAGCCCGCGGGTCGGCGTTATAAGGTGTGTATGTGTGTGCGCGCGCGCGCGTGCTTCCCCACGCAGAACGGGCACGTTGTACGGGCCATGATTCGATAAGCGGCCAACAATTCCCACATCGAGCCCAACCCGGAAGAAGAGGGAGCATCGCCATTGTCGAGAGGGAGGGAGGCACTCCTCCGTCGCCATTCTTCGGATGCGTGCAACACGGTAACCTACCAGCATGTCACGGAAAACGCTCGTCAAAAGAATGGAGGGGAGAAAGAAAAAGAGCATTTTTCCTTTGCGGACTAATCGGATGCGCGGGGAGCGAAACCAACGGCTCGCGCCGACTGCATGACTGGAGGCCGGGATCGAATCGCCGATTCCGGGCGTGCGCCGCGTGGATCGTTTTAAAAATTCTTCCCCCCCCCCCCCCCCCCCGAGCCTAATTAACTACGGCCTGGACGGACTCCGTATATTTTTTTCTCTTTCTTTTTTTTTAAAAAAAAAGAGATTCCTGATACGAGGAAGTCACGGCTCGTCCTCAAAGAATTCAACCCGCTTGAAAATCGACCCCAGCTAGTGCGCACGGAGTATAGTTTATTCATTTTGCGTCGCCATTCCGCTAAGATCGCATAATCTGTTCCAGGGTCTGATGACTGCGTGAACAGCAGGTTTGATAAGAAGGTCCGATTACTGCTCTCTGATTGCTCCCCTTATAACTCGAAACGAACGAATTCAAAGCAGTCGGAAATTGCATAATCTCCAACTCATTTCTTTCTCTAAAGCGTATAAAAATACATGTGCCTGTGATGGTTGCCCCTTTACTAATATTCACCACTTCCAAGAGCGGTCTAAAAGACTACAGCACTCGCAATGTCATGAATCTAACTAAGTTGTGGCTGGTCAACATTTGTTGACAGAGTAAAATTCTATTTGCTTTGATCTCATATTGTCTCACCCAAAAGTATGCCTCATTTCAAAAGATCGTATGAAATAATCTTCCCATCTCCTTCGCGAGATTGATATCAGCGAAAATATATGGTAAAATACGTAATGCTCACCTAAGAGTAAGCGTAAGTTTTTATATTTGTTTTTCCGGTTTAAAAAACACACGTAAAAAGGAATACACATTGAAAATCAAATTCTGTTCCAGTTATTGAGACTAAAAACTTCTCCAAGTTTACGTGACACAAGTAAACGTGACTCCTACAGATATATCCATTAAAAACTAAACCAGTAAAATATTAAATTGCAATCATAATTTGGAACTCAAAAAGCCTCATTATCTGAGACCTTGGAAGTGACTTGGCCATGTTTGATCGTTAGGTCCTCTACCTTGGGGGTGGGGGGATTAAATCGCACGTAAAGAGTTCCGCTATACTCATATATTTTTTAAATTTTTGAGTGTTGGAGTACTGAGTAAATTATTGAGAAAGACCTGTGTGTCTTGTGAAGCCGAATGAAAATTACTTCACAGACTTGCCAGGAGGCTTCATAAAGATTGGTAAAAAATTATCCAATGCTCACCAAAAGATGAAGATATGCAAGTAAATTTAGACAAATGAAAACTAGTAAAGTGACATAATTATAGAGTGTTTCTTGCGTGAGTTTTACCACCCATACATATTTCACTATTTATTATAAACTTTTGTAGTCAGGGAGAGACGATTAAAAATTTATCTTGGGGACCATCAAATCGTTTCCAGGGGCCTACGATAAAACATCTATGCGGATGAAATTCCTTACTCTGGGTTAATTAATGTTCTTCTTTTCGTATTTTGAAATAAATTATTATGAAAATATTACGATACATGAAGAGATAACATATTAACGGCCTAATATTGAAAAAATGGACCAGATATTTTAAACGATTAGAACTGTTTTTCCATTTTATTTACTTAAAATAACATAAGTTGTTAGATATTGAAAAACATTTATGGCAATGTACACAAAATTTAATGTTTGACGAGATGTACTTCGTAGTCCGAATATGATGCATATTAATAAAAGGAAAATTGGATAATATGCATTACCAAAATTCTAAGGTTTCTATAAGTTAAGTATTTAACGTTGCTCTTTACAGTAATATAGAGTGGAGTACTATGACCGGAAGAAATATGAGGAAACAACCCCAATTAAGACTTGGACGCTTCAAATACTACCGAAAAGATCGTTAAATGGCTTGAGGGATTAACCAACCGGAACTCTTAATTTTGTCCAATTCCATCCGGCCCGCTTCACCACGAGATGCCGCGCTCAAACTAATTGGAATAAAAAGAGTGATGAATCATTTCTTGAGCAATTGATTTCATCCGTGTATTTGTTTTGCAGAGTATTAGAACAAAATTTCTTCCACCAAAGACGGCTGAAGGCTTAAATGAACAACTATACTGAGTATCTCCGCCATCTCTCCACTCGCAGGAGCACTTGAACCCACCCAACCTAAATGTTATTCGTTGTTTCTTTTAAATCTCTGGCATATCTTTTCTTCCAAATCATTAATACCAGCAAAAACCTATTTTTCAAGAAAAAGAAGATATGACTCCTTTAAACTCTCAAACTCATTTAATTATTCAGTTGACCACCTAATGATCAATTACCCAGTTAAATGGCCTCGCAGTCATGATCTATTCAAGATGATTTTTATGGTTAATTCAAGATGGTTAATTTTTCATTTCCTAAGATTCGAAAATATTTTTGAACAAATATTTCTACCACGTAATTCCTCTATTAATTATTTCTTAAAAGAGAATTCCCAGAAGAAATTGTAACTAAGGCTCAGAACAGTTTCGTTGACTTCCAAAAATATTGAAATAATTGAAAATTTTCTGGATTTAATTAATTAATGCAAGTTTAATATCTTTTCTTTCAAATTTTAGATCCTGATATGGAAATAAGACCTCGCTTTCAAGCCCATACATATTATGCTAATGCACTTTGTAATTTTATTCACAGCCTCCGAGATATCCAAGAGTCCGTTCGGTCAGTGACCCTCCGATTCTTTAACAACGCCACGGGGACACAAAAATAAGCCCTTCCTAAAGAAATACACCCAGAACTAGAGAAAAAAACGACCTGACTCCGGTTTTAGGGAAAAAAAACTCCCGAGCGTCCCACCCTTAAAACTGTGCCTTCCTTTCACGGTTTTATAAGTTCTTTCCTTGGGCCCAATAAAAAAAACTAAAGCTCGACGGAACTAGCCTTCTGTCCATCACTTGGACATTTCGAAAATCTGGTATTAGGGATGCCCCTAGAAAATGTGCGCCAGAAAAAATGGTTGTCACACCAGATTTTCCGCCGGGGAAAAAGGGGTTTTTATTTGCCTCTACCTATTGAGTCCTGAGTCTTTTCAGCTCTAGTCGGTTGCACTTCAGCGGGTCCAAGTTCCCTCAAATTTTCCATGGGAAGGGGAATGTTTTCACCACATTACTCGCAGTAAACTCGTTCCCTCAAACCCTCATCCGAAAAAGGGTTGGTTTATAGATTATTTTAGTCACGGAACGGAAGGATGTCGAACTATTAGCTAACTACATATCATATACATTCAATGCGTAGTACTACAGCGAGAGCCATTACAAAATATTTTCTTTCCTAGAGTTCAATAAGAATTTTTCATTAATATTTTTTTAATCACATCGACAATAGTCAACTCGATTTACAATGTTTTTTATTAACATACAGTATATTTGCAGGGTACAGACATAATAAAGCAAAACACTCCCGTGTAACATACAGTTGCTTGAGGAAATATATTTTTTTTCTGTACCTGTTGCTATTTAACTCAATTTTCAAAATTGACCAGTCCTGGGCTCAATTATGAAATGCATAATTTCTAATACGTATATATACTTAGGTATGCCTATATAATCGATTTTTATCTCCGGAAGCCATCAAAAATCATGCTCGTGAATTCTACCTGCAGACGTGATTGTAAATACACCCACAAGCATTCATGGTTATCATCGTGCCGAAAGAGAAAAAATTTCCTTTTATCTAAGGAGTCTAAATAAAGGAATATTCGGGCCATGATTTTGGTAAACTATTCAATTTTTCGGAGCTTCAGTAATAAAGCCCCTGTATAGATAATTTTAACCTCAATTTTCCTGAACTTGAGGATTTATTACTTTAATTTTCAGTACTAATAAATTATTTATATTAACCGCATCTAATGAAATACGCTATTGTCATATTTTTGAATGGAAATCGATGAATTATTTGACAACTAATGCAAAAGCGTTTACATGGGCGTATTCAGACGTCAGCGCAACAATTTTACTCGCTCAGTTTCTAGCCAACCTTAAAGAATGAAATCTTTACAGTTCTACTCTATATGATACATTAGCAATTGAGCGGTGTTGAAAATAATAAACAACCCGCATTGCCACATGGTTATGTCTCAACAGCTGCGAGGGTTTTGTCTAGCAGAACGAACAGCGCACAGACGAGAAGAAGAGTAGTTTGACTAGTTGGAGCGCTCCCGGTGAAGGCGAGATGGAGAGAGGTGAGGCTGAGGAGGGAAGAGTTATGGGAAGGCGCAGGGAAGGTTGACCAGCCATGCACGGTGATCGGCGCTCGTCGAGTCGCACGGAACGGAAGAGTTCACGTCTCTGGTGGAAGTGCTGGTGGGGGTTGACTCGGATGGAGTTCCCTCCACTGAGGTCACAGGAAATGTCTTCAGCCTCCTGAGAGGAAGAATATTTTCCTCTCCCTCCGTGAAATGCCGTCAAGGTAATATGCTCATAAATGAAATCAGCTTCGGAACTCTTAATCATGACCTCATGATGAATTTACCGGGAAATATAGCATAATAAAATTTGAAATAACGGGCATAGCACAATATTTCCGGAAACCGAAATAATACGCACCGTACCAATTTCCGGGTTCGCTTATGAATGTGAGTAAGCTTGTCATGCACACGTCAGATAATTTTCCAACTCGATTCATCGAACACGTGGTTTGTTGAAAGAAATAAATAAAAAAATAGGTGCGGCAAGGGGTTCATTGTTAGCGCAGCTGTCTTTATTTCCCGAAATCCCTGCCTATGATGCTGTTCCGGGTAGTAACTAATGGCATTCATACCAGTTATCGAGGTTTATTTCAAACTCGGTTTAATTTAAGACAGGTTTATATACACACACACACACACATATATATATATATATATATATATATATATATATATATATATATATATATATATGTTTGTATATGTATCAAATTCTCACGGATGTGAATAATAATGCAAACGGAGATTCTTCTCTTCCTTGATGAAGGTGGTTTGGCCACCGAAACTTCGGAATACGCGTGAGTTTTATTTGTGTGTGTTTCTCTGTGTTTTTGTTCGCTGGCGCCAACTCGATTCGTCATTCGTATTACATATGTATGTCTGTGAGTGTGTGTGTATATATATATATATATATATATATATATATATATATATATATATATATATATATATATATACATATTATAATGGACATTATTATGAAAGGATGAATGCCTTAATTATTCCACCTAATAAGGTGTTACACAATTAACGTCCTCATCTTGAATTACGCATCGGACAAGAACATTCCGATGACTGCTTCCATAGCAGACAATACACGTGGTTATAATTTGATACTCAAGAATGTTATAAACAATTACAATGTTGAAAATAATGGCCAATAATTGAGCAGGGGAGAGATACTCCAAATTAATAAACTCGATACCGTCGAAATTAGAACATCCAATATTCTGCTTTCAAAAGTTGATCCAAAAGACAAATATAAACCAGGTGTTGCTTTATTTTTTTCTATTTTCAATGAATTACTGACAGGGATGTCGGTAGAATGAACTTGTCGTTCTGCTTTCCATAGCATGGAAATCTACAACAACTGAGCAAATAAATGAAACAGTTTCTTGCGTCACTTGGTGGAAATTCTTCATATTGAAACTAAATTTAAAATACTTCGCCTTTCCACATAAACCACTTTTATTACGGCCTAGGTTTCGTTTATGGTATAACATCATCAGGTCGTAATAAAAGTGGTTCATGTGGAAAGGCGAAGTATTTTAAATTTAGTTTCAACTGAGCAAATTTTTATTACCGGTGCTCGAAAAAATCTTCACTTAAAAAGGCAGAATAACGATAATGCAACGCAACTGCCCAGGAATATGTTAACCACAAATCTAATGGTTTTTAATATTTACCCTCTAAGCTAAGCGCATAAATATAACCGAAAGCAGTCTTATTTGCAGTCTTTTAACTATTTGGGAAAACCTATGTTTCTGACCCCCGAAAAAGATGACAGTGAACGATATCGCGACGATTTCCCAACCCCCTTACAGTCCCGACTTGGTGCCAGCAGACTATTTCGTATTCCCAAAAGCGATATCCTCCCTCAAAGGATACCACCATGGGACCCTAAATGTCATCAAAGAAGCTCGCACTTGTACTCTTAAGGAACTTCCGGAATCCGGCAGCCAGGAAGCCTTCCAGTCGTGGAAAATCCGCTGGCTAGTATGTCGACGCTCAAGGTATTTACTTTGAAAACATTTTAGGCATTGTAGCAATATTTGAAATAAATCGTTTTTCCGAAAATTGTCCCGATACTTTTTGTACAAAATAAATACATCAAGGAAAGATGGCTCTAAAAAATCCAGGGTTTTTTCCCCGACGGTTATGAATGTTTCAGTGAAATAACTGACGCCTAATTGGGTTCCCCGTGGAGAGCGTTGAACGTTGTGTTCAAAGTACATGTTTTGTGGGGCGTTTAACCCAACTGGTGACCAATCAACACTTAACTCTGTAAAGAATTTAATTTTAGACTCCTTTTTAATTTTCGATTAGGGTTTGTTAGTGCCGACGATGGTCATCCCCAATCTCTTTCCGCTCCATAAAATCCCACTGCTTTCCAGCAAGCCCAACGACGCAAAAGGCTCAAAAATTCGTTTGCATTGCCCAATAGTCACTAGAAAAGTGTTTTACACCCCATCTATTAAATTAAAGGACTGCTCACTTGAAAAAGAGAAGAAAGTGATCTAGTCAACCTGCGGCGAAGCGTTGCTTGTTCTTCTGCACGAAACCTGCACCATCCGCTGGCTATCTCGGCGCTTAAGAAAACCTAGTCCACACTCTTAAAGGGAGGCCGTGCCCTGGCGGTGGCGTCCGCCACGAAAATTTCCGCCAAATCATCGCGGAAATGAAATGGTCACAGCCATCTTCTCCTCCAAACCTCCTCTCTCTCCCTTCCCACCAACATCCCTCCTCCCGCCCCCACAGTCGGGTGCCTTTACGGGTAAGAAAAAAGGATTGCCCGAACTGCTCAAATGACACGTAACCACGGCATCCTCCTTTGAACGACTCTCCCACTCCCACTGCCATTTTGGTCTCCTGGTTTTACACTCCCCTGGCTGGTGTCATCGCCCTGCCATCGACTTTGACCCTTTCTACCCGCGCGCAAAAGCACACACAAACGCCACGCCGACGCTCACACAATCACGCGTACACAGCCCTCCTGGACAAAGTCACTCGGGAAAGGGGACCATGTTGACCCTCTCCGCCCACGACCCTACTCCCCCCCACGCCGAAAACCCTCTTCGTTTACCCCTTCCTCTCTCGACGGACCCTCGAGTCATACCGGGAAATGGGTGTCCACACCCATTTCCCCTACTTTTTTTACGATCCCCCTATCTAGAGGGAAAAAAGGAGGATGGGAGTGAATAAGTTTCCTTTCCTCCTCCGACCGTGGCACGGAAATTTGGGAAGAAAGTACAACACTAGGGTTGAGGCATTCGCTCGAGCGTCGAGACGCCAAATTAAGGTACCGAGTATTGGACCTTGCCCGCTGAGTGCCTGCTTAACGGTCAACACTGAAATGCAGGCATGTGAATAGCCGACATTTGTGTCCCAATTGCACACTGAGAATATTTTCGCAATGAAATGCCAAATCCAGACAGAGACTTCAAGACCCAATATTCCGATGCTGTTATCATAAATGGGTATTAGCAAATGAATAAATATCAGTGCATGGTTTTGTTGGATTTTGTAAACTGGTTCTTCGTCTGCAACTTTTCTTTGCTCAGATAATCGAGACGCAGAGAGCCCTCGGCAGAATGATTAAATTTCATCTTGAGTTTACTACTGTCATTGAAACAATCACTTCATTTCATGTATCCTTTTTATTTCTACAGCCATTTATTATTAAATTTAGGAGTAGGCAATATTCAGCTCGGGAAGGGTTACAACATGGCCTGTCAAGTGATGGAAGATAACACTTTGGATTTAAAAGCTCAAAGTTGCTTTTTTTAACCGTGGTAAGCTAATTGTAGGGGTAGGGAGCCCGCCAACTCTTCAAAACTTGACAGTTCAGCCCGAAGAAAGAAGGTTACCGAACTCTGCTTTAAATTGTTCAGAGTCGTAGGGCTCAAAACGAACATATCATACATTCATCGATTTCGCCTCTAGATAGATACAATGGAACAAATTTCTAGGGGTATCTTTAATATTTCGAAAATTTCACGTTTTGCTATTTATTTTTTTCCATGCACATTCCGGAAGACGACTATGAATTTCGTTTCAATGCCATGGATCAACCGATTAAAATGCTCCTCCACAATTGATTCATTACTAATTTATTTTTAAAATATATATGTATACACCCTGCAAGCCACCGCCATGGTGTGTGGCAGGGGATGAATACACAACAGAATAATTTTACCCAAACATGACCCTACCGCGGTCGAACAATGCTATTATGATCCCCTATCGTTCATGGAAAAAATGGCATTTTAAATCTATCTGTTCAACACTTAATCTCTCTAATTTTATTAGCATGATCTTTCCTACCGTAGTATGATTGGGGTTAAAATACATTTTCAACACCACTGTTAAAGAGACCTCCTTCCAATCTATGCACAAGCTTCAACCTGTAATTTAACCTTCACTCCGTGAGTGATTCCCTGCCTAGCTGCTCTAATATTTTGATACCCTACTAAGTTTTTCATAACAACGTTTTACAAATCCACTCGTAGCTCCTCAACGCTGCACACGATCCAATTCGGCAATCAATCCAACTCCGTGAGAATCCCATATACTTGCCGCATATTCTAAATGAGGCCTAATCAAAGACATAACATTTCTCTTTGGCATTGTCATCACATTTACCAAGTACTCTTCTAATGAATATTAAGTTTTTGTTAGCTTTTCCACATATTCCCTATATCAAATCTGATTATCAAAGTGACTTACAATCGATCTAGCAACTATATGATCCATAACCTTGCACGAAATGGATGTGAGGGAAATAGGCCTCTAAATTTATCGGTCCCTCTTTGTCTCCATTTTAAATTTTAGTATTACGTTAGCCGTTTTCCAATTTCTGGGAATCTTGTGATCCAACATTGACTTCTTAAATATTATTTCTAGATATGGCGCAATTTCCGAAGCTGTATCTTTAAATTTACGAGCGGGAATTTGATCGAGCCCGTAGGATTTATTAGGCTTGATATTTTTCAGCAAACGTTCTATTTCATTATATGAGACTTCAATTTTGGGCATCGGTTGGCCAGCACGATTTTGTAAGCTATCGGAGGCATCCGTTGAGACATTGCTGCGCTTTGAAAGCTTTGAAAAAGGAATTTAATAAGTTAGCCTTTTCCAAAATGCTGGTTACTCTTTCACTTGCATCATTTTTGAGTAAAATAACAGTTGACTTATTTCTCTGAGCCTCTCTGAGGTAAAACTAAAATGCTTTCGGATTCTCTTTCAAATTTTCCTCTAAAATTTTCCTTTTGAATTCGCTTAACGCTTCCCGAAATTCATGCTTGGCATTCGCCCTAGATATCTGCGTGATGTCAAGGAGGTAATTCCATGAATCCTCAGTATTTCGGTTATTGCTATCTTTCTTAAAACTAGCAAATTGATTCTGAAGCACGCATTTTAGACTATTGCAATCCCCTTCTTTAAACAAGTAAATTTTCCTTTTAGGCTTATTACTTCGGACCCCATGCAGAGAAAAATTAGTATTTCGTGCCCTGTGGTCTCTAATTCCTTTCAGAGTTGATATGGTTAAGACTTTATCAGGAATGTTGGTGACTAACAATTCAAGAATATCATCTCCCCTAGTTGGCGCAGTGACAAGTTGATGCAATGAGTTCAACGTTCAAGAATTCAATAGCGATTCGTAGATACCTTTGCCGTTACCTCCCGTTTTAAAACCATATTTGCTTCAGTCAAAAGATGGTATCTTGGATCTCCATCGATTGAAACGTCGCGATCATTGTGTTGGGATAAGAAACCTTTAATTTGCTGGTCCAATTATATCAATGAATTATATCTGTCTCTATTTAGCGGTCTGTAAAATGGACATATATATACTTTTTTGGATTGAGGACTTTAATTTGTGCACCAAAAGCTTTCCAAACGATCACCCGGAATAATCTCAGTTCTGATGACGCATGCATTGTCAACGGCAATAAACACATCACCTCCGATTCTATTTGTTTTATAATTTCTGTAAATGGAAAAGGATTTCGGGAAAATTTCACCGTCGACAATGTCAGTGGATAACCAGCTTTCTATCTCAATAATTATATCAGCGTCTGTGCTTTGAATAAGGTGATGATATTCGGCGACTTTGTTTCTTAAACTTCGGTGCTTTACTACCAATACAGATAATGTTCCCTTGAAATCACAGTTTTTTTTAATTTTTTACGAGGATCTTCTTCTTATTAATATTGAATCCCTTGTAAAATTTTCCATCCGATGCTATCTGATTCGGGTTAAATGAACTATTGCTGGCGCTGAACCTCACTTCGTTTTAAGCTACATAATTTGGCAAAAAGGCTTTAGAGACCCACTAATTGACCTACACGCCTATCTACACTTTAAGCCAAAAAAGAGCCCAGCAGTGCTCGAATATCCAACCCGCTACACACCTGGCGACCTCAGACATGCAGTAAACACCAGAATGGTTTACGGGATTGCTACACGATTGGATCGCCGGATGAAGGTCGAAGAAGGACGCCTCGATATCCTTGCAGAAAGCACGCAACCTCTGATTGATGTCTTCCACGTGGCTCCAAACACGAGGTCCACAATCAATCCTCGGGACACGGCTGCAGATTGAGAGCGTAACATCAACCCCCTCAGCAACACCCACCCGCTTCACTTCCAAGTTGAATTCCCCGAAGGATTTCAGAATCTCTTCAGATTCACGGTCGGCGGCTTCGTTGACGCCAACATGAGCCACGACCCGCAGCCTGGAACACTTCGTGCCCACAGCCGCCGCTCCAAACGCCTTCGGTACCTGGGAAACGCCGCCACTTGGAATGCACCATGCCGTCAGGCGCTGGCTAACACCCTCATGGTCTGCCATCACCCACACTGAGACAATCATACGTGTGACGTTACTGCTACCTATCACTAGAATCCCTCATTACCACTCTGACGGTTCCTTCTGGGTGGTGCTCTCACAGTGGCGAAGGTAGGGGCTGCAGATACCGCTGGGCTATCCTCCGATAGCACCTTCGAGGGTTGGAGATGGGGATGAGGTTTGCCTTCGCATCTCCCATCCCTCGCCGCAGCGTTAACTTTCCCCCGCCACTGTGCGAGACAACCTTCCAATCCTCCGGCTTCCGGAACGGCACCTCTCCCCCATCAAAGAATCGGACTCCGGGCGGCCTCTCTATCACCCCGCCGCATGTTGCATTTGGACGAATCCTTGCGGCCCCATTGGCGCGGTGAGTTTTCGCAATTCCACTCTGAGTCAGGCCATTCCGCGGAAGAGCAACCTTCCCGTCAACCTTAGACCGAAGCTCAGCCAAGATACCCTCAAACGCAATGATACGGGTGACTTAGGCCCACGCACTCACCGGGCTTTTTTTTAAGATCTGATACATTCTACTAACTGTCATAGCATATTTTATTGCTCCTGTAAATAAGGAGCCGCTGAAAGAAGCCTTGACAATCTCAGATCCTCTCCTCCCGTGTCTTGGAGTGAACATACAATCTTTGCCACAAACTATCGGGAAAATGTATAATATGGGAAAACTCACACAAATTTAAAACAATAATTTAAATATACATTTAAATATCTTTTTCTTTAACGATTTCCAACGCATCACATAAATTGTGCTAGCTACCTTTTCATTTAACTTGTAGACCTTAAAAGTGTTATGAAAACCTCGTATAATATTAGATACAATCCGTATTTTCCACGACGAATACTCAGTATATTGCAGTAATTTTCGCTACTATTTTGCCAAAGTTTTAATGTATTTCTCTGAAAATGGAGGATGTTGTAAAAATATAGGGAAGATATAAGTAACTTCATAGCTTTTAGTTGTGCGAATAAAACCAACTAACGCGTCCAGAGCAGAGTTCATCGTAGGGAGAGGTTTTTAATTAAAAATATGCTCGGCATCTGTGCTCTTGAAAACAGTCTGTTAGTACTCCTTCCCGTATAGATCTAGCCAGAATCTGTCACTCTTGATCACTCTAAAAATTTTTAACTTCAAAAAGAGCAGATATTCCTTGACGCTTCTTTGAATAATATACACCCGAGTTTGTCCAGTGGGGAATACATTTAACAGCTAGAAAAAAAGATCGTCGGTTCTAGTACTAACCGGGAAAACCACGGGGTGTACCACCGGAAGTTAGCCTCTACTTGCAAAAATATGGATGGGAATTATTTCGACATTTTGTAAAATGAAAGGAAAATATTGTGTTATGCCATAACCACCATTCAATATGATGTAGATGCATGGCTATAATAGTTTCTCACATGTGAAATTCACGCCAGAAGCGACATATTCACGCCTTTTAAAGTAGAGGGGAAATATTTTTAATTTATGTGATAACCAATTAAAAAACATCCAAGTTGGTCTAAATATTGGACATGTAAATAAGAAATAACAATAAGTTAGCCACAGAAACACAAACGTCCAAACTGGAGGAACACACATATAAGCAGGATTCAAACCTTCGATCACTTCAATGTCATAATGGCCGTTACCCTGCCGCCACCGATGATGGAAACTATGAGGAATTAATAAGGATAAACATATGGGTACCTTTAAACAATAGCCAAAGGCTTGCTCACATTTGAGCTATCTAATAATAATGAAATCATTCCATACAAGTGGGACCAATAAGGTCCCTTCCGACTAGCATCTTAATGCAATCGTGATATTCTCCTCGTAGAGATAAAGCATAGAACAACGAAGAAAAAAATTAACTTCATTTCCACAGTACAAGCAACGGTTTATTTTGTGGTCACTGAAATAATTTGGAATTCCTCAAAGTTTCGGCCTCTATATTCAACTGGAACTCCAAATACTAGACTTCTAAAAAAAACATCTCACGACCGGAAATTGAACCCATTATCAGACTGATATGGCTGTACTTCAGCCACAACATGAATCCCATGCCCTGCCCTAGAGCAAACCCACACGTTTGGGTCGGGTCACACCCGTCGACCGCCAACACGTCTCTTCCCCAGAGCCACTCCTACAAATGAAAGTACCGAAATGGTCAAAGAAACATAGGGGGGGGGGAGAGAGGGCACCACTCCACCTTCCGTCAATAGTGCGGTGACCATTCTCTGCACTCCGAGGGCGAACGGCACACGTGAGATTTGAGCGGAAGGAAGGGTGCGACGATAGGATGCCTCGTGGTCCACACCGTGAGAAAGTCAAGACTTAGTGGCAAGCGTGGTTCACGTACGTGTGCTGCGGGACGGCGGAGAAAAATACCAGGGTGGGTGAATGAAATGCTTCGGGGAAACACGCCAAATCGGAAAGTGAATTTTGTTTGGAGATGGAAAACTTTCTTCTTCGTTGAAAAGGATAAACGCATACTTGTGGATAAATGAAAATTTGAGCCACTCCTCAGGCAAGCGTTTGATCCAATTTCCTTCGATTGATCTCGAGTGACGAACTGTTTACAGTTCCTATTTTCAAAGTTAAATTACTTCAATTGACTCGCATCTAGTTACTTTCTATGAGAGCACAGTTCTCAGGTTTAGGGAATAATGTCTGATGTTTACAAGAGATTCTCCTTTACATTTACCATTAACGCATAGGTTATAACAGAATAATTGTGCTGGCTCGTCCGTTGTATTTCCTTGTCCGATTTACCAACTGAAATAAATATGACAATAATATCACGCACTATGATACAAAATATCCTAATAGGACCTAACATATAGCTGATCCTTTATGCTAAACTCTAAAAACTAATCCAAATTATACTCGTAAGAAATACATTGAGTTAAAAAACATAAACTACAAAATTGCATCAACCAGGTTCGATTAACAGAACAAAACACAGAAGAATTTTTGGATTCCATTCCCAAATTAAACCTTGAAAGAAAATCATATCAAATGGATTCGGTCGAATTTAAACGGAAAAGATTGCAAACATTATATCAGAATTCCTTATTACTGATTACCTCATTCTGAACTTCTTGATTATCAACACTGATGATAATGAGTTGTCCAACTTGGCATTTTCTTTAAAAGGCTTATTACAGTCGGTCGTATCAGCCAGGTCGGTCGCACAACAGCTTGTGATTCCAACCGTCGCAGGTTCGATTCCTGCCTCAACTTTGAGTTCTCCATAAAATCTGGAGGTTCTGCCTACGTGAAAACTGATGTAAAGCTGAATGCAAGCTATGAGTATCCCTGTAATACTAAGGGCACTAGAACGAAAATATAAAAACATTCTTAACAACTTATATTTGTTCTCTATCGAGATTTGTCCCATAAAGTCGCAGTCCTCTAAAAGGTCACATTAAAGAACGAGTCTTGAATTTTCACATCGTCAAAGTAGAATAGACTGCTGCTCGGTATTAAAAACGGAAGTTTACGGGAATTAAAAGTGACAGTGAGAACAATTTACTCGATTTCCCCAGAATGCCTAAGTAGTTATGAGGTCAATCAGCAGCAAAAAGTGGAATATTAATATTTTTTTTAACACTGATTATTTTTCTATTTTAAAATTCATCCCAAAATAATAAAAGCATCTTGTGATAAATGGTTTCTTTTCCAGTCAGAAACAATTTTCCATGCCTAATGAGTCTTTTCTTAGCAACATTCCAATATTTAATGGCATTACATTATCAATAGAAAATTACACGTTCAAATTAAAACTTTGATTTACGATGAAAATCATTCTCAATACCGTAAATAAATCAATCAATCTCTTTGCCCGAATGCGCAGTGACTGCAAATATGTTTTCTTATTAGCAAAGTACTTAGAGAACATTTCTTCGGGAAATTCTGAAACACATTTATGCGATCAGAAGGTCAAGTGGAGAAACGTGTTGCGACAGAACACAATTTCCTGAGGCTGGTGCACACATCAATTGGTGAAAAACAAGTAGAAGCAATGCAAAAATAAAGTCATTCTAGCTTATGCAAAGGGAAAAAATCTATTGAAAACCAACTATTACCGCCGAAACGAAAAATATCCGAGAGAAAACATAGGCCATAAGATTGTTACGAAAAAATTGGAAATGAGACGTGCGGTTTCAACATTAATGCCGTAAATAAGCATTAGGTATGTATACTATGGCTTTCGGCTCAACTTAATGGAACTTCACGATTAAAAGTGAATAATAATAACTTTGTGTGTTCCAATTAAATCAAAAATCAGTGGAACGAACAAAGTTATTATTATTCACTTTGCAGCATTACATCCTCATAATACCCCGCAAGCCGCCGCAAGGGCGCGTGGCGGGGGGTGTTAGATCACCACCAATAAAAAGGAACAATATCACATGCAAAATCAACACCTACATGCAAAACTAGATATTTAGGTTTACTTAAAACTTCTATCAGACTAGTAGGTGGAATAGGGAGCCAATACTTAAAGTAAAATTAGCCTCTATCATAAAACAATACGATATTATTCCCCATTTTGCCAATTAAAGTCGATATGTAAAGCACAAACTTCAGTAGTACACATGAA
Source organism: Hetaerina americana (assembly GCF_022747635.1). Classification (NCBI taxonomy): domain Eukaryota; kingdom Metazoa; phylum Arthropoda; class Insecta; order Odonata; family Calopterygidae; genus Hetaerina; species Hetaerina americana. The sequence goes on along the minus strand of NW_027287427.1, from coordinate 27,613,063 downwards.
TTCAACTGATGAAGGACTACATGGGCACCTTTGTACAGCAGAAATATAGAAAAAAACCGTCCTACTAATTCCGTGGTGTGAACCATAGCAGCATATTTTCTCAAGTAAAACGTTGATGCAAATATAACTGACAACGACAACCTTTCTACGCTGACGATGTAATGTAAGCCGTAGTCTACCGAATTAGGGTAGGTTTTCAATGGGGCTTGGTACTGCAACCTACCATGCTCCTAAGCCCTTGCTGGCGTGACAAAAATATCCTTTTAACTCCATGCTACACATTAAAATAGCTCGTTATTTAACACTATAACTAATTCCTACCCCCCTTAATTCCATCTAAAACACCTATTCCCTTCTACCATCTACTCACCTCAGTTACCCCACTTTTCTCCTCTAATTCTGCCATCAACATACAATGGCCCCTCAATATATCCTGTTCAGCCATCAACTTTATTTCAACAGCCATCTCTCCCCAACAGTGTCCTCTCCTCTCCTTCCATGCCTAGAATTTCATCGCCGGCTTTCCTGTCCATTTTATTATCTCCATTATTCTCCACACCCACATCTCAAAAGTCACCAATCTACGCTTACCCTCTTACTTAGTTGGGGCACTTGTCCTTGAGCTCAACGACTAAACATCCGAAACATTCAAAACTACGCTCCCTATCCCTACCTCCCTAAGTTTAACTGGTCTCTTCTTTACATCTTAGCACATTTACTTGGTCCGGTGCCTTTTATCAGCTACCTCCTCTTTGTAAATGCTCCAATGAATATACAACGAAAAAAGAAAACTATCACGGTGACTCAACTGAAACATTTGACGCATAAACCAGTAAAGAGGAGGGATTAATTATAATCTATACAAATCTCATTATTGTTACTGCCATAACAATTATTTGGTTGTTAGTTGTAGCAACCAAAATGGCTAATAGATTTTAACGAATATCCAATCTGGAGAGAATTTGAAAAAAAATATCCTAGAACAGATTATCGCGACCAAGAATTAAAGTCACTCAGATTTCCACAGTTATCTCACTGAGTGAAATAAATACTACCTTGATCAAAAAGTTCCCGGAATAACCACCGTGTGGCGCTCCCATCGTTCCGATTTGAGTTCTGTTTTTTTTGTTAAATTGGTACATCTGTTGTTGATATTCCCTTTAAATCTTAGTGTCATAACTTGACATTTGCAAAAGTTACGGTCGGTTTTCGGTATGTCCATCAGTGCTTCCTGCGATTTTTCCATTACTTCCTCTCGGCTGCTAAAACGCGTTCCCCGTAATGGTTTTTTAACTCGATTGAACAGAAAGAAGTCACAGGGAGCCAAATCAGGTGAATTCGGTGGCTGTTGGATGGGATTTGTTGCATTTTTCGTCAAAAAATTACGAATAATGATAGCACTGTGCGACGGTGCGTTATCATGGTGCAAAATCCACGAGTTTTCTGCCCACATTTCTGGTCTCTTTCGGCGAATTGCTTCACGCAAACGTCTCATAACGCCCAAATAATACTCTTTGTTTACTGTCTGGCCTTCTGGCAAAAATTCATGATGCACTACACCGTTGTAATCCATGAAAACCGTCAGCATTGCCTTCTTTTTTGACTGAAAACGACGTGGTTTTTTTGGTCTCGGCTCATTTGGTGAACGCCATTCACTTGCCTGATGTCTGGATTGCGTGTCGTACTCATAAACCCACGTCTCGTCTCCAGTAATGATCCTTTTGATGAATGTGGGATCGGATTCAGCCTCGCAAATCATGTCTTTTGCGACGTCAACACGGTCTCTTTTTTGCATGAAATTGAGGTCTTTTGGCATGCTACACGACGGAAACCCAAATCATTAACCACAATGTCTTGGGCGGATCCATAGGCAATGTTCAAGTCCTCCGCTATTTCTCTGATGGTTAATTTGCGGTTATTGACCAACATTTCTTTTACTTTATCAATTTTTTCACCGACTTTCGATGTCGATGGTCTGCCACTGCGTTCATCATCTTCGATTGACTCACGACCACTTCTGAACCGCTCGTGCCACTGGTAAACGACCGTTTTTATTAGAGAATCGTTGCCGAAACACTTTTCCAACATTTCCAACGTCCGTGCGCCACTAAATCCGTTTTTTACGCAAAATTTAATACAAGTTCGTTGTTGCAAATTTAAATCCATTTCTGAAATTGTAAAAAATCGCCAACACACACAGAGATAGATGTACTCTTGGCTACGTAACTTTTGCAAATGTCAAGTTATGACACTAAGATTTAAAGGGAATATCAACAACAGATGTACCAATTTAACAAAAAAAAACAGAACTCAAATCGGAACGATGGGAGCGGCACACGGTGGTTATTCCGGGAACTTTTTGATCAAGGTAGTATGCAACGAAATTTATTTGATACACATCCTGGCATATGTGTTCAAACGCGTCTGAAATTATAACACAAAGTTATCCCCCCTGCAGGGATCAATTCTTCTTACTCTCCACAGTAAAATTCCTGCCGATGTCCAAACCAGCTCGTTTGTAATTATATGCGCAGTTTTGATTCTCTCACCTCCCCCCGGCCATCCCAAACTCGAATTCCTCCCCGTCCCTTTCTCCTTATCTCTCCCACCCTTCACCGCACCCTACCTCCCCTCCCCCCGTCTTCATACTCGTCCTCCTGCTCACCCCTCAAACACCCCAGAGTTGGCGCCGCCTACATCGCCCGGGAAACAGTTATACGAGACTTTTTGTTTTTGTTTCCCATGTCTTCCCCGACTCCTCCCTTCTCCCCACTCCACCGCGCTCTCCCTCTCTCACCACTCTCCCACTAGCTTCAACTCCCCCCTTGTCTCCCTCGCTCTCCTCTCGTCCACAACTCTCTCTCTCTCTCTCTCTATCTCTCTCTCTCTATCTCTCTCTCTCCCTCCCGTTGCCAAGTTCTCATTAGAGTTGCTCCTGCGCATCCCCTTTTCCCGGCTAACTCCCCGGCGCCTCTTCCACGAAACACCGTGGAAACTCCCGCCGTTTTTACCCCCACGATGCATAATGACTTCCTTCCAAGTCCGCTCACACCATCCCGGTCGGTCGGCCGGCCGGCAAACCAAGCGCAGTTTGGTGCCCCGGCCATGCGAACGCGAGTCCCTCAAAAGGTGCCGGAAATGTCTCCTGAACAGGTACGGGATGCCGCAGCAGGTGGTGCAGCGACCGAGTGACACCACCGAGAAAATGAACTCGTGATGATTTAGATGGAGATCAGAGGAGGATGAGGAGGGAGAGAGGAAATTTTATCAAGAGCGTCGACATCCAAGGCCATTACGTCGACCTCTTTGGAAGCATTCGAAGAAATACGTTTCTCCACTTAAAATCCGATCATCAATGAAAGACTAATTAAATATCTCAAAGAAATTAAAATGTCCCTTACAGTTACTGCCTTATCTAATCAATGGCACGATTATGAGAATATTTTTATGTTTACCTTTTCTTCCACACTCGCCTAACCTTATTATTCCGTAAGCCTCCAACTGGGCGAATGACGGTGGAAGTTAACGTAAAAGAAATTTTCAATTTTCGTGATATTTAAAACGCTGAGTGGTATCATTTTATTTCCTAGAACTTAAAATGACTGAGTATATTGTTTTCCACTGGTGTTCCACAAAATTGAACCTGAGAAAAGAAATGCAAAAGATTGCTTTGATTAACGGTTTATTTCCCTACTGTGCTATCCCCAAACTATTAAATAGGGATTTCAATTATACTCTCAGTTTTCATACATGCATTTCATACAATGATTTGTACATTACCATTTGGTTAATTGCTTCATCTACTCTTCGTACCTTGTGCGACTAAATTCCTAGGTTTTTTGAAAATTGTGTGAGATGCTTTAAGTGCCTTTCTGTTAATACATGAAACATTACAAGATCACCCAGTTTTCATTAGGAGCTGTTCAATTAATAAATAGAATAAATATCTACTTAGTTCAAAATACTCGAGGCTTTTTTGAGGTCTAACTAGTGCTCAATAACACCTCCTTCGATACGTATATTCGAAAAAATTATCATTGTTTATTCAATGCCGCCATGTTTCTTAATATTCATCCGTATATACGAGTAGTTACGTTTGGTCCACTGGATAGTTCTGATATTAACGCAACCTAGTACTAAGGAAGCCAATCATAAACATCAAGTATAGCGAGGCACTAACTGCATTAATTTGTATACTTACAATTGGTTGAGTTCTTAAGTGATGAAGTTAGTTAACTCCTTAAATTATGGCCTTTCCTCCACAAAATTTACAAAAAAATATTCCTAGAGGAAAATAAAAAAAATTTTGCAACTTAAGTTGACGAAAAATCACCTGTGAATTGGAATCGCCGAAGTACAGAATTCTCTCTATCTCGAAAGCACTATTGGAAACCAACACTATGAAAGGGGGATTATTATCCACGATGGCTTCAAAAAAGTAAGCATATGTAATTACAGATGAGAATTATTCTCTACGTGTCAGCATCAGAAGAAAATACTTTCAAGGAGTTCATCAAGGATGCCTTCGTAGTTTCATTTAGTCCACCTACCGCGATGTCATATTCATTTCTCTTTCTCCATCAATTCCTCAAAGAAGCAACGTTAGACAGCATTTCATCTCCAAAATGGCGTGCTTTTCTTTTTCCAGAGAGAATTTCTAAACTATGGCTTTCCCAACAGCCACACACATATAAAATGATTATTGTATTACAGGGCACTATAAGGCCTTGCATCAGTAGTATATTAACACGGTTCTATTCCATCGGATTCCAATAAAACACACCTCTCGCACAACGTGTTTTTAATTATAAAAGTATTTATGAATGAATCATATACTTCACCCTTAGACTCAAAATCTAAACTAACCACCAAATTAGGGCATCATTAACTCAAATGTGTTATAGCAAGATATAAATACAAGTTGTAACAACTCAAATTAGCATGTAAAGAGATGCTATTAAGAATAAAATTTCTTTTACCAAGATGAAATCTGGCTACTTAGGGTGAAGAACATGGTTCCAATCAGGGAGACCCGCGATTTCCTATTCCGTCTATTTTCCTTTCTTTATCTTCAACTCCATCACACATCGCAGTTTCATATCTCCTACGTCAATCGTATCCTGTTGTTGTTAACTGCATTTTCAGAGCATTTCTATGTCTAAAAAAGAAAATTATAGGTTAGACACTAGCTGTGATGATACATCATATCATTCCGCGAAAAGTCTCATATACTTTCGTAAGGCCCCTTATACTTCGTTATTCTAATCCTTAATCAGTGGCGCCATTAGTCTGCCATCTTCGCTCATTGCTCCCACCAACAATCTTTCCTTCATCACTTTAAAGACTAATTGCCTTGTTAATTTCCTGCCTTCGAACTGCGATTTCTCAGCCATTCCATTTCCACGATTAATTCCTTCCATTTCAACTCTCCCGGGTATTTCATTTATTGTCCCATTAGGAAATATAAATCTGAAGCAAATGAATAGATTACCCCGCATAATTGAATTACAGATGAGTTTTACGAGCGAAAACAGCCTATTTTCAACTACAAAATTACATCCCAACTCAGTAGGTAATCCCAAGGATTCCCGGATACAGGTATATTACCACATAAAATTAGGGTTTAATTGATCAATGGCCATGAACTCTTTTTTTAAGAGTCCACGAGTGTGAGTTTCTTTTCTTTTTTGTGTGTTTCTGTTTTTTTTCACTAGTGCTTTCTTGATATACACATATATATTTACACGGAAATTGATATATGGAAAAGGGGAAACGAACACAGGGGAGGTGGAGAAGGCGGAATCAAGCCGATCACAAGGGTAAAAATATTTCCTTGACCGGGACTTAATCCACGGATCTTTCGACTTGCCAGGCCGATGGTCTAACCACTTGAGCTATCGCTGAAATGTAATTCACACTGAAATCTGCGGGGGCTTTATGGAGCCAAGGGCCCCGATTCTTTGGCCAAGAGCCAAAGAATTTGGTCAGGGAGCTGTTTCACCCACCAAAGGAGAAATGGACGACACACCAGGGAAAGGACAGTACGAAAACAATCATAAAACATCATAAAGGATAGTAATAGTGCGTAATTTTGGAATGCACCCTGTATATCTCTTCCCATAAATATTTTCACGCTTCATTTTCAACAATTTTATACATCGCGCCAAACCTACTCCTTTTACTTCTATTTTTCAAACTCTCCCATTTCAGTATAACCAACATATCCGTAACGCTGTCCGTTCTTTTGTGCCTTCCGAGTACATATCATGCTGCTTTCCTTTGAATTTTTTTTAATCTTTTTAATATGTCCCACCTCATATGGATCCCATTCTATGGAGGAGTATTCTAGGATAGGGCTAACCAGTACCTTATACGCTGCTTCTATTGTGGGTACGCTACTTCCTTTTAAATTTCTCATTACCCAATTAAGTACTTCAAATGCCTTCCGCTTCACGTTATCTACTTGGACTCCCCAAAATAATAAAATACATATTTGCAATGACTGCTATATTGGATTCTTTCTCCAAATAGGGTGTAAATATTCTTTTGTGCATTCTATAATTAATTATTTAATTGCTCACTCTTTCTATCATTCATGCCCATATTATTATTTGTAAACCAGTCACAAAGGCGATCGACGTCATTTTGAAGTATTACGTGGTCATTTACATGCTCTACCTGTCTGCATATAATGCAATCATCAGCAAAGAGTCTTACTTGGGAATGTAAACTATTCGGTAGATCTTTACTTAAATTAGGAAGAGTAATGGCCTAAGAATACTACCTTGTGGAACTCCTGCTATAATGTTTGCCTGTTTTGAAAATGAATCCCTTGTTTTTACTTTTTGAATTCTGCCTGTAAGAAAATTTTTTATCCATTGCTTTACCCTCAAATCAATGGCAACGACTCCAACTTTAAAAATAATATATCGTGAGGCACTCGGTCGAAAGCTGCCGAGAAATAAACGATATACCGCATCAATATCCTCTCCTTCATTTATTACGTCGCCATTTACATGTACATGGTAGCCGGGAACCATAAGGAAGTGCCTTACGGTACGGTTCCGAAATAGCACTTCACCCATCACCATTTATATCTTTAAGAAATAAGAAACTACATTTAAGAAATAAGAAACTACATTAAATTTCAGAGTTTAAGAGAACGCCTCGGTAGCTTAAGTGGCTAAAGCACTCGACCGGATATTGAGAGATCTGGGTTCGAATCCCAGTCAAGGCGAATGATTTTTACACTCTGAAATTGTTGCATTGAAATGCACATTAGCGGATGACTCCGTTAAAAGTTACTGTTGCGGCATCTCCCGCAGTTTCTTTGGAAGAAACTACATAATATGGCATTTATACGACAAAATACACTAATGACCTTGATTTAATTAAGATGTATACTATTACCTTAAAGTGCATATTAGTACGATATTAATGCGAAATGAGTATTTAGAAATCTATGTAATAAAAACTAGTACACGGAAATGGCTTCAAGGTCTGTTACCTGGTCTAACTATTGATGAGCAAAAACAATGAGAATTATTCTTGTATGTAACTGCTGACATGAGAAGACATTTTAAATACATCTCTTCTGCAGTCCATACATTCGATCTTGTATTTTTCATTCCTCTAAATTCTAGCGTTGGGAAAACTTTGTTAACATCTTCAGAGGAATGATTAATTTCAAATTTAACTGAAGATTTAGGCATTACTTTACCTATGGTTTGGAATGCTTGCCAATTACTACAATTCATTTCACAATAATCAAAATTATATGCCTACTCTATTTTTATCCTATAATAGTTTAGCCTATTTCTACAAAATCTAACTGCTCTTTGCTGACACGATCTAATTCTGGAGACATCTGCCGAAAACTCTGGTTAAAAAAAAATACTCTTATGCTTTAATTCCAATTTATAGCTTTGGGAATAGGCCACTAAATTGAATTACGGTCTTTATTTCCCTTTGCTCACTGGCTGTGAGCGCAATAGGAATTCATATTGGTAGCGGAAAAATACCAAATAAAGAGAAAACTTTCAATTGAGGAAAATACAGTGTGTACAACGATTCCAATTAGTTCCTGCTATTTTTGGACTTAATTCTAGAAAATTGGCGCAGTGGAGAAGCAGATCATTATTTTTTGTAGATGAAAATATTTTTGAGTTTACGAACAGGATTGACTAAACGGGGAATGAATAAGACAGCCTGCGTGATATCAGAGAGTTGAAGTCAGAAAACCCATGGCTATACGGAAGCATCGCGGCAAGAGCACGGTGTAATGGACAAGGAAATAATGCAAGACACGTTACATCGGCAGGTCGGACAATAAAGACATGATTCATGAGGTTTTCTGTCTAAAAAAAAAGATTCAATGATTTGTTTTTACTTCCAACATATCACGATCACAACAATTTAAAGTGATGCACCAACTGATCGCATAAATCTCCTCTCTAAGGGCTTCACAGATCCGTGTCACATCTTGTCAGTGCTGTTCCATTGACACCCCCCACCCTTCACCCTTTCGTCCGCTCAGGAAATACTTCCTTGTGCCAATGTACTAAAATGTACTAAATACTTTTTAATGGCATCGCATTCAGGTAAAAACCAAATGGAAATTCGTCAGTAGAGTATCAATGAAAACAGTAAATTGTAATGGAATACATATTCTAGATTCTATACACAATTTATCTCCGCCTCAATGAAGAAAAATGCACACTTTCAGTAATGAATTTAGCTGCACAAGATGTATCCGCGACATGAATCCGTAATAATGTGGAATATCAGCTATGAAATAGTAAATTCAATCTATTGGAATTTGAACACTTTATTTCCGAATTATCGATCAGGCATATTAATACTGCCGGCTTCATTTAAGGTGATTTTCCAGAGACTATACGGGAAATAAATGTTTAATTTTTGATCTACCAGGTGGATATAATTTATGACTTTATCCAAGCCTCCATATATAAATGTATGCTTAGAGTAGACATTTAGGCTACAGGAGGCATTGAGCAGTTACGAAAATGGTTCTCGTTCAGTATTCTGCCATATAGCGAGCTATTCTGTTCGCGTCAAGTGACAAAAACTACGCCCATTACTACTTACCCAGAACACGTGAGAAAAGATGCAGCGAGACAGAAGAAGACGAATTAGAACCCATTGCAAGGATACTGACATAAAGGATGGGTCGGCGGGGGAGGGGAAGCTTAAGGATCCCCTTCAAAGGTCGATGGCGGCTCCAAGAGAGCGCACAAGTATTTTAACTGCGAGCGGAAGCCATTTTGGATAGCAAGTGGGCAACAAAGGAGATTATTCCTCGTGTTTTACGCCGCAGTTCTGGAAGCCAAGTGTATCCCCGAGGAGAGCGAGTTCGGGAGTGCCATTAAAAAAAAGAAAATAAAAATTATAATTAGGCGCTCTTTCTTCCTCAATTGTCACCCTTCTTAGAAAAACAGGCCGCCATCAACACTGTCAACCAGCTATGTAGTTGTTCGAAGGACTCCTCGATGGGAATAATATTTCATAACGAGGGGAAACCCGACCGAGAGACCTCATTACGAAAGTGTCAAAAAAACACCCAGGAGAAAAATGTTCGCTCAAATTCTTTTCAAGAACAAAGGGCTCCAGTTACAAAGAGTTGCCGCGTTGACAGTCACATTAGGTTTCAGACGCTACTAAAATAGTCTCATAAAGTATTTTAAAATGTAGGAACCTCTTTCCAAAAGGAATAACATCATTTTTATATTTTTAAAATGATAAACGCTGTTGGAAATTATAATATACTAACCGACCTCTAAACCCAAAGAAAAACTTACAAAGTAAACTTATGCGTTTTCATTCATCCATGAAATATAAAATTTGACCCTTTAGGTAACAAATAAGACCACACAACCACACTCAAAAACACACATGTGCACAATACCTACAAATATCTAGCTCTCTCTCTCTCCTTATATATATATATATATATATATATATATATATATATATATATATATATATACATATACATATATATTAATATATATATATATATCTGTATATATATATATCTGTATATATATATATATATATATATATATATACATATATATATATATATATATATCTGTACACTAGTGTGTATGTATGTGTGTATATATATACACATATATTTATACATATTTATTTATATGCTCATATTTATAGCTAGATGATAGATAATGTACCAAAAAAATTAACCGAAGTAACAACCTACGAGTGTTGTTGAGACCAAAGCATTCCTAATCATCCACGCCTAAGAACGAAAGGACATTCGGGTGTTTAAACTCATAAACTCATGTAAATATGAAAAAGGTGGCAATACAGGTATAACTTTTATTCTTTATGATCCATATTAAAAGTCAATCTATATGGAAGAGGCAGCTTAGTCATTAAATCAAACTGAACGTCAAGATAAAAGAAACACGGCAATTCCAAGCAGGGTCAAACTGAACGTTCTATCTATACGAGTATTCCTTCCATTCCCGAATAATTCCGTAAAATACGCCACGTGGTGAGACGGTTCGAATTTCATCTCTCTTCTTCAGCGTTGCCTGATAGACCTGTAGCTGTCCATGAAACAGCATCGGAACCGATTACCAAGGTCAACACCACAGAGAATTACCTCTGAGAGAAAGAGATAATTAAAAATAAAAATAGATACTGGGTAGTGCTAAGGGGCTGGTGTCAAAACAGTCATAACTCATTACATCTTTGACCTGACTCCAAACAAAACGGAGATGGATGTGAGCCAAAGGATGTGAGAATTCGTAGCGCAAGTTATCCAAAGGAATTGCCCTCACGTACGCCCTCCAATCAAGACGTTCGGACACAAGGGTGGAACACTTTGCTGTTGTTCTTCTTGTCGTCGTTACTGCTTCTGTTGTTGCTACTTGCGTAATTCTGAGAGCCTACGGTAAATCATCTCCCTCTCGGGCTTTCTCTTTCGCGGGCCCACCTGTTGTTGAGACATCTGCACGCATCGGACGTCCGATGTTCGGTGCCGATGAAGAACCGTGTAGCTTCCCAAATGTGAAGCAAAGTGGCTCTCAATCGTTCAAACAGGTCATCCATGAAATAATGCATCAGCCATCTCACAATAACCTTTTATAAGGTAAAAATCCATAGGAATTCCATCTCGTTTAAAGTTTTTTAGCATTTTGTAGGTTTGGCCGTAAGAATGAGAATATTAGTGGGTGCGTGAAGGAAAAAGACACCACACCTAGTCAGTTTTGGTTCAATGTCTCAGCAATTAGGGTTTCGAGTTTAGAGTCATATTGAAAGGTAAAATGTTAATTTTTAGGCACAAGAGAATTTAATTTAAGTGTGCGTGTGTGTACGTGTGCATGGCCGGACGTGATAAATACTTCTACTTTATCCTGGGCGAACGATACGAATTTTAATGTACTATTACCATTACGAGTATTCTATAAAAAATTCCATCCGACAAAACTACGGTTACATTATAAATAAATATGGTATGCCAGACAAGTAGCATTGGAAAAAAAGGTCTGTGAACTTAAGTTAACTTAGCCTCATCACTTACTGTATCGCTCACTTAACTAATTGTTACGGCGAGGCGTGTTAAGGCATGGAGTTCAGTAAATCACTTCAAAGGAAAATACGAAAGAGATGTTAATCAGGATGTATTCAAAACCTAACGTCTAAAAGCAGGAAAATTTATTCAACTAAGTCTCTTGGTCCAAGTTCAATTTCTCTACTACTATATGCGCTTGAAATTGCCATTAATCGTTTATCCCATGACGATAATTAATGCCAACTCCTTCGGAAAGACTAGAAAGGTGATTTACCGATTAGTAATCCTTTGACGAAACGGACAACTGGAACATAATTTTTCCTTTACAAACGATTGAAGCATGCACATGACGTTTAAGTCTTTGAAAGTAGTATCAGCCGCAGAACATTCCAGAACCAGATGTACGATGTATTAATCTATAATTGGATCTTTCATAAACCTGTATGCATTTAGGACTAGAATAATAACCATGGTCAACTGAGAGAAATATATTCCATCACTCAGGATATATATTTGGGCCCTGAATTTCAATTAAAGAAATCAAAAGCGGGTCAAAAACTTAATACTTGAGTTTAAAAATTAAATAGAGAATTTGAGCTCGGAAGTAAAAAGTTCAAGGATTCGAAAAAGTCATAAGCTAAATCTAACAAGTGGTTATGAAATTGGTAAAACCCACGCGAGAAAAATCACTTTAATTACAAGAATCATTACTTATAGGAGATGATTTTTTCGGATTGATCCGCATTAATCATCTCGACAGATGGTGTTCTCACGCCCAAATGAGAGTGAACATTTAATTACCGCTTTCTTTGCGACCATAGCAGCTAAATACTCTCTCATATTTGGCCCTTCGTGAGATACTAATGCCCTTGTGCCGTTGTGAGGTTGCACGGAAACGGTGGAGTAAAAAATTCATTTCCGCAAAGCTAAAAGAATAGCTATTCTCCGCCCGCTATAGCCCAAGAGATTCAAGCGTGATTGCATACTCGGCGGACAAAAGTGTAAACGCCCTCTGTGGGAAAGATGAACTGTTGGGTCTCCAGAGAAGGTCTCCTTATACCTTGGTTTCATTCTTCGTGACCGTGAATTACGGGCCGGAATGAAATAGCCCATTCAGCGGAGAATCATCCAATCCACTTCGTTGTCCAATTTCCGCAAAAGGACGGTGGTTTTGGAAAGATAAACGAATTCGGAACTGAAATGATTTCATCATCGTGAGCTCGCTTACAAGGTCATTATTTATTGTTTCCCGTGATGAGACAACCTTCTACAAGTCAGGATAGGAATTACACGGCTTACATTTCGATTTTTCTCAGAGTGAGACAGGAAAACAGAAATCTCCCAGCAGTTTTTCACTCCACCAAACACGCTCTCGTATATCAACCGAACATGAAAAACCTTACCCCTGTCTCTTGTTTCATTTGCAACGCTCCAATGTGTGGCCAAAAAATCGAAGAAAAATCGCCCTCACTGCTCTCTCAAGGTTATGATAAATGGTGGTGATGGTTATCGATACACGATCACAGTACCAGTACTCATGCGAGGGAGTGGTTACTTGGTTAAAATTCATCTTCCCAACTACGTCGGTGGTTGGTTTGAGTTTATTCTCATAAAAAGAGCTTCGATATTCAATACATACTCATGGTTCATCACGTCTGAAAAATAAATGCCGGTGGTGGTGCGCTCAATAGCAAAGAGCCAATAGATTGATAGTTAAGTGAATCAGACGCAAAGGCAAAAGGACAGAATATATTTCAGTTCATTCGTAAGTCTTCTAATGAGAAAACTCTTTGTGGGTGGGTAAGAATAAGTCAGCTAAAAAGTGAACTTAAGTGAAAGAAGCTTAATGAAGTTCACAAAACTTTATTTTTTGACGCAGTCAACCTGAACAAAAGTAATTATTAACCTTTATAAATTCATGTTTGAGAAATTTAATTAAAAATTCATTTTCATCCTGACATATGACTTTTGTGTGAGTATAAACCATCGATCAGAATATAAAAACTTTCTGTGGACTTAATTTATTTTATTTTTTTTATGTCGCATCACAAAGTAATACCTGAAAATATCAAGTTTAAAATATGGCACAAGTGAGATAGTACCAAGAAAACTGTAAGCAAATCTTAATTCTAATTAAATAGCCACTTAAACAGGTGTAATCAATTTTGGGATCAATACTTTAATCCCTAGAGAATAACCCAACGTAGTTGCAACGAATATGCTTCAGAGTTTAAGTATAAATGACTACCTCAACAATAATATATATTTTACTTGGATAACAATTTCAAAATTTTACATTATTCCAAGCCAATTGAAAGAATATTTTTCAACATTCACATTTTAGAATTAAATTATAAGAATAAGCCATGAATATCAATATAAGTAGAAATTTAGAATTTTTCAAAATGCATTGAATAACTGAAGTAAAACTTACGTCAGCACTCAAGTGGTAGGTGGGATTATATGGTGATAACATAAGTTTCCGTTTGTTGGGGCTCATCTCAATCGCTTTGAATTGCAGCTATGCTTAGGCCCTGATAATTGTCATTGAAATCAAGGGAAATCATAATGATTAGTAGAGGTAAATCAGGTTAAGAAAAAGAAGCATCGTGAGATCAATGCGGAGACCAACATCATTCAAGCCGTTGCCACAGTAGCCAGTTTTGAGGGGTAATTGTACGAATTAAATTGGACGACAGGGAATGGGAACAAAGTCGATAAATTTGGTGTACGCGAAGGCTGAGCGTTGAAGGCCACGGAAGGCCAGCAAGTGCTTTAGCTCTGAAACTGTGGGTCCTCCCCTTCATTCCGAATCTAAAATCGCATATTACGTGGGCGTTGAACCCAAGTTAATTATCAAGGAAAATATGTCATATTTTTTGAAGATGAAGAACTAATTTCATTGGTAGGAGGTAATAGTTTTAGCTTGAGTGCTGTGAAGGAAAAATATTTTTTTTTAAATAGTTTTTAATCTACAACTAAAAATACACGTCAGAATAACACGGCCATGAAGGGGATCTACCTGTATTACAAAAAAAACTATTCGGGTGTCACTCATGCTGATCAAACACCATTACCAATGCATAAAAATACTCGTACGAACTGTATATATCAGGCATATCAGCCTTGTTGTTATACTTTCATGAAATTTATTTCAGGAGATAAGTTATTTGGATAGAATTACCCTTACGTAAGTTAGCAAAAAGAGGTGACAGGTAAAGCAAGGAGAGAGACCTATGGCGTAGATAGGGAGCCATCCCTATCTACACCAAAGGTCCAGGCACTGATTGCAAGATATGGGCATTAAGGGAGTTGACGTTAAATGAGGAAGGATAATATTCCCACTAACATACTTAAGGTTTTAGAAAAAAGGGGAAGATTGAGTCTTCATTGACTAATTCGTTGTACTTATGAGGGAGTGATTTGGAAGAAAGATTTCATCAGATCAGTGTTAGTTCCCACAATAATAAAGGGAAAGGCAACCATAGGTGAGGAATATAGAATAACTAGTTTGATTTCGCATGAAGTTTAAGGGTTATTTTGGATCAGCAATAAAAGAATGGAAAAAAGAGCAAGTGATTGCTTATGGAATGATCAGTTTGGGTTGGGGAAAGGGAGAGGCATGCGAGATACCGTAGGAGAAATGACGTCACTAATATACGAAGTACGATCAGGATGTATTTGCTTGTTTCGTATGTATGGAGAAGGCGTTCGATTTATTATATTAGATAGAATTAATGAATACATTTTAGAAAACAAAGAGTATATTTGAGTGATAGGTGACTTATCTTCAACCTGTACATGCCTCAAACTGCTGAGGTGCGAATAACGGATGGAGATACGGAAAAGGCAGTGTTAGAAAGAGTAGTAAGGCAGGTGTGATCATTATAACCCTAGTTTTTCAACGTGTATGCAGAGGAAATAATTTCACAGGAATGGCAAAAATCAAGGATAGATTGATTAGCCTGTCAGCCAAGGGGTTGAAGCATTGCTGAGCACATTTAAAAATCAGTGTGATATTAATAGGACGAGTATCAATTTACAGAAAACAAAGATTATGAAGTTTTGGGGAAAGATGAAAGTTAAATAAAACTTTAAAAATGTATATAAACCAGAGCAGATGGAAAATTTTACTTATTCTGGAATTCTTTTGGCGCAAGATGATCAATGTGGTAAGGACAATAAAAGGACAGTTGCGTTAGGTACAGAACCTTTCCGAAGGAGAAGAGATTTGATGAAAGGAAGGTTGAGTAAGGGTGTCCAGAAAAGGCTTCTCAAAAATTTAATATGGAGGGGAGGAATATGGATTGCGGCGTAGGGAAAGGATAGGCATGATGGATGTAATGGAGGGAGGAAATCATCAGGCGGAATTAAATAAGGGTTTTTGTAGTGTCGGATGTTAGTTTAGGAAACGAAGAAATTTACCATTATTTGGACTTTTTTCTATTCAAATACCTACCTTAAATGGAATAATACCAATAATATATCTAAGGCTCATAGAATTGCAAACTTTATGGTGCTAATTCAAGAAAAGGTCATATCAGTAACGTGTATTTAAAGGAGAAACATTTCTCATCCTAGAATGCACACTATTCATGAAAATCTTCAAAGTTACCTCTCCGATTTGCGATTTTCTATGCCAACGGCGTTAAATTTTCTTATCAGTGGTACACAATTAAATTTAATCTAAATTCACACAATATTTTTATTACAAACATATCTTCAAATTTTGACGTAGGTACCACTGTAGAAAATACTCAACGTTCTCTCCATTGCGAAAAGATTTATTACAATGTCTAATTGTAATTATCAGCTAATCTGCGTCATGGAAAATTTTAAGAATAACGTCTTGCACTGATGGTTTTAAGGCTTCACATCGAATGTAGGTAGTTTTTGTGCGCAATAAGTATAATATGTGATTTAACATAACATACATCGCTCCTCGATTTATTTCGATGGGGAACAGATGAAGTTCTGAGGAGATGATATGGAATGCAAGACCGGAGGGGGAAGGAGGGCTCAAAGGGGGTGCAAAGGGAGTTCGGACAAAGAGAGAGGGAGAGGGTGAAGGGAATGGGAAGAAGGCATCCAGGTCCGAACCCGCCCATCTCATGAAACATTCATGTGCTGGCGATGAACTTTCCCGCCAAAGCGGACTCGTGGATTCCAGGGGAATGGGCGAGAGGGGATGAGGCTAAATTTTTTTCAGAGCATTTACGAACGCGCAGGAAAAGCAGCAGGGGTGGGCAGAGAGAAAGAGTCAGGTATGCGAAAAGATGTAGGAGGACGAAGGGCGTTCAGAAACGACACGAAATTTGAGTAACGATGAACCGAACTTCGTGAGTTGTTAATTGCCGGGTTTAGTCGGCGTGATAGTCTCTCCCGCAATAGTGAGCAGATGCGGGTGATACCCGATTAAAGTCCTTGCTATCAGTGAAAACATGAGGGCGACTGAGGGATAAAAGAAAGGGTGGTGACTACCGAGGTTTTATCTCGTTTGCTTTGAGGGTAGACGAGTTAATTTCCGCGTCGCTAACTCACGGACCTGTACGATTTGCCGCGCGACCTGAATTAATTTCGAATCTCGTTTCAACCTATGGAAGGAAACAAGAACCCCTGGGCCTCCCAAGTAGCGACCAGTTGGATGTATCCTCAGATTAGGTTCCTTTCATGTGTTTTCACAACACTATTTAATGCCTTTAAAAAGTATAGCCCCTAATTAAACGGTGCATTGAAAGGGCAATTAACATTACCGAGATAATTGAGCACCAGCTTCGACGAAAATATATTTTTCCAGCGCAAGTATATTTTGCTTGCTCTAATGAAACTATGGTTGCATGTAAACCAAGTGACGGTGACATTTATGCTGTAGTTAATACGTTCGTAGTTTTAATTTCAAAATTATTAGCAGAAATGTCTAATCCCCCTGAAATTACATATTAGTTAATAAATTTTAAAATCATTTCATATTTTTTTGATTATTTCATTCATTAAATCACCAACATCCCGCTGTTCATTGTGTGATTCACACGAGTTCCCAAGGATTCAAATTCATCACGGTAATACTGTTCGTTTATCTGCAGTTAGCATTGCTTTAGTTAATGAATAATGCTCTTAACGAGCAGATCTGTATGGAATAAAATAAGAAACAAGTAAGTAAGGAGAAATCGAAATTTTTCTTTTTTAAATTTTAAAATCAAGAGGAACCCCTACTAAACCGGCCCACTTGGCATACCAGTTCGTAAAATATTCGACAGCCTTCGAGTGCGCAATCAATTTATGGTCCCAGCAATGCCAATGGTGACATTGAGATCTTTCAAATGTTTTAAATCAGATCACTTCCAGCTGGAGTTTGAAGGAAAACAGGCTTTTAAAATGATCCCAGACTGAGAAGTGAAAATGGGAAAGAGGTATGCTTGGGGTTAATTTAGAGATATATATTTTAGGGCTATCCCACCAAAGAGAATATTTTTGTTCCATTTTTATTAAATGATTGTAGTTTGCCGAGTGGTGTTTTGCCTAAAAGCCGATAGTTTATTTCCAAATAACAGGTGGAGAAGAAAATTGAAATTCTTGGCTCATATCCACGAGTGAGATCTCAATTCTAAGGACTCATAAAATTATTTCCAGAGCATTGAATACATTTGTCTTTCATTACATAATCCATTAAAGAGATACAGGAAGAGTTGTGGTAGCGGTAACGATAGGCGGAGGACGAATAAAGTTAAACTAGCGGACGATCAAGCCTAATTGGTCACGTAGTCAGCCATCAAGGCAATCATTACCTACTGAACACTCCGAAAAATATCTCAGTGCTGGAAGTTCGAGACAATCAAAACTCAAAGAAAAACCAAAGTATTTAGGTTCTGAAGAAGTAGAAAAGCAAATGTAGGAGTAAATAGTAAACGTAGGAGGCATAAATTAGAGAAATATGAACCTTTGAATTAATTGAAAAGTAATATATATTAGACGAAACCTATTGCGGTACTAGATTAACGCAGCCAGGCGCAGTAGTAAGAATGTTTTGAGAAGAATTGCGTTGGGTAAAGCAGTAGAAAATCGCAGGGATTTGATGATAGGGACCTTGAAGACGTAAAGCAGACTTAAATGAAAACGTAGATGGTGAGCGTAATATTTCATAGCAGCGAAATATATTTCTTGAGGAGAGAATTTTAGCTTTTGATTGGAAGATAAGTTAGATTGGAAGTTTATGAGATATGGGTACCGACAAGAATGGAGATCATTCAATGGACGGAAAGAAAGACACGAAGAAGAGGCAGGTTGGGCTGGTTGGGAATGGAAGTATTGGGAGAAATTCTAAGAAGGCAGATGAAGTGAATGGATAATGTGTACTTACGGCACAGTTGTATGACACTCGCACGGTTAAGAGAAGTAGAACACTAAGAACATTAATAGAAGAGAAAATGAGGAGTAAGCGAGAAACAATAAGGAAAATAATAGACATTCTGCAAGAGATTCACGATGCGGATTCTTAGAAGATTTTTTGGTGCTCATCGATACCTACCTACGACTGATAGATCACGATTAATAATATTTACCTTAACCCATAAATGGTTTTATTGGGTGTATTTAAACCCCAGAAAATATTAATTGCATTCTATAGTCAAAATAAGGTGAAAAAACATTCTTTTTTGGGGCTGGTTTTGTTGTCTCAGCAAAAAAAAGTTCACCAATGGAATGCCAACAAAACTGACCGGAAATCTTTAAAATAACAAGCGAATGTACTGAGCCCTGCGTTTACAAGAGACGTGGTTTTCAAATTTAAGCTTTGTTTAAACGTTTTGATAATGGAGACTAAATTTTAATCCCCAAGTCGTGATAATCGTAAAAGCAAAACTTTCACCCCACACATCACTTTTTTCTGATTCTGGATTTCTAGCGACTTATCTGAAGTAGACGGTGCTTTATAGCATAAAATATATAATAAAAATAAACACAAATCATCGAATCGAGGAATTATTTTTCAATCTCTAACCTGAAAATATCACAGGAAATAATACGCAGTAGAAATCATTTTGATACATCCATCTGCTTAACTATGAAAACGAAAAATGGTTATAGACATGTGTCATATCATCGGTTCAGATTACGGCACAATTATTCTCTTTCATACAATAGCAAGGATCTGAAAGACCACCTTAAGTTTCGCAGCTAACACATCTACAACTCGAGTCAGCAGCAATGGTTTTTAAATATATCTTTACTCCTCGTCACACGTCTGATTTCCATGAGTATATGTTGAGCACATACAACAATCGTTTGACCAATATTTTTCTTTACTGAAAAAAGTTCAATCAAAATCGAATTCATTCAAAAGCTAAATCAAAAATAGTCTCCTAGCGTAAAGAATTCAACGCATGGATTCGTAAGAGTCAGAACAAAAGTATAGCTGGAAGAAAGAAGAAAGCTAGACGCTTAACTTCTAATTTTCATGAGATATCGTGAACAAATCCAAGGCACTTATGATGCTACTGAAACAATAATGATTGCCACAACCAGCTAGCTCTTTTGCCTTAATATACTAAGATGTAATAACATAGTCAAAGTCCAGTATTGCGAATTATGGAAAACGATGATCTCCTATGCTGCTGCCACTAATTAAATCCCCATATTGTATGTGCATTTCAACGGCTTTATCTCGTATTTTCAACCTGTACATCATTTCCATCTTTTATATAAAAACACAGGAAGTTGTTGACCACTATCCATTTAAAATCCCTGCTCATTACTTTTCTTAAATTATAATGACCCTTTGGAAAAACAAAAGACGAGCGCCTGATATGAATTAGATATAATCTCAGAGGTTGTTCCATTACTACCAACCCTGGGAGGAAAAATAAAAGGGTCGTTTATTTGAAAAACATGGGAGGGGCATCTAAGAGATTTGGAGCTGACGTCTTTTTAAAATGGATTCCGATGCATTCGTCTCGCTCGAGCCCGTCCTCAGGCAATGCCACTCGGGTGACCAATGGACTTTGAACCCCCACCCAAAACCTTCCCCGCCCACCTCCGAGAAACACCGAATTACATTTCGTCCTCCCCTGTGATGAAGGAATACCGAAGCAGTCGAGTCTGCATTTTTACGGTCGACCCAAGAGAGACGCGAAGGCTGCCCAGCCGCCGCTGTCCCCCACATGGAGACAGAAAAGAGAGTAATGCGACGTCCTCCGCGTCCTTGACGCCTGCGCAGCGGCACCCTTAAAGACGACGGACGCACATATCTCTCTTGGTCCTTTTTCACCCCGCTGGTCGAAAAAGAGCGTTTGGGAGGGGTAATCGGGCCAAGGACGAAACTCCGTTTTTGAACGGTTTTTCTTCATATTCGGGTGTTATCGACCTTCTTTTGAGAGAAGGGGAAATTATTTCAGGTATTTGCCAATAGCATTGGTTGTCGAATAGGCAGTCTGGTTTCGCTTTTTCTCCAAATCCGGTAACGGTCGCTGAATGCTTCGCAAGGTGTTTGATTTGAAGCCATGGAAGGCGAAAGGGTCCTTAAATAAAAGAGAACGGCCAAGTAGCAGGTAAATGCGACTCGGAAAGAAGCATTACCTTCCTCGTTAAAAATGCGTTCCACTCCACCTATGACATAGTGGAACGATCATATTATCGCACCCTCCTTGATCATTCCTAAGTGCTTTCATCTCCACATGAATTAATGTACTGTAATATAAGAGGTGATCAACATTCAAAGGAAAATGGACGCTGAAATTTTTTAATGTAGCCATCAAAATATTTATTTAACTAAAGGAAAACTTACCTCATAATTATAGAGACAACTACATGTATATTCATTGACCTGTGTTATAATGAAACTCACCACCGCGCTGCTACATGACATAGATCGTAGTAAATATGAAATTATAGCTGGAAATGTAGCAGCAAACTCTTTGGATAGTAGTATACATGTAGCAAACTTATCAGATAATACACCATTTTTAATTAATGATTGTGCAATGAAGATTCAACCATGAATTTAAATTATAGGGAACGATCAAAGGAAATTTTACACTATCGCCTAAGGTTGTCATTGATTGGCTGATATGAAACTCTACCAAACTAAAGATTAATTCCCTTTTACTTTTAATTCTCCTTTAGTGAAAATTCGGAAAACTATAATATGTGACAGACATATAGCAACTCCGTAGAATAAAATCAGTGTATCATGAATATATCTAATAGCACTTCGAATAACAGCTTTCCAGCCTCCCAGTTACTCTCGAGTAAATGCTACTTTAACTTGACAGTGCAAATTGAAAAAAAGGAAAAGTTTAAGAAGAATGTTTTAACCAAATTCAATCCATAAATCGGCAAGATATAGGAAACAAGACAAATTTAAATGAAAATATCAACGAAAGCGACGCCTATTCTATGATGTAAGGAAGAACCATATCATCTGCAATATAATGACGTCCCTATTTGCATTGCGAACCAGACGATGGGACTACCTATTCGTGGAGTTGGTCAAGTGACTCTGCATGAAAATTATGTGAGGTCAAGCGTAATAAACCGCTGAGGTAAAATCAATAATAAAACATTTCAAGAGTTGGTAAACTTCATTCATTTGTTTTTCTAAACAGGCCGTCACCAAACCTGGTTCGTTCCAACGAACCTCTCAAGGAGTCCTTCGAATTTTTTCATCTCGTTTCTCCCAAGGACTCGGGTGGGCTTTAGCAAATGGTAATGACCTGAATAAACATGGTAGATACTGAGTACACGATTCTACAATCAAGATCTGAAAGAGTAATCCCCCGACGACTATAAAGATATGTCACACGAGTTTGAAGTATCGATTGAAAAATATCACCCACTTTCCGACGACCGAAAGTTGTATCTAAAATTAAAATGTTTTCAGAAGACCTTAAATTAGCGAAGTCAACGAGTGAAGATTGAGTGCTCCATTTATTTTGTACTTCACAAGCATCTTTTGAGTGCAAACCTTCATCATTCCGCCGGACAGGAAATTGGAAAACATTTTATTCTCTTTCTGTGAGTGAAACACGTTGAATGTTATAGCATGAATTGAAAATGAAAATGACTTAATCATGAAATCCTTGAAAGCATAGTATAGGATGTTAAGACTAAGTTTAGGTTGTGCTAAGGCTATTGGCATTAGCCTAAAATAGAAGAAATCCAGTACGAAACCTTCCCCTTGGGAATGGGTAGATCAACGACCACTGAGAGTATTAGTTCACTCCTCTGGAATAATTTGGTTAATATAATAATTAGGAATAAATTATTTTAATTTACCGTTTTTAAAATGTTTCAAGATTATTGGGTTCCAGTTCTTACTTTTAGAACTATGAATAAACTAACAGAATGATACTTAATCTACCAAGCCGGCCCCGGTGGCGGCGGGGTAACGTCCTCGTCTGCCATTCCAAGGGTCGCGGGTTCGATTCCCGCCTGGGTGAGTTTCGCTCCATCTAGGGCTTGGGTGTTTGTAAATATGACCATTGTTATCGTTGTTAATAGTTCGATGTAAAGGCCAAAATGTGCTGTTTTCGGACTTATACTGAATAAATAAATAAATAAGCCCATATGTCGGTCGGCAAAATATCAAGGGACTTAACTCTCTAACCAGTTCTGAAATCGTTTTTGTCAATAAATATTGGCCTAAAGGAATGAATGCACATCATTTGGAACTCACGAAAATTGTCACTCAATATCATAAAACCAGTTCCATCGCATAGTTCGTGGCATCTTCAAGTGCAAATTACTAATATTACATGGGGGTACATTTATATAATAATGTAATATAATATTATGATAGTCTACCGCTTGAGAAAATTCTTGGATAAGCATACAACCGCTACATTTTCAAGGCTTGCCTGACAAACGTTAAGAAACATTGAATTCATAAAATCAATCACAATACATGGACCCTTGAATAAATATTATGCATTTTCAACTGCGTTTTACCAACAAATTTACAACATTAAACACTAAAATAAATAATGTATTTCTAATGTAAAATTATGGGTATCAAATACTGAATACGGCGATCGACGAACTCAAGCTGAGAGAAAAGTCAGTAACGCAATAGCAATTATTATCACCTTATTTAAACATAAGATTGACTGTTTAAATTACCACAGAAAATTTTTTTTAAATACTGCTGAGTGTGTTTTATGAGTTAAATAATTTGACAACAACGGAAAGAAATATCAGGTAACGGATTACGTTTAAGGTGGGTGTATTAAGTAAAAATGATGATTTATTTTATTTACAGAGAAAATAACTATTTTCAGTCGCCATTTACCCTAGCTATAACACTGATCCTGAATAATATAGACTAAAACCCTGAGAATAGTATAGAATTTCGAAAAGAGAGATTTACTAATATTTTGAAGAAAATCATTCGACTCATTTAGCTACACCCGCAAGGGAGATCTATCGTTAGGAAAATAGGCTCCTCTCTTAAAATATGGCACTACTAGTGAAGTATAGTGTCCACGCAGGATTTCGTTGGAGCATTTTGAAAACCCTCTTTCAGAAGTTGGAAAGCGAGTTCACATCACGGAGATATAAAGTGCGCTTAATTTACTTTATACCGATTGCCCCACTTTTCCTCAGAATAGACCTTCCTCAACCAATAAACATCGCAAAAGGAAAAGAGGGCGGGTCCCGTCCAAGTTTAGGGCTAAGGTTCTTCCTCTCCACAACTAGGGCAGACAGATTTCAACGATACTCTCTGAGATTTACGAAGTTCTTATTTCGACATCCAGGTGTGAATCCAGTTTAGCATCGTCACTTATCCGTTTCACAATCCATGGGTAAACACGTTCGTTCAGTTTCGAACAGCGCTGGAGTAAACTTTAATTATTTTATTCCTTGCTGAATACCCAATCTACTAAAATAAAATTTTCAAGTTATACGCTTACGGATAGGATATAGTAGGGATGACAAACTCGTAGTTACCTTGTCAACAATAATCAAGTTTTGTTTAGCGTAGTTGCGAGTCTGGAAACTGGGGGCGAAACGAATTGGGAGGATAGGCTTTAGAGTGCCCAGTGATTCAGGGGCGTGGTGCATTGGCCAATACAAAACCTAAATAGAGTTTACATTACAAGAGATGTATTGCATTTTCTTAAGTGTAAGAAGATGGGAAGGGAGATAAGTAGGAAGGCGCTGTCGCGAAACGGAATTTTTGGCAAGAATAGAGCAGGAATTGCATCTGACACAGTTTCATGATGTCAGGGAGATTTTGGGATTTGGATTGAATTTAGAAATGGACCTGGTGGTTTTAAGAATATTTGAAAGATTTTCTGAACGTTGAAATGTGACAGAGAGGCATTTGTAAATTAAGTTGGTGCTGGTTTTGTTGTTGGAAAGGATCGGGTAAAGTACAATCTTAAGGCACTGCACACCATGGAAGTAAGTAATGCAAATGAAAATAGTTCCTTTTTTCCCATTATAGGATGTTGTGTGGGTGCATATATGCTTGAGGATTTTTTGTGCCGAAGGTATTCCGGATAACCTCGTCGGAAAAGAGAGCCTTGAAAGGAATTTATTTGGGGAATTACGGTTGTTGCAGATGCAGTGGCCTCGGATATAAAGAGAATATGGAATTGACTGCTTAGCATGCAGAGGCTGACAGTTATTTAAGTGAAGATAGAGTTGTTTGTTTGTTGGTTTGATATGGACAACAGGGTGGAATTTGTTGTTGAGAAGGGAGATTTGGACACCTAAAAATGTGATTTGAGTTGAGGAAATGGTAGGTGTGAAGGAAACTGAGGATTTTTTATTAAGGGAAGTGATAAAAGCTTTAAGGGAGTCCATACTAAGTTGCTAAATGAGAAAAATAACATCAGTATATATCAAAGCCAAAGTGAGGGTTTCAGCGTGTGGTGGGAGAGAAAATTTTGTCCGAGGTGGAATTTGGCTTAAGAAGGACTAAACCTACTTTCCATTGCGCAACCTTTGATTTGGATGTAGTGGCTAATTTTAAATGTGAAAGAATTGCGTGTTAGAATGAATTGAGTAAGTTTTAAAAGGAAAACTGTGCTAGGGAATTGTGGAATGGGGCGTTTGGAAAGGAAATGTTGGAGAGAGGAGAGACCTTCCTCGTGGGGGATTGACAGAGCATATAGAGTGAGGCCACATCAATAATGGCAATATTCATCTGTATTTTGGGGAAAAGAAATTGAATTGAATTTTTTAGGAAATGGCAATTGCCTTTAATGCATGATGGCAGGGATTGAACAAATGGTTTGAAATGTTAGTCAAAATTTGCGGAGATGTGTCCTGTTGGATATTTTCGGGAAGACACATTGGGTCGGCCTGACATGCTAGGTTTATGAATTTTTGGAAGTATGCAGAACCTATGGGTGCTTTGATAGGAATTACCATTTGTTCCATACAGCCATTCAATGAATAACTGCCAATAAGCATCAAAGTGAAAAAGTTGAACTTTGTCAAATGAAGCCCAATCGGATGTTCAATCAAAATTAGACCTAAGTCAATATTATACTTTGAATGACTGATAGAATTATGAGTCAAAAATACTAAAAACAGTGTTCAAAACTTCCAATTAGGTGATAAATATACGAATTCTGGTCTTAAATTATTTTAATAAGAGCCAATAAGAAATAAAAGTTAACATGTTTTCTTTCTCACAAAAATTCCCTTGCAATTATCTTGTACAGAAAAGCTTGATAATCCAACAGCAAGAAAGATTGTGCATTGAGGCGATGCATCTTAATTCAAAAATCTTCCTTTAATCGATACCTAGTGATTAAAAAAATAAAGCCGAAGACAGTATTGAAAACTTGGACAATATTTGCAGATTTTACAGCACTTGGTGGCCCTAAACCTTCATCAGTCATTTATGCATTCATTCGCCGAATTCATTGATGCATCGAAACAGAGTTCCACCTTTTTCGGGACGTTAAAAGAGAGTCCACGGCCATGAAGCCAGTGATGGAAGGTGAATATCTAATTACTATAATGACGCCGGAAATTTAATATTTTAGGTTTAATGCCAAGGCTAAAGCACGGAAAGGCATATGCTATCGATATCGTTTCCCTTGTATTAAACAAAGCTCTGGAGTAAGTATGAGGGGAGTAACACTTTCCTTCACCGATTTAGCCTTAAAAAGATACTTTCATTTGGAAATAACGGCTTTTTGGTAAAATTAATTTTTTTGCAAGTCAGACATACCCAAATTAGCAAACTTATTCCCATTAGCTGAAATACAACTGAAATGCTATTCATGAATAATTATCATATTATTTTTTTAAAATAAAGAATCATGAGATAACCTGAGGTGACAAAAGTATGGGGGATAGCGTCAGAAGCATAGCTCAGGAAAAAAGCAGGAACTTAGGATATTTTACTTACAAATGTGATCCACAACTTACACCTCCAATAAATTAGCATACCAGGCCAGATGAAGGAGGGAAGGATATTTCAGATACAGATCCCAAGCTTTCCCAAGGACAAATTTAAGCTGCAAAGTGTTTCAAAATGAAAATCAAAGTAAAAATCAAAATAATCTTTATGCCTTTTTACACCTTTATACCTCTGCTTCCGACTGATATTTTTATGAACTCTACGTACCAGGTTCGACTTACTTGGGCTTTCATGATCTTATCGTTGAGATGTTTCGGATCGAGTCAATATGCGTTTAAAGTTATTATAACCTTGCTAAACTTTGCATCTATTAACTGGTGTTAAGGTGAAAATATGATTTGAATTGTGACGGTACCATAAAAACTCGGTTTCACTATCCCTGATTATTATAAAGCCAATTCAATCGCTAATGCTATCCCTTACGTATTTTTTGCACTGCACAGAAAACTTTTCCACTTAATAAGTTTTGGTTAGTCAGATTGACCATTTTCCTCAATGTCCACCTCTGTGGAATACGCGGGAATTGCAAGAGATAAAGTAGAATAAATGTTTTTGGAGGGTTGTACATGCTACCTGCTCCTGCTATTGTATATGCTGTCTGGTGCAATATCTTGAAATATTGTTCTGAAGATGAAAACATCTGGTACAATCGTTCTGGAGGGCATTTCTTTAAAATATAAAAAAAAAATTTGAAGGCTTCGTCAATAGAAAGTAAACAATTCAGATCCGAAGCCCGAGTAAATTCCAGGAATCTGATTAATTATTCAAACCATTTTACTGTGGGCAATATACCGTTTAAGTTAGGTTCTGCATAGACAAAAATAATAAACAATTTACCAGTAAATTAATTACTGAAACAAATTAAAGATAAATACGTAGTTTCTTTAAAACTTAGATTTTAATGATCTTTAACAATACCAAGATGGCTTAGCAAATCGATGAGTCACAGTCAGTCAAGAACTACTTTACTGTGACTCTTGAAACTTTAAAACACCCTCTTTGACTTAAATTGTTTTTACGACAAAATGAGTCTCGGTGCACTGCGTTCTCTCGGCCTTGTTATTGCATAATTTTCCACAGTTTGAATTTCGACTACACTTCTAACTTTAATACACCTTTAATAAAATAGCCGCACTGTTATTAAAAGCAATTATTTTTCGCGCGACGAGAACACATATTAAAGCCCGTATGGCTTGCGAAAATGTTTTTTTATTTTTTTCCTGTGCCTCACTGTTAGCAAACACGTGTAACCTTACTCACTGATGACA
The DNA here is from genome assembly GCF_022747635.1 of Hetaerina americana. Taxonomy (NCBI): domain Eukaryota; kingdom Metazoa; phylum Arthropoda; class Insecta; order Odonata; family Calopterygidae; genus Hetaerina; species Hetaerina americana. Next base: position 27,584,862 of record NW_027287427.1, on the reverse strand, counting down.
TCACAATCGCCTTTACTCCTGCCGGCCTACCCGACCAATGCCTTCTTTGTATTCTAATTCCATTGGCGCGCCGACTCACGGTAAGGTATACTAAATACGAGCACTAGAGTTGAAAATGGTGAAGGGCGTGAAGAATAATGTGCAACTCAGCAAGCTCCATTTATAAACGTGCCACGGCAACGCTCCGCCAAACCAGAAGCAATGGACCGTCTTAATTGCGAAACCTAGAGGGACGGAGAAGGAATCGGCGTGGTGACTAGCCTACTGACTTCCAATCCCGAGGGATTAGTTTTCAATGGCATTCCTGGTTGTGCAAAGGCGATGCATGGAGAGCATTTCATGATTTCCGTCCTTCGGATGGAACGTTAAACCGATCAGCCCTTTCGCACCTTTTCTGGACCAACGCCGAAACCGGACTTCTCTCCGTCCTTTCTCTTGACTTGAGGATTCCTTCTCTATTAAACATTCCCCATCCTCGACAGTCGATCATCATCCAAAATGAGTTCTAAAAATACTAAAAAGCTGGAGAATAATCCTTAAAAAAAATACTAAAAAATGGAGAAGAAGGTATGGCACCACAGCACGGCGAACCAAGAGAGAAACGATATATTCTCCGTTTCTTTAAAAATATACACTTTGATAACATAAAACTCTCAAAACAATTCATCAAAATTAAACAAGAATTAACAGGGTCCGTTCAATGAATATCGGGACTGGTTCCCTGTATCCTCATCGGAGCGGTGCATGAGGGTCCGACCGGTCGGCTCGGTAGAGGGGTCCCCCACCACTCAGGCGCACTTTAGTTCAGTCACCTCCGGGCATGTGTTGAGACAGGAGGTGGATTTTTGTGACGTGTGATTACTTGTAGTGTCGTCACGCCAGCATGGAGCGCACCGTCGAGCAACGCAACGCTGTGAAGTTTTGCGTTAAACTCGGAAAATCCGCGTCGGAGACCCTTGAACTCATTAAACAGGCTTATGGGGATGATGCCGTAAGCCGCACAAGAGTTTTTGAGTTGCACAAAATGTTTAAGTAAGGCCGGGGGCTCGTCGAAGACAAGCACCGCGTCGGACGTCCGACGACCACTCGAACCGATGCTCAGGTTACCAAAGTGAAACACATTTTAGACTCTTGACAAGCGTTTAACCATCGTCCTTATCAGTGAGGAGACTGGCCTTTCAGTCGGAACCGTCCACACTATTGTAACAGAGGATATTGCGAATAGGAAAGTGTTCGCCAAGCTGGTGCCGAAAGTCTTGAGCGAGGAACAAAAACTGATGCGGGTGCAAATTTCGTAAGAAATATTGGACTGCGATCAGGGAGATGAAGATTTTCTCGAAACGTCATTACCTAAACGGATAGCTCAAAAGGACCTGAAAAGATATCGGTTCGACCCCATCGAGGCGGTTCAAGCGGCGACGACAAAGGCTCTCAACAGTATTCCGGAAACCGACCTTCAGCGGGCTTTTGACAACTGACAGACGCGCCGAACTAAGTGTATCGATGCAGGACGAATGTATCTTGAAGATTATTAAGTAACTGCAATGATAACTGCAATTAATTTTGATTTTTGGAACCAGCCCCGATACTTATTAAACGGACCCTGTATTATAAATATGGGTAGTAGTAGTTTTGAGTGTTTTAGGGTGCGTCGACAGTTAAGGTCATTTTGCACCACACATTAAAATTAAAACTAAAATTCCTTTATAATTAGGAATAAATAAATACGATTAAATAAATAAATAAATAATTGTTAAAATCAAAAGGCATTAAAATTATGAGATCCAAAACTATAGCTGCCTCATTAAACCAGTTGCCCTTAAAAAATTTAAGACTCGATTTATGAACCCAGAGTCATCCCCTAAAATATAACTTAAGTCTCCCTTAAATTAAACATGTCTCTGGTCCTTTGGTATGTTCTACATTCCGTCAGGATATGTTTTATTGTCAGGGGTTGGAGGCACTCATTGCAGTGCAATCCTTACTAGTAGTTTGAACCACCTGACTGAGAGTTTTGAGAAAGCTTCTACAAATGAAATTAACAATTTTAAGTGAGCAAATCATATGTAATTAAGTTTCTGACTACTTAAAGCATTACCTCCAACAGTTCCTTAGAGTTCAATCCACAGATCTAAGGAGTATCTCCTGTATCATCGGTCATTGTCTTTGTTATTAATTTATTGCCTTCAATGGGAATTTTAACAGCATCTTCGCCAACATTTCCATTAATACATTGGGCCATTAATACAAAAGAGAAGAAAGAGAAAAAGGTTACTGGGATAGCTTTAAAGTAGATTGGTATACTTTGAATTTCATCCTGTAACCTTCGAAATTTTTGTGTGACTTTTTTTCATGCCTTAGCAAAATTTGAGGTACTTTCGCTGGGACGTCTCTTAAATTTTTACTCTGTCATAACAAAACTCAAGTTTTCCGGAACTCCTGCTTAGTTTGAGCATTAACGTTCTACCTCCACAGCAAAATTCTTCACCAATTCATTTTGCCTATCCAGTGATTATTTTTATATATAGCCACAGTATTATACACAATATATAGGAAAAGCAGCAAGCTCCCTTCAATGAGAAAAATACCCCAGATCTAGTCTTAGAAATTAGAAAATGACGAGGCCATAGTGCAGAGACATGGGTGTAGAGTGCACCGAACTCCCAACAGACGTAAGGTACGGGCGGTGGCACCAACCGAGAAATAGGTACTAATCGGGGGAAACTTGGTGTTACAGAAAAATGTGCGGATAATTGATTGCAATAACCTGCGAAGGAAATGATGCTATGGAAAATTGGGCAAACAGGGAATTGGCTCATTTTGAGACATAAAATTATGTTGAACACAAGGAAATGTGGAAGGAAGATGGAAAGGGGAGTAGTGAGGGGGAAGTACCCCAGCGTCATGAAACTAGGGAGAATCTACAGACGATAAGGATAAAGCCATAAGCGATAAAGGTAGCCAACTTAAGGATTATGTAGAGGTCAATTAGGCCTCTACTAGGAATAATCCCTACCAATGATAACTATGAGTTAAAAATACTTGTGACGCGCAAGATGTTGGATTGGGCTTGAATAATTATTTACGTTCTTTCCTGTGAATTATTCGTAATTTAAACTATTAGATTCTTGACGTACGATCAATGCCTTTATTGTTCAATCATATCTGTCTTAAAATTCCATGAAGTCATTTTTACTATACAGTGGATACCAAGGGTAAATTTTTCACTTGCATAATTTAGTGAATTTAAATTGATACCTAAGATTCTCCTGCTTTTCGTAAAATATCGGAGGGAATACCGTACACTCAGGATAATGCCTGTCCTCGAGGCAGGGACAGGAAATTATGTCGCCACCTTTGAAACAAATCCATAACCTTTTTAGGCGAAAAACTTCATTCATGGTGGCAGCTCACTTGACGAAAAGTGGGTAACCAGTAGTGAACCACAGTCCACACCCTTTTCTGAGCAATACGCTTCCGCTAAAAGAGTAAGTGTCGGTTCTCTGAGGGCCGACCCTACATACACCCTCAGCTTCATCTATCCTAATCCTATCCCGGCCACATTTCACTCTCCCCTTTCAGCACTCTCACGACAGGTCCCACCCTTCGCACTCCTTCACATTCCTTTTTGTCACCGACCCTCACCCACGAACACCCTTCCCTACCTCTGTACAACCATCTAGGTTTAACCCCTCCGAAGCAGCTCTGCACTGGACGTGTGGCATCCTAAATCTATTTGGTTTTCCCAAAGGCGGCTGTTGATACTTGCCCGTTGCCAACATTTCGGTCTGAGTGGTTGCCCCTACAAGCGGTAAATTTCAATGCCTAAGAAATGGCAGAGTGTATTTTTACTCCACGAGATGGAATTACTGACATCGATTTCAGACTTCCAGTGGAAATGAAGCTCGCAGTAATGGTCGCATCTCAGCTCTGCCTGCCTCTTACGCAGGAGTATTCTAGGTCTTAAATTTATTTGTGATTCCTGAAATAAGAGCCCTCACTCCCACTACTCAAACGACCGAAGCTACACAGCGCTAAAAATGGTCATCTGTGACACAATGGAAAACAGGAATGCCATAAGGATTTGTAACGATAGGAACATTGAAAATACTGGCAGGGCAATTTAACACTTGAGCGAGACTGTCACTAATTAAATAATATTTAATTCATTTCGTTATTCCAGAATGCTTTGATCAACATATTTTTGAATATTGCCACTTTTTTAAGGTAAAGACTAATGTGAAAGATTAATAATACATTACAGTTAAAACTTTACGTTTCTCAGACAACATTTTGGGACCTTCGCTGATGTAATGACTGTCGCACAAGACCCGCAATCCGCAGATTAGTCACTGTTAAATGATTCAAAGCAGAACATTTTTTGTGAAAAGTAAAAGGAAAACAAAATTATTAAACAATAAAATCGCTCGTCTTCCATGAAGGATTAATTCAGATTGAGGAAGTGCATACTTTAGTTGAAATGATCTCTTGGTATCTTGCGCAGAGACTTGGTAAATACAGAGAATTCTCAAAGTACCAAACAGCATTTACTAAAAGGTACATAATAGTAATACAAGGAAAACAGTACCTATTCTACCATAACAGTACCATAATACAAACGACGCAATCTGATTTTCTTAAGTTATAATTAATTCTTCAGAGAGGCAAAATTAGGTTCTTAAAACTATTAAGAGATCCAACTACTTCTCAGAATGAACCTCCAACAGTTCAGCGGTATACAATTAATCAATGGGATACAGTAAATATTAATAATAAGGCCAAAGAATAAAGTAGCGGTGCTTTTGTATTTTCCTTATTTTAGTTACTTATACTTGCGGAATTTTCCAATTCTACTCTTTCCAAAGCAAAACTTGTAATCAAATTCGCTTAGCAGGCGACTTTGTTCAACCCGAAGGTTCCCGACTCCATTTAATCAGTCGTTTGAAACTAGCAGAAAAATAGTTCCCCTTTTGTCATATTTCTAAGGATTTCGATTGTTCTTAAGCAGTAGCAAACTCATATAGTCGTCCTTCAGATGAACACAGGCAGTTCACGTAAAATGTGCATTATCTTTCCCTTTTTACTCAAGGGCTTCCCTGAAAATTAACGGCTCGCTGAAAGGAACGCGTTAAACTAGAACTTTTAATCGCAAATCGCCGCAATTTCTTTCACATTAAAATTTCACAGCCTCTTTTCAGTGCTCATTACTTTATTGCACCTTGTAAATTATCCGCAACCCTTTCGAAGACCTTCCGGGAAGCTATGAAAAAGTCACCGTTTTTGGATTACTTTAACGGGGAAGTGTCGGCAGGGCGTAAAGGGAAAACTCTCAAGAAGCCTCCGTGGCATTTCTTTCACTGATGCCGACCCTAAAAGTACTTCTATGTATTAACGACACCCAAGTGATAAACGAAGGATTATAGAGAGAATACTCTGCAAAAATGACTACTTCCAGAAAACTTTGTCGTCAATGAGTTCACTAATTTAACGAAAAATATAAGGTTCGTATTCCAGCAACGTGACAATATAGGTCGAGGAAATCTTCACTGATATTCTAATACTGACAATATGAGTATCTGAAAGTTTTCTTGCTACCGTTTTGACCGTGTGTTGAAATGAAATGGGGAAAAAATGGACAGCAAAACTATTAAAATTATCATAGAATTTCTTCATGAATTTCCATATCAGCGGTGCATTTTCCATTATTGTATTGAAAAGATTTGTATTTACCACCGAGCCTCCAAAAGTAACTCCAATGAAGCATGTGCCCAAAAACGTTATTTAGAAAATCCTCTGATTGCACGAAAAAGACAACTATGAAAAATGGAACGATACCATTCCTACGATAATACGCGCTAAGTTAACAAAAAATATGCTCAATAAAAAATCAATCCTCGCCAAGATAGTACGGGTATAAATTCCCATCAATTACTTATTCCCATTAGAGTATACGTGTATTTTATCACAAGGATAATTTAAGAATCTCCTGCTATTCACATTTTCTTTCCATAGTCAAGATATTTAAGTTTATCAGCACATTTCGTACATTTCCACTTAAATGCAACGCAGATAAATACATCAATAATATAGGACAATGGAACACAATAGAATTCATTTTATACGCGTTAACTTCCAAACCTACACTACACCCCCCCCCCCAATCCCCCCCGTGCGCACATATGTGCTCCAAGGGCGAGATCCTCAACTGTCAGCTCGCCTACGACAAATCCCCAGTGCAACACTTCACAGAGTATGTGTGTCGCTGCACTGGCGTACTTGACACCTATAGCTTACGTACAGTTCTAACGTCACATGAAAAAATGTGAGAGAAGATAGTGTACGCCCATAATCGGAAGGGCAAAGGCAACGTACAACACAGCACAACGGTAAAAGGCAAGTAGGGAAACGCATGTTGAAACTGGTAGGCGTGAGTCGACCTCAACAGCTGCTCCATGCAACGTGAATGCTAGACAAAACGCCCGAAGAGGAAGTCAGAACAAAAGTGAATACGATTCTTAACCCGCACGGACTGCTACTCGTACTTTGAATGCGAAGCAGAATCCGAGAAAATCACGGATCACAGCTAAGTGATTTTTTGGAGATATTCATTGTAATAAGAAGGACATACACTATATTATTTGCTTTTATCGTATAGTTTTATAGTGTAGGGCGCATTTTTATAGTATAGTATAGTTAGGGTCGGCTTATCAAGGTGAGATGCGATCAACTTTTTCTTACATGTTATAATTCGGTTGAAATACGTGAATATGATTGCAAAGGGCTCAGCTGAGACTTCGGCAAAAGTGCAGTGCTTTTTAAAGTAATTTTTATTGTATGGAGTAAATGGTGTACAAACAAAATTTAGTAGATTAAGTATGAAATAACAGATCATTTATTCAATAGCTGGTAACAAACAACTAGTAAAACCTTTCAGGTCTCTAAACACTATGAAGAGGAGCAGAAAGAGAAAAATATTAAAACGACTGAAATCCCGAGGGAAAAAACAGAAAAGACTTTACCACTAAGAGTTGCTTTAGATTATTATTTTAATCAGGGCAAATTTACATTTCCGAGATTCCCGAGTAATGCAGGGGAGACCAAACGAAGTTGAAAGCAAGCTTAACCCATGAATTTCACATTGGTATATCAAGGAATCTACTGGGGTGAAAAGATTTGCAGCATAACAACTGTTGGATATATAGGGATAGCCACACGCTTTACTTCATTCAGCGAGGCAACACAAGTAAATCGACAAAAGTAACCAAACGTAGATTTTTTATGACATCGGCGCACCTACAGGATAGAATGACTGTTGCACTTCTTATTGCAGCAAAGAATGGAAAGGTACGGGGAGAAGTTATGGTAAGAAAGTAGAGAATTCCGAGTCAAGTTTGAGCGGCTAAGAGATAAGTATGCTTTGGAGCATAATTTGCTAAGCAGAAGCTAAGCATAAGCTACGCTTTCCAAAATAAGTAATAAAATAATATAATTTTGTAATAATTGAAATTCAATGGAATTGTTATTTTTTGAATGATCGCCACTGATAAATGATTAAAAAATCAATCATCTTGTAAATCATTATTACATATTAACTAATTTTTCATAGTTTAAATGAAAGTGTGAATGTTATTTTCCCATTTCCCATTTCAGATCAAAAACATCTTTTGTCACAATTTGTACTCAAGCATATTCTTATTTATGGAGGTTTGCTGAGCGACGAGAAGGCTTTAAGTTTCAAGCTCCAGTGTTACAGCTTAACCTCTTATCTGTATACTGAGTACTCCATTGAAACACTGAAAAACCATTGCCGGTACCTGAATATACGCTAACCTGAAAAGAGCCAGGTACATATACTATACAGTAAGCTAATCGGGCAATGGTAAGACTTGGAAATAATGGTACACACATGAAACCTATTTAAATATGAACAAACTTAATATTACCTGTATGTAATTTACACTTTCAGGCTTTACTTCGTGGAATTGCACAATGCCCATATTAAATTAGTTTGTAATTTTCCACCGACATTATATTAGTCTGAACATTAAGTTTCTGTATTATGATAGATCACAAATTGAGGAAAGTATGATTCCCGATGACTTTAAGTAACAACGGATATACCCAAGTCTCATGACTTTTCAGGTACCAGATCTTCCTGGAAAATCAATGTGTGAATATTAAACGCCGCAGTACTTAGTGCTTCAGAGTACGTCGGGAGCTCTATCTTCAAATACCAAACGAAGCTTCGGATTGACGACTGTTGTTTCAAATAAAATAAGATGAAATTATCATTTAGTCTTGTGATAAGTAAAGAGTGGATCATATTTTTATATTTTTTCTGCGATGCATTTCAAAATTGACGGTACAAAACCTAAAAATCCTGAGGGAATAGATGCTTACCGATGGACCTGCTCAAAGAAAATGGATGCTCTGGGGAAGAAGAGTAGATATAATTCTAAAATCTATGATTACAGCTGAATTTAAAAAATAACAATTGTCACACGAAGATTCTTTAGACTTCAAGCTGGTTGATTATCAGCTTAATTTGGTCTCCACAAGTCTAAAAAAGTCATTTCCGAGTAAATCACAAAGCAAAATCATGATACCAGACGGCGCAACATTAGTGTAAACATGACCGCTCCACTCTCAACATGCACCATAGAGAAACAGCGATCACTCATTCGTTCATCCAGTCACAAGGGGGGTGAAACATATCTAAATTCATCGACGAATGAAAGTTCAAAATGGTGATGCAAGTATTTCATTTTAGCAATGAAGTTTGGACTAGAGGTTCCCAGACAATATCATTCCTTATCAGACTCCCCTCGACCAGGTCAAACAGTCTGCGTTGTGATGGCAGGCCCTTTTAGATCAGTTGAACATATGGTTTTTCTATAGGTATCCTTGAACTTTCAAAGCGCCGAAATACTTCTATTGTACGCCAAGAGAACTACACGTGAAAATTGTATGAGTGAAAAGAGAACTGAAGATCCTGATTGGAAAGGTACTTTTAAGAGTGTAACAATAGGTAATAAAGCGTATTGATATTCTGGGATCATTTTCGATCAAGTCAACTCAACGCAAACACCTAGTCTCCAATATGAAGAAATAATGAGGATCAGATATAGATCCCCAAACACGACCCGTGCCTGATCCGGACTCTAGTCGTGGAATATGAGAAATCTAGAGAATCACCTCCACACACTTAGAAAACGAGACATCAGGCGTGCAGAAAATCCGTCCACCTGACAAATTTGGAAATCTCACCGATTCAAGGGTGGCAATAACGCCATTCTCCTCGAGTGTACGTCAACGCAAAATGCGGCGGGAATAAGGGAAGGGGAAAGACTGAGGAGGCGGAGGAGAGGAGAAAGGTTTGGAACAAGGGGGGGTGTCGAAGGAACCCGAGAGGGGCGGTGAAAAGAAAGGGGCGGACACGGAGAAAGGTCCGAGAAGAGAAACAGGAGGAGGAGTAGGAAGAAGGATGAGGAAGTGGAGGAAGAAAGGGTTGGCCGTGACGTCACAGGGTCAATGCACCTGTCGGTATGGCGATGGCTCGGCCATCGGGGGAGGGACGGAGTAGAGGGAAGCGGAGAAGTGGGAGGGGGGAGGAGAGTTGGGTGGATGGTTATAAGGAAGAGTTTCCCTCCTCCAGAGAGGGGGGTTGGGAGAGTAAAGGGGCCTTTTGAAGAGGTACAGTTACGTGGAGTACTCGGAGGTGGAGGAGGCGAGAGGTAGCGTGGGGAGGAAGGAGAGAGAGGGTGTGGGAGAGGTGAAGACACTAGAGGCACACTTTCGATGCCAGAGATTTGTTTCCTTTGAATTTTAATTCCCACGAGTGACGTGGCGGCCTTCCTGGCCATTCGCAGGATTTCGCGGGAGGACGCAATGCACAAACGAAAATCAAGAATCCTTTCTGACGGAATTTCCCTGAATAATTACGAAAAGGGTTAAGTCGTGCTGGCGTGGGTTTTTCGCGAAGAATGCGCCGGGAAGGCCCTCGGCAAATGAGACAGCGAGTTCCCAGCTGCGCGAGCGATGTTGTCAAATCGTATTTTGAAGGGTCGTGGGCCCTCATGTGGCAGGACAGTATGCTTTCTTGACCGTGAACTTGGAGTTTTTGAAATTATTATCATTCAAATGACCTAAGGCGTATGCTGCCTTTTTAAAGACGCAAAGCAGCTTGAATTTTGATTAATCCCTTGTAGAAAGGAAATATAATCGAGTGATAAATCATGTAGAAATAGAGGAGATGCTTATTCTCCAACAGCATGATTTGAGTTTATTTTGCTTTGACTTAAATGGCTGCTTGAATTGAAACAAGTCACTTCTGTTTTTCCCGATTTACAGCGAGCCATATCGTCTTTGAATTAAAACACAGTTACCCACTATGAAACTATCTATATGAATACAGCACAGAGAACTCTGGACTACTTAAATCTACATGACAACAGAGAGCATTTGGTTTCTTAACCAATTGTATTCAAAACTCCTTTTTGTAGTTTCTTTTTAGTTAGAAAGTACATGAGGCCTACTGAGTTCGACGTGAAAGTATATGAGATTGAAGAGTTAGTTTTTCAGAAAAATGAGGCACTGCAGTATGCTCTACTCGCTAGCGCAGTGCTTACATTACGAAATAATGGCCATAGCTAATATCAAACTTAATAAGAGGAATATTCCAATTTCGAGGAAAAATAAGATCCACTAACGGGAAACGTAACAACAATCCTTGGTAATGTACAATTAATCATATTTATTAACTTTGATGAGTACACTGAAATGACCGATGCCGACCTTTAAATGCTTTGGCTATTTTTAGTCCCGCTGTCTTCCTGAATGGGCTAATTATTCAACTTGACCTTGAGTAACGGTAGATGACTCGTTTTGGAGATCATTCCAGCCGGGAGTCACGTGGATAAAGGACGCTTTGAAGGAGAGGAATGAGATTATAAGGTGTTGACACGAGGAGATCGAAAGGCCAGCTCTCTCCAGCATAACAACTGCAGGAATTCCATTGGAGATCCGCGGAGGCCTAAAACTGTTTGCTTCCCACAGTCCCCCGGGATGGGCACGTTTTAAGTGGTCAACAGATCTTGCAAGTTCATGCGGAAAATACAACACACGCACGTAAATACACGTTGAAAATGAAATCAAAAAATAATGGAAATGGATGTAGAGTTTTGGATGTAGTTTTCTTTTAAGTACGATAAAAGCTTGAAGCAAAATTCAGTAGTTTGTTATCACATGTATAATGAAATTACGTGTACCTAACAAGTTCATTACGTGCCATCCGCGGGTATGCGGGAATTAAATACACAATAAGGTTCAATTAAACACATTCCATGGTATCCAATAAAAACTTGTCAATTTTTATTGGCGAGGAGATTGCTATAATGTGATTTTAATAATTCGAACGGATGTAGTCAAATATACGAAATTAACGTTAAATACACAAAATCCTCCTCTCTCCGCCGGCTTTGTCACTGACCAAAAACTTATGCAAATAAATTACATTAATGTAGAAATACGGTAATTTGAATATTATTACATTATTGTAACAGGATGAAAAGATAAATGGTATTAATATTTGAAAGGAAACAAACCTAAATTTAGAGACAAGAACCAATTGTTGATGTTATTCAGCATTTTAAAATGTATTGTAAAAGGGGAGTGCAGATCAAATCTCAAGAACATTTTAGCATGTGAAAATGAACAAAATAATTGGTAATTCCGGGATCACGAGAGAATCAGCTTTTACTAATTAGGTCTCAATAAGTTTCACAGAAAATCTGCTGACTATGGTCGGCTCAGTTGGAAGTTTAATAACGAGAAGTTGTTTATTCTCCAAAGGAAAATGTTTCTTATATGTTCAAGTTTCATCGAATTTTCCGAATATAATTTATAATGAGATACATTATAACTTAGTTGAGTTGGTGGGTATATCGGTGAGCGGAAGTTGACAACACACCCTTCATATCCGCCTAAACAGGGTAAAGATATTTCTATCCTAGCATGTTTTCTATTTTTTTCTATTCAATTCTAAAATTCTTGATATGGTTTGTCGAATTTCGGCTACGCCAGTTTCTTTGTGCTGACCTTCAAGATATTTATAGGCAGTGAATATTTTCCCCATAGATATTTGTTTTCTCAGTCGACGTCTTGAAATAGCCAAGTAACTTGATAAATTCGTTTGCAAACGTTTCATTTCAAACTGTATGACTAACGTTAACTCAAGAGTTTCTTTCTTCAAAGAGCGGAAAATAGTCTCATCTAATTCTCCATTAAAAAACGTTCACTTGATCAATTTAAATTTATATCGGTCATATATTATCACCAGATAGAATGTAGCCAATCAGGTTTAAAGGGCATGTTTTTGTATTTTCAATGAAAATAACTATTTTAGCGATGAGAATTTTGATTTTAAGCAAAATAAGTAATAATAACCTGAAATGAATTGGAATATTTTACAAGTAAAAATAAATTAATAAATTTTACAAGTAAATTGATAAACAATATCTCCCAAGTTAGGGTTGTCCCTGCTAGATAAAATGATCAGAAGAAGTGAGTATAAATATTTCAGATGGTCTGAAGCTTCTGATTTCACCCACTAGACTCGCCAATTTGGCGTAATTATTGCCTTAAGCTCTGGTTTGTTGCAAATTAACATTTCAGAATCAATATCATTATGCAAAAAATAAACTTCGAAAACGGCGAGTATACTAATTTTTTTTAAATTGCCATAATTTATGAAAAATATTCCAAACAACATTTTATTGCACCGTTACTATTCCAACCAAAACTTATTTTTTCCTGGTATTTAAAAAAATATAAAGTTATATAAAATATATAAGCAAATAAAATGATCTTAAGGGTTTGTCCATGCTCTTCAGGCCTGAACTTATCATCATCAGCACTAGAACAATTCTATAAAGGGCTAAAACTAGAACACGACGAAAGCATTAACTAGTATAGTAATTAAAAGCAAAATATAATAATTAAAGTAAAATAAAACTACAAAAACACCGAAATCAATATAGAAATATTAACTAAAATTTTATGCCTACTCAAAATATACATCATTTTTAACCCTAAATCAAGGCCGAGTAAAATATACCATATTTTTAACGACAATATATATTTCATCAATGTATAACTACAAAGCAATCAAATCTATTGCTCGTCAAGCTTTAGCTTAACTTTATTTTATGTATACATGATGGATGCATATACGAAAATGGAGACAGAAGTCTTCGAAAGTTCTTTTCGATTAAAAATTGTGTGCTTAGTAACGTAAACCTATGAAGAGGATCTAAATCTTTTGTAGGAAATAGGTGCATAAATAAGGCTCCAAATAACAACACTTGATCAGCATCTGGCAAGTGATGAAAACACCATTACCAATTACGCAATAGATCCATGTCTACAATTCAGGAGATATGCTTTTTGTTGATGGTTACTTCCTCAACCATAGTCGTGGCTATTTTCAGAGTTACGTGGGGAAACGCAGCTAAGCATCAACTAAGGTTTCGATTGTATAAATGACGCAAGCGCGGAGCTGAATTTCTAGGCATGCGTCAGCGCTCCGCGGGACCATGATGAGATTTAACGGTAAAGATTTCAAATGTCATTCACACTTCCAGCGGGGAATTTCGATCAAGGACAGTCTTTTTTTTTGGCGTGTCCACTTTCCATGCAGATGTTTTGCCACGTCGGCACGGAAACCGCACTTGAGGTTGGGTCATCTACTTCAGCCGATAGTTACACGTTCATATCTCTAGTAAAAATAGTTTATATACTGATTACTTTATCGATTTCAAAACTAATTTTTAACTTGAGGGAGCATAACATTCACTCAGGCAAAAATATTTGATGTTGATAAACTACATTTGCGTATATAAGTGGGGAAAGAACTATGAATTTTCCTCAGTTATTGTTTCTGTTCCTCTTTCAAAGAGGTCTACGTTGCAACCACAATAAACTATAATGTTAAAGGTTATCAAAAGAAATAGCTACGGCCTCGATCAGCGAACGATTTATTAAGAGTCCTTAGCAAGCGACTTTCCTGTACAATTATTATGGAAACTTTCATACACGTGTACCAGCTAAGTAGCACCTAATATTTAATTTTCAAGTTAGTTTTCACAAATTAGATGCCGATATTACTTTTAAAAATTTAAAAATGTGTTATATTTAACTGAAAATGTTACAGTGCGCACATTTTTGCAAATATCCGTGATCGTAACTTTGTATTTAGTTTGTAAAATGCTTACTTAAGAATGAGGAGAGATATCGAATGCATGTTATATTCCGATTTCAAATAGCTAAAAGAAAAACTTCAACAAAACATCCATGCATAAATATTTATTTTTAAATAATTATTTTACTCAAAGTATAGTTATGCAATCGTGGAAGGAGACTCGAACGAATACTTAAAATCAGCCTCTAAATAAACGGATTAAGGATGTGAATAACAACAAATAACGTGGAAATTACGTAATCGGAACCGCTAGCTGTTCTTGATCCAAGAAAGCCCAAGAGAAGGTCATTGTTCAGATCATGTGCTAAATATAGATGCCCACTCATATCTCCACAGAGACATAAATCAACTTGTCTCCGGTTTGCAATCAACTGGCACGCAACAATGGGATCCATGAACCGCAAAAAGCAATTTGCAAATGTTCAACTCGAACTAGCTTTAAAAGTAGTAACTCAAGAAAGAAGTTAATTTTCGCCTAGGATTTCTGTGCGGTACTTCAAAATAAATTGCGGTGTACTCGCAATCTCTTCACACGATGGCATTTAACTAAAAAATTTCATTTTATAGAAAAATTAAATATACTTAATGCAAAAGTCAAAGACTATTACCAGCATGGACAACGCTTTTTCTCCCAGAGCTTTACCAGTTAAATACTGTTCCATTAGGCAGTTTAAAAAGTGGAAATAAAAATTTTTAAAGGTGATTTACAATTTGTTACTGTGCGAATTAGTTTTCACCTCAAAAAAAGTCACCAGCCATATGCTATACGATTTATCTAAGCATTTCAGCAATGATTTCAAATTTAATATTTTCTCTCTAACGGATGGAGGTAATGGAAAAAATATCTTTGAATGGACTACCATTTCAAGGGAAGTTAATTCTCTGTTGGAATATTTTAATAACATTAAGTACGAGAAACCATTATTTCTCTTGAAATACTCATTTTCTTTATTCTGACATGTACTAGTGCCAAGTATTTGATGCTGATTACTTTTATCTGTACTGTCAAGCAATCGTGTACCTGTGTTTAACTGTGCATACCCACGGGAGTGTGTTGTACTCGCCTTCGTTATTTCTCTTTCATTTATTTCATTGTGAAACAAAAATAGAAAATTACGTTGGAAAGAAACAGAATAATTATCCTACAAGAAAATATACCTCATTTCAGTAATGGAGAAATTTTCACAATTTTCCAAATATTTATATGCAAAATAGCATTATGAAACAACTACGAATAAAAATGGCACCCTTAGTTCGTCATTAAAGTTTTTAATCATTTCTTACTTTACCAAAATGTTAAAATTATAATTTGTATATGAAATATGACCTTAATGGCTCATTTTCGCTACACAATAAATGCAACGAAAATAGACTGGTGATACTCTAACAGTTTAGCAATCTTACTTCATCAACATCTAACTCAATGGAAATTCCTCTGGTAAATTATTCATGGGCTGCTCCCTAATTTATAAATACGCTTTTTGAACAAATTACATTACATTACATACAGTACATTAACCGATTATCAGCCACAATGTTCATGTATATTGATGATTTTGCTCAAAATATATTCTAAATTCACCCGAGTTTCATGTTTTAGTTGATAACATATCGTAAAATTTGATACCGAGGTATTTGATATCGTGAAAACGCTATATTTCAATGATGACTGCTACGAATTTGGCTACTGTATGATGCCATCAAAAGTTTTTGGCGACATTTATTTGACTTACATCAACTTCACCCGCAACAGCTTACCACTCGTAAAAACAGCTGTTAAGTTTTTTAAGGAAAAACTAATTTGATTAACAGAAACATTGACTATGATACATAGAAGTTTAACTTTCAATCTCTTTGAGAAACAGTATTTTTATACGAATATAATCAAGCTTTTAAAAAAAGTAGATGAATGCTAAAACGAAAAACTTCCAGGCACCGCAGAGGGGTCCTACCGTTCACTCTCCCGCTGGTTGGGTAAATTAATTAACAATTGAAAATATATTAATGAGAGAAATGTTAAATGAATTGTTACATGAACATAAGAATTTCCTTTCAAGCTGTTTGATTTCGAAATGAAGTTTCTGCAACTGTAAAGGATACATACAAGTATACCTTCCTGACATGTAACAAACGCATTAAGCCAATCAGAAACTCTTCACTGTTATTTTTCAATTAGGAAGGTACTGAACTGATCTAGCTTCGTTTAATGTTTAGATTTTTTCACAAGTTTGATACAAATATAATTTTTAAAAGGGATAATTCCCGCTGCCATTAACGACGTGGCTTAAACTTGTTGAGGGCTATAATAAATCACGGTTGCACAAGATTCCCTGCGGTCTTAAAAGCATAGAGACGCATAAATTCAGTGAACCGTGAAACTGAGAGATTGACATGCCTCAGATAATTTGAAATCCATTAATAAATCGTAATTATTTCAAGGAACGTGACACAAATAGCGCCTCCTATTCCGATATGCTTCAATCGGCAAATTTTTTTCGCAGCCACTGTTTAATGCTGAATTCATAAGAAAGATTTATTTTAATGTTAATCGTAAATGGAAAGGGGTAAGTACCATTGTTGCGAAAAGCTAGGCAGTAGACGTTTTTACCCAAAAAGTTTCAATCAAATATATTTAAATGTAAAAAGCCGTATTTTGAGAAAGTATCAACATAAATATAAAAATTTTAAATGATCATTTAGTTTTTAGAGTAGCATTCTTTTAAGTTAAAAAAAGCGGCCAACGTACGTACCATTGCGAAAGAGAAGTCGTCAAGAGCAAAGTATAATCACCGTTTTAATCTCGTATATTCTCCTTCTCCCTTTCCTTACGACGCAAACGGCCATTGTTCCTCAGGGGATTGGTGGAGTTATAGACAAAGGCAGACGTCTATGAAAAACTTAGGGTTCGTAAGATCTTTAAAAGACGGAGAATCATGTTAAACCCAGCATCTAAATCGCTCAGAGTACCTTGAGGAGTTGGTTTATGATATCATCAAATCTGCTTAATTTGGCAGTTTGAAATAAATAGTGTGTTTCCACTAAAAGGACTAAGAGGTGTCTCATAGTTGTCCTTTATTTAAATACCACACGTCTAACACATGATCACTTCCTTGAAATGCTTTCCTTCACGACCATGCCACAAAACTGGAAAGACTTCGACTATCAAGGAATTACCTTATACAAAGAAAATAATTTTTTTGGAATTTTAAGACAAGAAACATTAATTTGCGCTCTCCGTATTAGGATTGACGAGCGGATAATACATTCGATTGTCATCTTAAATAAAAGTCTTCAAATACAAGTATAAATATTTCCTTACAATAGAATAACTCAATTAAATGAGGCAAAAACTGACAGTGTCAAGGAAACATGGTAGAAAGAGCAGCGCGAGGCATATGACCTAAAAGGAACAGGTAGAAATTGGGGCGCCATACACAAAGGTGAAGGAACAGACGTAGTAAGAAAGGAAATTTCTATTACACTATTAGAGATGAAGGGGTATGATATAATTAGAAGATGAAAAGGTTATGACACGATGGAAATAATGCGTATACAAATGTATATATGCACGTATAAAGGAAGAATATGATAAAGTTAATGCACAAGTTACGAGTAGTTTGGATATAGAATATAATTATGATAGCTTAGGATCAGGATACTTGACTGCGAGATAAGAAACGCATTGAAGGAAATGAAATCCAATAAGATTGGGGTAGTAGATAACAACCTTGTAGATTCACTAAAGAATTTGGGAAAAAGAGGAAGGAAGAATTTTTATGCGCAAATTAGTATCATTTGTGAGATAGGAATAGGCCGGAAGATTGGCCAGATAGCTAAATTGATACCCATACCAAAATTGGGAAAGCAGCATCATATGAGGATAATAAGAGCATTAGTCTGACTTCACAGGAAAAGCATTACTTAGGATCATTAACAAAAGGAGAAATAATAGAACAAATGTTTAAACGGTTTATAAAGGGAATGTGCACGCTTGATTCTATAGCAACCATGAGATGACTAGCAGAAAGGAAAACATAGCAACAAACTAGAATGTAATTGTGTGATTTCTGAATTTTGAAAATACTCAAGTAAACAAGGAAAAAACAAACAATAAATTGTAGATGATAGGCGTCGTACTTGAGAATATATAACTTACCCGGAACCTGTGCATGCTTCAGACTGCATAGGAGCGAATAGTGTGCGAAGAGTCGGGAAGGGCAGGGCAAGGAAAAGCAGAAGGGTCCGTTATCACATGCTCATTTCAACATATTAAGTAAATATGAACAGAAAACTTTAATATGGAGCGTAGTTCTGTAGGGTTCGAAAACTTGATCTTTGGGGTAGGAACTTAGATTCGAGGTCTTTGAGATGTGGGTGTTGAGAAGAATGGAAAAATTAAAACGATTAAAGGAAAGCAAACAAGGCAGTTCTAGGAATTATAAGGTAGGAGAACGAAGATGATGAAGGGATAAGATCGTAGGGGAAAATTCTAAGAGGATAGGACAAGTGCATACAAGTAGAGATTATAGGAAATGCTATCCTCAAGACTGTATTAGAGGAAAGAATGCTGGGAAATTGATTTGGAGGGGGGAAAAGAATAGTCATTTGGGATGGAATTAAGAAGATAACAAGTATGTTGATTTAAAGTTTGAACCACTGTAATACGCAAAGAGCGGTTTTAAGATAGTATGTTCCGTGATCGTTAGGGGTTAGGAGCACAATAGTGTGTTGTGCCGCTGTCCATCAAAAACTTACTCGAAGCCGGTAGACTACAGTTAACATTAATTCGAATAAACTTTTCATCACGACTCTCATATTCTACAGCCTTTATGAGGCTTGAGTACTTCGCACTTGAGAAAATAGCTGGCTGTCAAAAGCATACGTATGTAATTTTTTCAAGCAAATCCTTACACAAATGTATATATTTAACATACGAGTATCTATAAAAACAATAAATCTTATCAATTTCTGCAATTGCTAATTGACAGCAGCTTTATACGTATTCTGTGCCTTTATACATATTTATATATTACCGGAGAAACATGCGACCAGTAAATGAAACACTTTTTATTCTCCATTCAGAATTAAATTTTACAAAAGACCACCAAATGTACCCTTTTCATAAAATTAGGAATTAAACTAATCTCGTAAATTTTTACATTTGCGGGATGTGTGCTTCAAACAATCCATGCAGTCATGAGCTCAAATTTCACCGGTGATGGAAAAATGGAAAATGTAAGTATTAAAATAATGTCTTTTTGGAATATATTTGTTTTACATCAATATGAAATCATAGTTTTAAATCCTCTGTAAAAGTAATTCGTGCATCTTGCGACGTGGAACTAAGTACCATTATAAAAGGCGACGGTGCCAATCGCTTCCGCTGGACACGCTGTATTAACTTGTTCCCTAATTTAGACACGCTCTGAATGATTCACCCAGAGGTAACTCTATTGGTTGCTTCCCCATCCGAATCTTTTCCATTAATCTGAGTGCCACTTGAAACGGAAATAAAATGAAATGTCAAAAAATATATTTAAAAGTTCAGACGTTTGATTAAACTTTTTATAATCTCATTAAACATTAATGTGCTTGAGGAAATAATAAGAATGACTACAAATACTCTATCAAAACTAACTATAATCTATAAATTAAGTCAAAATGTCTTGATTAAAACAACGTAATGTATGAATCTGAATTCAAAAATCATTTTATTATTACTGGTGTACTTTAATAAGTGAAATAGTACTATTATTATATTTAAGTATCAAAAAAAGATAACACAATATTAAAAAATTAGCATAATAGTTAAGTACACCACAAAATAAATATCAATTGTACTAATTGATTACTCCAAACTTTGTCTACAGATCCGGAATCTTTTGATGGACTGCATCACGGAATAATATATAAACGAAATCCCGAGAGATATTATTTATAAATACTGATACCTTTATTAAAGACAAAATTATGGTCATTAGGCATCTCTTACACTTAACCGTTTATATTGTAAACATACTTTCGCGATGCGGAACTCCAATCTGAGACCTGTGGATTAACAGACGAGCAAGTTACTCAACAGACTATGTACATATATACGATATTGTTGGAAGCAACCGTTTGGTGACACAAAAATTAACTTGAGGACAGGACAAGGATCAAGAATATACAGACAAAACTGCAAAAACGTACATTTTTAGGAATCTAACTCTTCGATTCAAAAGGACTAAGAAGTAGCCACGAAATCGTCTTAAAAAGTGTTAGAAGCCCCAAAACGTACATTTTAGCAAGTCTCGTGTTTTTTGTCCTGTGTTTCTACTAGGTTTTCTATCTTCAGGTTATCATTTAAATATATTCCGCCAAAAGAATAGGCAACAAATATCCAGCTATGAAAGCCGGGAAGTATTTGAACGCCTAATTAAAATGTATTTCGCTTTTCTATGGCAATGAAGCATGGACAAAAACAGCAACAGCCAGAAGAAAAATAAATGCGAAAAAACGACTTAATCTGAAGGATAATGATGAAGTAATATGAATGAATTGTAAAGCAAAAAAATTCGGCAGAGATCGGCAAAAGAAGGAAAGACGACGAAAACTTGTAAAAGAAAAAGGGAAAATATTTTAAGGCACACTCCGACATCCTGGGTTGAGGAAGAGAGTTTTCGAAAACACTAAACTGGAAGAACAACAGAGGAGGGCTCCACGTGAGCTGCAGGAAACAAGGAAGAGTGACATTGGCAGAGGCCAAAGCGAAGAAATTTGAAGCAAAGATGTGGTTAGAGGAAACTAGAGCGGCGTCTAAACAATTCTAGGGTTTATGATCACTAATGATGGAGAGAAAACATGTAACTATTACATTACAGAACACTGAAATATCGTCTATCTCTTCTAGAGCATAGTTTTGTTTGTCCCAATTAGTCAGGATATAATATGACACCCAAAAGTAAATAGCGTCATTACATATATACAGGAACACTGAATGAGCGCTAAGCGAGGGCAATATTCGCAAAAAGTTAGAATCTTGAGAAACTGTAACAACTTGACGTTCACGTAACTTAGGTGTGTAATGGATTACGTCGAATCATGATTAGGAAGGTAATAGTGTAACATACGTCTTATTTGTTGCACAAAAACTTTTAAATAGAAGCTTCTTAGAAGATAAATTAAATTCAATTTACCATGAATTATTTTATAGCAAATTCAATATAATCAAAATGTAATCAAAATTTACTAATACAGTGAGCGGTAAAACATTAGCAGACTGGTTAAACTCATATCTTTGGCGGTAGGCGATGCCAAAGTATAAGGTCAACGACTCTGTGTACAGTAAAAGTACAGTACTTTGTGTGGTCACAATGACTAATGTGACTAACAGTAACTTAGCCAGAGTGATACAATGTGGTAGAGGGGATTAGAATGCAATCTACGTAAATCTAAAATACTGAATACTTGCACGACATGAAAAGAACAGACTTTGAGATATTAATCATAATTTTAGGTTCTTCAAGGTAATTTACATACGAGTACATTTTATATGCTGTACAGGTAGAGTATAAAGAGTTTGTAAATACAAAAGCATGTTCAGGAGCCTAATATCAATTATATTACAGAAAAGATGTTCCACATTTAGAGGTAACGATCCTTTGCCCACGAATTTCACTAACCACTTCTACCAATCCTAATAGGAAGATTACTAATATTGGTAACAAATATAACTTACGTATTTACAACAACGTTTTTTCATGTCCATTACTTGACCACAATTTTTCGCGTATCGTGCATGCCTGGTGTAGGTGCACCTACTCGTACTGACACAATCTTGCTGGTGTTTTGCAGAGTGTCGGGTGGATGTACAGAATGGCTGCAATCGTCGATTCCATTTTTTCGTGCAACGCTCGGATCGCAGAGATTTAAAATAACTGACGTCCTGCCGCTTTTACAGCTTGGAGAGCACTAAGACCGTTTTGGGGCCAAGGTTAGCATTTTCCCCGCCTTCTCCAAGTAAGTTGATCCCACTCCGATCAATAGGAGCGGCGAGGGAAATTTAATTGTATTGCTTTAACAACGCGCCATGTATGACTTCTTAAGGTCTACATCTACATCTACATCTACTCAATACCCCGCAAGCCGCCGCAAGGGCGTGTGGCGGGGGGTTAGGACACCACCCATAATTTAGAAAAGAAAAATAAAAAAAAAAAAATCGCATGCAATAACAACAAAATCATATATAAAAAAAAAACATGGCATACATTCATGCATGAACACTTACAAAGGTCAATTTATTTAGCATTATAATACCAAAATAATCGGATAGTATCATGCAGTAGTTAACATAAGAGTTGCCCAACAAACCCACCAGTGACGAAAGTAATATGGCTAGTATGTGTCACAAAATCTCATACATTAGTCACATAACAAATATTTTGGAGTGAGGGGCTGTTCATGAGACGGATGTATAAAGCGACTTACTCTAAAAGGAGGAAACATGAAGGGGATCGTACGGCAATGGAGAGGAGGGCAGGATGTAAATATGTCCAGGGTTAAGTGTGCGAAAATGGAAGATGGGAGAGGCCGGAGTAAGACTGGAAGCATTGTGCTTTGCGGATCGGGAAGAAAATTTTGTTACGATGGTTTCCAATTCTTAAATTGTTTCACCTGAATTTTTCGAGCTATGCGTAAAACAGCGACATTGAAGAAACGTGGGGGCATCAGAGACACATTGACAGGGCCAAGGCATCTAGTCCCCATTACTCTGAAATTGATGTCGAAAGTCAACGGCTCTCGACTGGTGGGGAACTACACTCTCTTAACTGCCCGCGCCTACGCAACTGATTTTACGCTAAAACCATTTGCCGGATGAGGGGATATTTTTGTAAATATAACTATGCTACCAATTTCACACGCGTAATATACTTGAACCTTAGACACACACTGCTTCCAGACACATGTCAGACGATATAAAAAAATCCATTAACAGAGAAACTACGTAAGTAATATACAGAGACACTTACTAAGTTTTGTAAGGCTCAGGAAACCGATTTCACCATTGTACCCCATAGATATCTCATATTTACTCGCAAAACAGGTAGATGATGCAGCACTTTGACTAAATTGTATGATTAATTTTTCATATTTCAAACAATTGCCATCTAACTCTCCATCTGACGCACACTCTCAGACCTCACAATTTTTACTGTGTGTGCTAACTTGGATGCGTCGCGAAATTTTTCTCAAATGACAGACTGCTGACTCAGAGGATCCGAAAACTATGCAAATCCGCGCGTTCAAATCTCCGGCGTTAAAATTTAAGAAAGTAAATACCCCTCACTTTTTCACATTACAATATTGATGCGAAAAGCGCGTTGGGAGTGCATTTGTCAAGCTGGCCATTAAAGGCTGAACGGAAAACTTTCCTATAAAAAAACCATTACATATGGCAGCATGCACGAGAGTGTCTAAGTGAAGGGGAAACATGTTATTACTGAAGAATTAAGGGCTAAACTTGCACAGATTACTCAATTGTAGCAAATTAAGGTATTGTGTGGTCCACAAGAGTATTTTACTCGAAGACTGCCCTAAATTATGATTGAGAATTCTTTGGTCAATGCTTTAGATTGGAACCATAAAAGGAACAAGCGCTTGACCGTAGGCAAAAGTCATCCCTCTCTTTCCTTCCTGTAGGGCAAAGGAAGTCTCCTCCTCAACTATTATTTTTTTATCCCCTCCATTTTCCCGTACAACGACTTCAAACGCAAAAGAAAAATAAAATAAATGAAAGGGATCATTTTCCTTATTGCCGGACGACGTCCTCCCCTTCCTACACTTAATCAGAGATTCGATTCATCATTTTCGTTCGCGAAGGCGAGTAACCATAAGCGTGAGGCCATCTTAGAACCTCCCTGGCGAGTGAGTTTGTCTCGGCCTGTGACAAGTCTCTACGACTAAGCTTTCGACGTCATTCGAATACGATGGCATCTAGCCGCTACAACTGCTCGCTGGAAAAAAATTTCCTTCCCCTGGTAGACTCCTCTACCAATGGTCCCTTGAGCACGGCTGGTTGCCTTACCATCACGTGACTCCGGTGAGAAGAAACGGCAGAGCGAGGGAGACAGAGGACCAAGTTGAAAGGCAAGGCGAAAATCCCCTTTGAAAAAATGCCTACAATTCGGGAATACACTACACATCCAATTGGTAATGCTGTATGAGGCGGCAGAGGTGTATTTGGCTCAACGATACTGAATGAGATTGACACCAGTGACAACAGAGGAAGGTAACTCACATTATAGCCACCAAAAAAAAGGTCAGGAAAATTGTAGTTTTTCATTTGGAAGGCTGCCATCGACTGACCAAAGTCACGAACATAGAGAAACAACAAACATTTATAATTTTTTGGTTTCCGGATGCTGCTGGTGATTAACTTGTCCCCGAGATTCCGTTAACCCTCATCCTTTTCACCTCATGTCCCGCAGCTCAACACCAGACATATGCACGAGTTAGGATTCAAACCCGTGACCTTTGAGCTAGAAATAATTGTGGACGTCAATTAAATGAATAGCCAATTGGAAATTTTTATTTTATGTACATAAATGTTATCAAGCGTTACTTTAAATGATTTCCATATGAAAAAGATGCAGTAAATATAGCTTTTAAACATTCGACTGCCCTTCCCGTAGCATAATGAATATGCCATAACTCCTGGTTGGTCTGGCCGACACAAGCCTTTTTTTTCGCGGATATTTTATTTGCAATAATTCCCAGTTTTTGAGGATCTCTGGGCACACGGCTATAATAAAGAAGGGGACTTGATGGCGGTACTGTTTTTTTTTGGGATATTTTATTTCCAATAATTCCCAGTTTTCGAGGATCTCTGGGCACACGGCTATCATAAAGAAGAGGGCTTGATGGCGGTTGAGATATACATAGGTAGCTGATACCCATGGACAGAATGTCTTTAAAGCTAGAGGAACGGGAAAAAGTTAATTTTTAAACGCTTGTATTTACTTTGAAATTTCACAGAAATTTTCCTAAACATTCGAAAAAATACTTTTTCGTGCAGTAAGAATATGCACCAATGCCTATCATAAGTGATAACGTAACGATTTCAAATTTATTTTCTATTTAGCATATATTCGTGAATGATTTTCATTTTCACTAATGAATACTGAAAGTAAATGATTCTATCTAATTTTAAAATAATATGGAATAGGTGAAAGTATCCTCATTGGCTTAAAATAGTAAATGAATTAATGATATAAGCAAGGGGAAAAATCAAAAACAAAAGCAGTTAAGAACATTAAGATAAATCACTTCTCAGGTCCGGGCAGATACTTGCGGTAATACTAATAGCTGAAATACTGTAACAGCTTACGGAGAAGATCCTAGAAGTGTTAATCAACGACAGAAGGTCCCGTACCTATCGTTTAGAACTTCGTTCGCACCACTCCCATCGATAAAGGTAGCCATCAGCATGATATAATTCAATAGATATTAAATTAATCAGATTTTATATCTTGCAAACTCATAGAGCCTATAACGGCTAGTAACGTGAAGTTCTTTCTCGAAAGTTGGATAACAATAACCTTAAGTGCTTAAGTAAGTAACACTTGGGTGCTACGATAATTAAAGATACCTACTTGGAAAAACACATTCGTGGACTTGCGAAATAGCAAATAAAAGGTTATACTATATAAAAAGGATACTAGGGAAATTTAATTCGAGGATTAAGGAGCTTTGTTATTTTACGTTAGTTAGGCCCACCTAGAGTATGCGGCTGGTGTGTGGGATCCTCATACAGGTAGGTAGGCTTAGTTTTGGAACTAGTTCGAGTACAACGTAGACAGTTAGGTTTGTGAAAAGTTGTTATGAACAGGGTAGCAATGTCACAAGACTCTTCGAAGGCTTAGGATGGGAGACATTAGTTTACCATAGGGTGAA
This sequence comes from Hetaerina americana, assembly GCF_022747635.1. NCBI lineage: Eukaryota > Metazoa > Arthropoda > Insecta > Odonata > Calopterygidae > Hetaerina > Hetaerina americana. Next base: position 27,558,671 of record NW_027287427.1, on the reverse strand, counting down.
ATACAGGCTAAATGTACTGCGTAAATTAGAGGCAGGTTATTTATCTGGGGATATTGAAGACATATTACAGGCGCCGAATTACCATGGTAGATCATATTACGTACGTAAAATAAATGAGGTCGACAGTAGAATGGATGGATTTAAAATGTCATGTTATCCTCCTATCATTAGGGATCAAAATAGATATGACAGCAATGGCATAGGAGATAATTAGCTTTGGTAAGCAGTGTATATATTTTGTCGATACCCTGCATGTGCTATGTAATAGAGACATCTTTTTAACAGTACGAATGCATGACTTTGTTATTGAATACTTGCGTGATTAACTTTGTTCCTGTGCATGATCAAACTAATATTTGTGTAGAGGTGCCATGATTGGGATTGTGCATGCAAGGCTGGTGACCTCACACCTCCCGCCACAAGCCATTGTGCCGACTAAAAGGGTATCATGTAGATGAAGTAAAGACGGAATTAGAAAGGTTAGCACTTATAAAATACAATGCGGATTTTTTATTGACGACATTCTAAGTACAAGGGAAAGGATTGTTCAAGGCAGTGAAATATTTTCGTTTTTCAACATAACCTTCGACTCTGTCCTTTCCTAAAAAGTAATACACAAGCTTAAAACTTGTGGAAATATTGGGAACTGATGTACCGAAGGGTTCCTTTCCACAAGTCAAAAAATAGTAGCAATACGCGGAATGAATTTAAGATTTAAGCCACGACTCTTACAAAGGAGTATTTCATTTGAAATTTTCAATTATGGATCACAAAAATGCTCCAAATAGAGAACACAGTCTTTATAATCGTACGGATTTGGCGCTTAGCACAAAAACGCTTAGCACCAAAGAAAAAAGATTACATGAAATGAAATGAAGACTTCATATCTTTTACAGTGGTCTAGAATAAGAAATGTAATTTTGTACACAATTACTTTTCAAAAACATGGAGTAAATACAAACATTGACTACTAATCACAAACTCTGTGTACTGGAACGTATAATTGCCAATGAGGTAGCTGCATGTGCATCTACACGCGAAGGGTAACACTGACCAACTACCACGAAACCTCTCTCTCAAGAAGTTTCGGTCATGTTCTCTTCACTGAGGCAAGCATAGGAAAACCACCGTATACTATTCCCTTCCACCCAGCCGTCGAGCTCACAAAGAAACCACGGATGATCGGCGGTGACCAGCGGAGCACGCCAGCAGATAACCCCCCCCCCCCAACCATCATCGGCGCCGCGGGCAAAGAACCGGATTCCTCTGGAGAATCAACACCGCCAGACTGGCTGGGGAAGGCCCATCAAGGAGGGTGAACGGAGGTTGCAGGAGTTGGTAACCGGGTAGGCGGAATGATGGTTTGGGGGTGGTAGGCGGGAGGACCTGGGGGAGGGGGAAAGAGTGGGGAAGGGGAGGAAGGGTAGGGTAAAGGAAGGTCAACGCACTCCTCACCCATGGGCGATCGGGCGGGCCACGACGCCACTCGGCTGCGGCGGCGGGGGCCTCTTCTCCGGTATACCCGCCCGCCCGTCCGCTCGATTCGATTCTTCCTTTCCCTCACGGCTTGGACCAGTTAGGGAGATCCCCCTCATCTCTTCCCATTCCGAAACACTCGTTTTTCTCGCCCCGGAGAGTTTTTTGCGAAAAAAAGTTGACCAGTTCTGCCCGCGCATCCCGTCGGCGAAATGTCTCCTATTTAGTTTTATCCGGACTTTTTTTTATCACTTCGGTGCAACCAAAACGACCAGAGGAAGACGATGGAAAAAAACTCTGATATGAGTATGAATATTTTCCACTTTTTCAACGTCAACTAAACGTGTACGTGGCACCAGAGGAGTAAATGGCCGTCATATCTAAAGATGGAAGGAGAAATATCCTTTTGGTAAAACACGGAACTATATAAAATGTTTCCTTAACAGCAGAGGAAATTCTCAACGATGTGGAGCATAATTAAAATTCAACCAAATGGCCAAATGAATAATAAAACTACAACAGTTATTGGCTATTGCTTCAAAATATTTTACAATTTAGATTGAATATTTTAAAGCTTCTGCATGGCGTATAGACGTCCATTTGCCGGAAAATGATTATTTATTCGCATTCTCTATGGTCTTAAAACGGTTCTCAGAGGCGCAGTCATCCTGAGAGAAATAATAATTCATCAGATAAGTAGATAAGTAATTTATTTCAGGCATTATACTACATTGATGCAATTGTGGATTCAATATACATTTATATATATATATACATACGCTCTTCAGCGACGCACAGAATTTTAAATCATAGAAACACAAAGAAAGGACACCCACATTGCAGGTTTGACGTTTCCACGGCACGACCGTCGTCATCAGACATATATCAACAGTATTCGCTCTGTCGTTAATACTATTACGCTGACTCCAATGATGTTCACTGATTCAGCATCATATCACGGACTCACTCATCTTTACTTTTTTCCATTCATAAACGCGAAAAGTATGGGACGGGTTGAGTACGACGCTGAAATGTCAAAACCCACGTCGAGTTTATAAAAGCATCCTGATATTTTAATTTAATAATTATTTCTTTCCACATCAAGATGAACTTTCACAAAGTTAAAGAAACCTAGAATCAATTTTAAAATTGGACATTTTTCAATCAATCTGTAAAAGTTCAAGTTGAAGATCAACCCACGTTGGTACTGGTCACGTTCTATAATGGATGTGTAGAGGATGGACAGTGTGAAAAATGAAAATTTGCATCAATCAATTCATTGAAACTCGCATGTTGGTTCTCTACGCAGGCGAAACGCATTACTGGACCCGCACCTGCCACATAGTAACCATTCCACTCAAACACCTATGCGCCCGGCCATCCGAGATTAATAGGCCTTTGGGAAGGTAGATCGATTTCGAAATCTAAAAGGAAAATAGATTTCGAAACCCTAATTCAAACGTCTAAGAAAACAATGTTGGAAAACGAATAGCCAGCGACGGAATCTTGAAAGAATGAATAGGTGTAAAATTAAATCCTTTGTGATAGAGAAAATATATATAGAAATGAAGATCCAGTTTAACTCAATTAAAAAACATCGTCGTAGTTTTACAATATTTTCTTTAAATTCATCTCATAAGCCTTTTTAAAAACATAATATGCTGATTCTTACCAAATTTGAGAGAAAGAACGAAAGAGTGGACAACTAAACTCTGAGATGTTTTGAAGAAGAGGAGAGGTGAAAGAAAGTATACGAAATGATTTCACTTCGGGATGGGCAAAGAGAGCCAATTGTCAGGGAATGCACGACTCCTTTTTAAGTACTGATCACAGTAAAAGAGGGTGTGGTACCAAAAAGCATCTTTTTAGCTAGATCCATATTTTGCCAGATCTTTAGAGTTGAATTATAGCAAACATTTGACTTGGCAATATGGACGAATTACGCGACTCTACTTCTGACCATTTCATTGGCCCAGTATTCCTCGCTGATACAGATCGGAGAATGACTGCATAAGTTAAATTAATGTTGAGTCTGCAAAATCGGCCAAAAGTAGCAAAGGAGATTCATCAGTAACTTGTTCATATTAAATGTCAAATAATAATATTAAAATGAATATACACGTGTTTTGACATTTAAGTCTATTACTGCTTCTGCCGTACCTTTAGCTCAATTCTGTGAGTGTCGTAGCCGAATATCATTTATCAAAATGATTGTTAATACATATATCATGAAACTGTTAGAAAGTTTGCTCAACGTATTATTCAACCCATCTATCGCTCACGCATGGTTCTTTTTATTCAAATCTTTTAATTTTTTAGAGTACTGTGCGTGGCATGCATTAACAATTATAATGCGCTCCGTTTAAGAATGCTTGCCTATGAATAGAAATATACTTGATTTATTTTCATATTAAATGCATCTTATTTAAAAAAACTAAGCCAGCAGCAGAGATTAACTTTTTTATTTTAAAATAATATTCCCCAAACAAAAAATAGTTAACAATTGAAATTTACCTTTGTAAATTCTAGTTGTGTCATTGTTGATTAACCTACCACGGAAGGACACCCATGATTGAAAATCACCATTATAATAATAGTCCTTGGAAAATCTTGCGTAAACATTTTACTCATAAATGGAGCCACAGAATAATATTATGAGAAAAGTAGGATACAACAAACTTAAAATGGAGAATTACTTTTTTTAAAGAATCCTTTTGGAAGCTATATATTGATATTAACCGTCACTATGCTATATTTCCTAACTAAAGCCTCGTTTATTAAAACAAAAGTTAAAATAAAAAGCTCAAATGATTTAATAAAATATTACACTCAATTTTCCTTAATAGGAGAACTATTTTCGGTTGCTTAAGCATATTTACAAATAAATATTACAATTCAACTTCAAAATTGAAGAGTAAATACGCTGCGAAATAAATTGTCAAGTGTTGAGCATTTTTCTGCGTGCGTTCCGCATTCACCGGTAAATATAACTTTTCTCAATAATATTACTTGCAGCTCATCAATATTTCCGAAATTTCGGTGATTCCAAGAATAAATAGCCATAGGGGCACACAAAATTACTGGGAATGGTCTTAGTCAAATTCATAATTATTTCAATGCAACAATTTTCAAATTCATTGTTTCAAATCCTAAAAACTAGAATCGAGGGAGTCATGAACAACAAGAGCCCATGAAAACTGGAAAATAAAATTTTATATAACATTGAAATGTGTCCATTTTTTGTCTTCAAAACTTCTACGTCAGAATCTGGAATCACACTGAGTACTAAAAAATAAAATAGCGCGTTTACTCTTTGAGGAAAGCCAAAATTAAGGAGCTTCCGAGACTTAATACGAGGCAGGCCATGGGAGAAAGTCGAGGAGAATTATAAGGCGGATGGATGCTTAAAGTTTGGGAAACAAATGACCACGAGGGCGCAGCAGCTTCATGCATCTTCGAGCGCCTTCCAGTTCATCTTCCATCATCAACAAACTCTCTCTCTATCCTGCTATCTCGCCCCCCTCTCCACCACACACGCACACGCCGACGCACGCACACAAACACACACTCTCTCCCTTGGAGATACGTCTTCCCATCCAGTCAACCAATTACATAACGGCTAAATCCTCCTCCTCCCGCCCGAAAGAGCAGACCGTTTGCCATGAACGCAGACCGCCGCCGATGAGTTCGGAGGAGAGACCTTCTCCTCCGTCGCCCGGCAAGAAGGTCACCAACACACGAAACCGTTTCTCTCTCCAGCTCCACCTTGCACCCTCGATTCAGGCCTCTTACAGCTTTCTCATATACACACTTTCGCTCTCGGGGGAGGAAGGAAAGAGATGATTTTTCTGCTTCCATCTGCATCCAAGCCTTGCTTACCACGATGAGAGTGAAATGCTCTTTTCTTTTACTTCAACGAGATCGGGCAAACCCTTTGAGTGGAATTCAATTATAAATGAATTATTTTAATTAAATTCAACATAAATCGAGCTGAGCGTTCACTTATGGGTGTTGCATGAATAGTTTTAAGTTGATAATAACATTGATACTTTCAACTATTAAACTGCTTGTTTTAAAACTAAAATGTGCGTTAACTAATGGAAGTTATTGATTGTCCAAGCTGAATTAAATTTCGAAACCTTGATGTTTTATCATTGTATGCTTTCACATGCTTTGTCGTTTACGTGGTTATGAGCCTTTTCGATGTATTTTGTGGGGATATCTGTACGCATTAACAAAATTATTATTATCTGTGTTAACAGTTCATTGAACATTTCAGATCCCATTGCTGGCATTTTGTTCCGGTAAATTATTATTGCGCCATTAGCTCTATTTTTTGTATTTCCCCAAAAAAGGTTTTTTATTCAGTTATTATTTCTATTGATTGATCCTGGTTTTTATAAATTAGAAATAAAATTAAAAACAGGTCATTAATGAAGTACATTACTCCTTATTCAGGCTTTAAACAACCCAGTTCAGATAAAAAGACAAGGGGTGATGAGAGTAATTAATCCTCATTTGCGTAAAAGAATTTTATTGAGTAATCAGTGAAAAAAACAACAAAATACTGATCAATGAGGAACTCCAATTTACCTTTTTATCCTACATTTACAACTTCCTATGCAGTTACTACAGTTACAACGGCAAACTTAACCAAAATGCCCACATGCGCAGTAATGATTCCCGGGTAAGACTTCTATTTGGACTTACTATATTTATAAACTATAGTATTTAAAATTGAAGCCCATTAAAAAGGCGTAGGATAGGATTCCCTATGCCCGATGGTGCATGAAATTCACGCGCTCACGGTGGAGGTGGGGCAATTCCTAAAGTCACTTTCGCACTTCCCCTGAAAGTTTCAGCACTCGGAAAATCAAAAAAACTTCAATTTAGTTGAAGCTATTTCAGACTCATAGCCACATAATATCTTACTTAATCATCGTCATCTTCTGAAGGCGGAGCCTTGTCGTTGCAGCCGCTGGTCTCCATTACCGTTCTTTTCAGTTCAATGTTTGCCTTTTATATTATCCAAAAATTTCTTTCCTGGTCTTTCTCCTCCTTTTTTCCCATTATTTTTCCCTCCATTATATTTTTCAGGAAGTGGTTATGTCTCATAACATGCTCAACAAAATTAATTTCCCTTTATCTAAGAATTCTCATAAAAATTAGATTTCTATCCTCTTAAATTTCTCTAACCACTTCTGTGCTGCTTTTCTTGTACTTTTTTCCTTATTATCCTTCTCCAAATTCACACTTCCATTACTTCCAACCGAGACTTTTCCCTCTTTCCCAACATCCAAGTTTCACATCCATATTATAATGTATTCCAAATAAACGTTTTGGCAAAGTATTTTCTAATTTCCAATTTCTTTCTGATTCTATCATTTTCATTAAGCCTTTGCTAAGGCTTAATGAGAATCGCTTTTAAGGTCAAAATGCACGTTTTCCAATCCTACATATTCACACGTCGATTAACAAGCGGACATTTACGAGTTATTCACCGTTTTACAATTGAATGAGGAGGAAATTCATTTAAAGAGTTCTGTTTGTCAATTCTGTCACGTTTGCGAAACGAATGAACTGATTCGAATGGTGTCATTTAGGATCGAATTTCTTCGTTGCCGTAATTCGAAAGATTTACGACTTGTGCCCCGGAGTCGACTTTAAGTCGTTATTATCTTCGTCAATAAACCAAATATGATCACTTGCGACAGTAGTTAAAAGCACCATAAGCATTACGCAATATCCACTTCCAAATTGTGAAGCATCAAATGAAAATGCTAATCCAATCATTTATAGATGGTTTTTAGATAAAAAATGATTTGAGACACATGTTGGCACAATTTATACTATACACTTCTTGTAAACTACAGAGTTAGGTTTTAAATATAAGAAAGAGTTAAGATTAAGGACTCTCAAATATGTAAACAAAGAGAGAATTTTATCTTAAATTATTACTAATTAAGAACTATGATAGCGGTGCGTGAATAAATTGAGAACTGTAGTCACAATTTTTTGCCGTTTGTATCCTATTTTGACTTTACATTCACTGTAAATTTATCATTGTTAATCAACAGTAGATTTTCAATTCACTTTATTACGAAATAGTCAAAAGAGCAAGGCTCAAAGTAATTAACTACAGCAATGTGTTAACGCTCCTTTTTTTCCCTTTTTTCCTTTCTTCCGCTCTTGTCTTTCTTCTCTCTTCATTCGATACTATTATTAGCGCATTAATTTGACACTATTTGCAGAATAACTCGAATAAGTATGCCTTAATTACTAGATGTACTCGTTTAAATCTCTCCAAAATTTTAAAAGACGGTCCAAAAAAATACAGCAACGCAAGAGCTAAAAAGAAGCCACTTAAAACTCCTACGTACCTTGTACCATGTTTAGATCACTGATTAGTCACAATTTTACCCAAAGAAACTGACACCTTTATTCAATCGAAAGATGTATACAAAAGTCCATAGCTATTGATTATATCTGAAATAACTGAATGCGAAACGAATTTTAAAAACATTCCTCTGTCAAGTTGGTAGGCTTTGTCGAAATTCCGAGTCCGAATACAAGTTATTTGCCTTTGAAGTGGTGGTAGTTTTTTTGTTTGTCTCCATGTCCATAGCAATAATGTCAGCCACAATTTAGTAAATGAGCCGATTAGTACCGACCCACGGTCACATGCCTCGGCCTTGGAGATCAAGTTAATATTGAGAGAAGGACGTTCAAGAAAATTTAGAGTAATATGTAAGAACCCGTTCCCAAAAGAAAGAGAGGTGTGTGACCAGACCGAATATGGGATATTTGCCACCTACCCAAATATAAACATCGCAATAAACTGAAAGCGTCGTCATGCGTGCATTAAAAAAAATACAGTTCACACATTTCAGACGCATTTAACATTGTTCCCGGCAAACAGTTTTTCCTTTCGAGCTCGACGCTTTTAAGAAAGAAGGATAAGTTTTTCCTCCTCGCCCCTTGAGCATACAACGCGCCACAGTCTACCTCCAATGCGTCCTGAGCGCGGCCACCCCGAAAGCATTAAATTCCTTGCACCGCCTCGGCCGTAGTCACAACACAGTAATTTACGCCTTGCATTTTCTCGCCCCGCCACGCGAAACAAAAGCGTTTTAGGACGGCTCGTCTTACCGCCGCGAGTGCGAAAATTATGTATGGGCTCATTCCATCACTATCACTTTAATACCTCCCTAGCGTAACCCAGCCCGAACGCCTCCCGCCCTGGATTCTTCGCCTTTCTTCCCTGAGTTTGAAAAAGTGGGCGGTGTGGTATGCGCTAACATAAAAAAATTAGAACAAAAACAAAACTCTAAAAGAAAACTTTTGTGGAGAAGATTTCTCCTCCTCGCGTCCCCCCGACGCCCAAAACTCTCTTTCTTCATGCCAGCGAGCGGGAAACAGTGATGGAGCAAGGCAAGAGGTCAAGGCGAGAAAGAGTTGAGCATCGCTGAAGCGTGTCTGAAGTTTATGAAGATGATGAGTGGGGAGATAGAGGAGAGGAAGCTATTGCAAGAATATTAGGATTGGGCGGGGGAGAGTATGATAAGATGCAGTGGGATAGAGTGAAATGGGATTGAATAGTGGTCCTCGACTGTATATTATGTTTGGACGCCAAAAGGTTGATTGGATACGCCAGTATTCGGCTTAATGGATTTCCTCAGGGAGCGTGGCCCCGTGGTTTCCTTGCTCTCTGGAAATTGTTTGTCGGTGCAGTGAAAGCGGTTTAGGGGTCTAATCGGTGGCCATGATTTATTTTCCTAGGTTATGTTGGGAGAAGAGAAATGACTCCCCGCAGCCCTTGGCAGAGTGAAAACTCCGTCAGTATTCCAACAGCGTGACCTAGAGCGGCTGAGATATACAAAAATTAGTCGGTGTTTATTTATTTCCCAATATACAGGCCATTAGCTTCGCATTTTAATTCAATTTTTCTTATTCGAAATTCGCTTGTGTGGTTGCTTTTCAATTCTACTCAAGAAATCACGTTATTTATTTTTGATCTTTTTACGTCTTTCCGTAATCTTCTCGCTTCGAATTGAATGCATTTTAATACATACGGATTTTCAGTCCCGCCAGTCAAAAACTAACTCCTTTTCAAAAAAAGACATGTTCACGAATATACGAAATACCTAGTTGACTTTATTAATGGATAATTAATAGCTAAAATATGTGGTATGTGAAATATTCAACATGAACCTCACGTAAGTTCAATTGCCATTGTTCGGTTATCACTTGTTTCTTTGCAAGTTCGTGTGTAAATAATTTTTTCACTCATCCAAAGGAAGCGAAATATGGGAGTTTGCGCCTATCTATTGACTGCGAGTGATCATGAAGTAGTTGACGAATACATACGGTCTGATATATTATACTGATAATTATTTCATCAGTATACGCTATCATCGTCTTCCATCAATACCATATTAATTACGCTACCTTGGTTTGCCATGTGGTCATCGCGCGGTTGAAGGATGTAGTGACAAATGTATTGGTGTCGAAAAGTAACAGTAGCAGTCCCTTTTTTGGTTTCACGGCCTTTCATTGAGTGCTTGCAAGACGATACCAGCGCTGTAGGCCGTCTTTCAAACAGAACGTTGCGCCCTAGGAAACAACGTCTCAGTTTCTCATGGCCTTTGCCGACAGGTTGTTTCCTTGCTACGCAACTCGTACCTGCTTTTCCTCTTCATGTGCTTCTAGAGGACATGAACCTTTAGTAGCTAAGGATCAGTAGCCATTGGGATTAGCGTCAGATGTTACCGGCCATTAATCCTTATGGTAGCATAAGCTCCTTAGTCATTGAAAATACAATCAAAACGTAATAATTCTTAAATATACTTACGACTTGAAATAAAAAAGGTACCAGAAGCTTCACTTTACTGCTCAACACGGACTTCCTCTTACCTGGATTCCATCTCAAAATTAATCTCTGCCTCAAAGATTGTAGCCTATTCTTCTAGAATGAGGGTAGTAAATTGATACGGAATTTTATCTTGAAAATATATTACTCTTGTTTTCATTTTACCTAACTGACTTTATTTTTGTTGATTAAATTTTTTAGCTTCTACTGAGAAGTAATATTTCGTCATAAAATATTAAATAATCTAGAAAAACTATTATTATTATTTCAATGAAAGTATGGGAATGCAAAGAATACTCTTGTGTGTAAAAGTAAAAAATGTTAACAACTTTCTCACACAATTTAGGTACCAATTAAAAATAATTTGACAAACACTCGTCCTTAAAATCATTACCACAACGTGCTTTCGGATTTTCTTCAAAACATGCCGGGTGAAGAGAACACGTGGGCAAATTGGGAAGGGGTTGCTCTATCATCACCATGGCGGAAGTTCCCCCGATTCATTCTAAAGGATGTTTCGGTCGGATCTTCCGGGTGGCGGAAGGGGGCAGAGAAGGAACAGGCAGGGCAACGGTAAAAATCATTAAATCAGCGAGAGGGTTCCCAGAGAGGAGCTTTTATTTGACCTCCACCCCCCCCCCCCAACCCTTGCCCACAGACGCGTATCACCGGAAAGTCAGCCGCGGCCGGAACCGCTGGAACCATGGCTCCAAAACGCATACAACGAAGCACCTTCAATAAACATTTCCCAAAGTGGAGGACCGAGGAAGACAGCCGGAAGAGCGGGACCATCTCACTCTCCAGCAAGCTAACCCCTCAATAAATAAAACTATCAACTACACTCAACAGTGAATACTTCAAGCACGTCAACACTTGCCCATTCATTTCGATCGGGTCTACTTAAAATTCTCATTCCGCAAAGCATATCTCACCGCCCACGCAAGCAACAGGAGCCGATACGCGCACAAACCAGCAACCCCAGCGCGCGAGAGTCGACGCTTGGGTCACGTAGCCGTGTGGCGACAGAGTGACGTCAAGGGCGCGACGACTGACAATTGTACGATGGCAGTTCGTCAATGATTCCAGCCAGCGCTATGATTATAGCACACTCACCGTCGGATGAATATTTTTTTTCCGAGGGTGGTGGGCAAATGGAGATAGTTTATGCCGGCTGGGGCATCGTAAAGAAAGGTGGACATGGCAACTCCCGCCAAAGGAGCCAAAACGATGTCCCTCGGAATCACGGCATTGCCCTCCCACTCGACCGGCGGTTGCGTTGCAATGCACGCCGAAGGAAGGGTGCCTTAAGGTCGTCAAGCGACAGTGAGTTTATTCCATTGGCCTTGGTGGCTTATTACCCCACGTAGGTGCTTGGCGTGGAACTGATCTCATGAGCAGAGCGGCAGTTAACTAAAGAACAGCGATTCCACATGAGGAGATGGGGAATGAAGAATAAATGCAAAAGAAACACGTACCTGCCATTAACTCGATAACATATGCTGACGGGGAATAGATCATTTCTTGCGCCAGTTGGACTAAGCACGAAAAGTATTTGTAAATCAAATGCATGATTTAATTACGAAAATACTAACAATGATTGGAATGATAATTCGAAGACTATAATCAGAGGTGTATATCAAATGAACGAAATTTGAAATGAAGTGGTTTTTCATGGAAATATACCCATAAGAATTCTTTAATAGCCTTTAACAAAATGGTTAATATGTCTTCATTCTCAATAATGAAGTTGGTCCAACATCTTCGGCTTAGAACTCACGTCTGTACACGTAAATTTTCTATAGACTGCGATAGAAGTGCTTCATGTTAAAATGAAGGCGTTCCCAATTCATTTAAGTGCAGTTTTCTTAGTGAAGTTTTCTCCAGTTCGTTGGGCATGCCTTACTCTACCTTCGTGAAGTACTAACTCTTTGGTGATAAAAGAAAACAAACGTCCCTCCTAAATATATCGCATTATCAAGGACTCGAAAATAAACGGAATAAAATACAATTACCTCAAATGAACAGGGATAAGGATTGCTCAGGTTCATTAATGTAAATGCACATTCAGTTGTTAAAATACATTTCTAAACACTCCTATTTTTTTCCAACATCTTGACGTTCTGAAATTATAAAACTCGAATCTAGAGAGCAAAAGTTTAAAACCTGGTAACAGAGGTTAAATGAACGTAGTACTTTCACGGTCATATAATTTAATTCCTGAGGCTAAATTTAACACACGTCTGAGCGTATTTTCATGATAATCATATCAAAGGTAAATGCATAGCCAAAATATGAGTTATAGCGGACATAACCTGGCTGAAGTAGTCCTATAATATTCCAAGAGAAACGAGTTATAATTGGTAATTTTTCCACGCAAATGACGAGGAAGTGCCAAATTCACCAAAAAATATAGTACATTATTCCAAAGGAAGCACGTTTTGAGGCTTCATGGGCATGTAGGCACTGCATTTTTAATTTATTTCAATTCATTTGTATGCATGCTAGTTATGATAGGAGTTTTATGGTCAATATAACACAAAAGCTATTAAATTAAGCAGTATATTAAGAAATTTAATTGGTAAAATCAACTTTAAATATCGAGTAACACTTAAAGGAGAGCCATTTCACTATTTTATTGATACTCTCGAGTAATCTTCAAATTTTGTAATGACATCCATTAAAGCATTAGATATATCATCTTTTTCTACAGCTTTCGTATAACACATAGCCTCTAAAACTAACATTTTACGAAATACTCCGATTCATTTGACGTTTTCTCAAATATCTCCTTTAGCATGAAGTAATTCACAATTATCAAACTAATTTGTGCAATAAAAAATATCTAAATTCTCTGACCTAAAATTAAAATGATTTAGACACCGTCTTAGACGTAATTATTTGAGTCTTTCATACTAGGAGTAAATGAGGCAAGGCTAACTTTGCAGATATAAATTGACATTGATCACCTGATTATGTTGCCCTACAAGAAAACCATACCCGTGCACAATAACTACATACTATATATCATTGTAATTTGCAAAGTTTGTCTTGCTTCATTGCTCCTAGAATGGTTGTCTGGCTCTCAAATGCGAATTTTTAGAACATATAAGCATGATTGAATTAGTAACAAACGAAGGCAGTTTCCACTAGATGAGCAAATTTGAAATTTATTGGAAGAATAAAGAAAATATTCACCATAAATAATCTTCATTAAATGCCGATGCCTATTGTCAGTTTAAATATAATAGTTCCACGACTCTGGGGAAATTAATGATGATCTCATGCTACCACATTGGATCTTTTACTTTGAACGCTGATTCTCAAGCATTTGAATTGAATTAATTAATTAATTCTCAAGCAATTAATTGAATTAATTAATTCTTAAGAAATTAATTGAAATGATTACTGAGAAGAATCTCCGAAGCAAGCTTTTAAAACCTACCCTAAAAATAACTGAAGAAATAAATGGAATGAAAGTGAAAACGCAGTACGTCCTATTTGTATTACGCTACCAAAATCATTTGCGAGTAAAAATTGAATTAAAGCAATAAAAAGTTTTTAGGTGAGTTATGGGCGTAAATTAATTCATATTAAATAGTTCTTAAATGAAATATATTTTTACTGCGCACCTACTTCTCTCAGAAAGTTATTTCCACCCCCACCCATCCAGAGAGAAGGCCACTCACCTCTCGACCCCACTGCGTCAACTTCTCACGAGCACAAGCGAGCGAAACGTGAAAAATAACTTGGGTGCCACTTACCCAGAAAGCATGATTCGCTGTTTAAACAAATTCCGGCGCGAATGAGGTGAGTGTGGTAGGTGAGGACGTACAGCTTTATAAAAAAAACAAGCGATCCCTTTTTACCTCTCGGGAGAGGGCGTGGGGGCAGGGGAGGGGGATGAGGTGTGTGGGGAGGAGAACGCGTTGCTCTTTCCCTCCCCTCTGCCCCCAGCCTTTAATGTGCCGCTGCACTTAGCTCTTTTTAAATGAAGAAGGGAAAGGTGACGAGGAAGGGGTTGGAGGGAGAGAGAGAAAGAAAGAGGCAGTGGACGGACTTGAAAGGATGGCTCTGTTTCCGGGCGATAATTAACGTAATTGAGTGCAGACGAAGGGGCAGAGAAGGGGGGGGGCGGCGGTCCTTGCACTCCTTGACAACTGAGAAATGCAGCACATTATGCGTGTTCCAAGGGTGTATCCGCCTTTTCATGACTTCGGAGTAAGTGCGAAATAGGACCGAGACGCAATTCATTCACGTGTTAACTTTTACAGAAGTTTGCCACGGAGGAAATTTTCTTAGTTGCTACTCGAAATTAAGTGCAAATAAAACAAATTCAATTGATGGAAAATATTCGGTTACAAGTGAAAACACACTGATCTAGCACGTTAAATTATTATAAGATAATCATACATAACCATGACCTATAATCTGCCATTTGAGGGTGGAATGGCTTGACCCTTATGATAAAAAAGTATGTTTCTTGCAACGAGTTGAATTAGCTACATGCTAAGATAATCGACAATGATTGGAGAGGAATTTAGTTTACTTTAACATCTTTCAAACCTCGCATTTCGCCCCAAAAAGGTTACTCGAAAAAGCAAAGTGTCGATTCAGTTTAGGAAAGATGATTACTTTAACATTAATCCTAAAAAGAATATTTACAAAAGTGGAGCAAATGAGACATATTTATATTCTAAATTAATGTCGTAAATACAAGAATATATAAGACTCTCATTGAGAGAAATTCACATATTTTGCAGTCACTCTCACGCTGTTTTCTAACCCCTTTCCTCAGTAATGTAGAGAAATTTCTTACGTATTTCAGATCTTATTCAAGTTTACCACTTTTATTAACCATACATGGAACTATTTTCATTTACAACTGCATACGAATTTACTTTGGCCTATGTATTATTTTGAAAAATACATAGTTTCAATTTCTAAATATCCTTTAATGTTACGAGCACCCTATTTAAAATTATTTCACAAATTACGCCCTGGTGTACTTGTCATCGCCATTGAGGGCTGTTAAATTTCTGATGTGATCAGTTTCCACATTTCCTGCATAAAAATGGTGGGCATTCTATCTCATCCTCTCAAAAAGTTAATGCAAGCTTTATGGATTCATTTGCGGGTTCACAGTACGTGGAAGTGCCTCGACATTCTTTCAAGTCTGGTAAAAGTTCTGAGAAAGATATTAGCTTGTTTGTGTACAAGCCAAGCATTTATTTCATCTGTCCGAGTCTTAACGACTTACGAAAAATGAGACAGAATTTCAGCTCTTTAGTTTGATTATTCGGTTCTAACTGTATTAATCATTCCCCCCCTTAGTGTGTCACTGAACATTTTCGTAAAAAGGTAAGTCTGATACATTCCAAAACGTTGACGACTTATGAATGCCCAAGGACGAATTCTTCATGGAATTAGTAGTTTGGTGTTACTCAAATATTTTTTATCTTAGGAACCGGTTGTAAAAACATTGGTAACGTGCAAGGTTACGTAGCGTTTATGACAGTGGTATATTTGAATATCAATTTAAAAAGGAAAACGGTTATGAAAACCTTTGATGGAATCACATCTGCTGCAATACTTATGACTTAAAATACACAGAGATATATCTTCCGAAACGCTGGCATTAGAAGCTTAAATAGCATTACAAAACAAGCAACGAATTCTCCCTTAAAAGAAAACCATTTAAATATTATTGAGTTCACTAAAATATGCCCGCAGTCAAGATAAACATAAAATCAATACTGGCCTTAGTTGCACCGTATATATATATATATATATATATATATATATATATATATATATATATATATATATATATATATATATATTTAAACAGTGACAAATAGGGCATTTTTTACAACGTCAACATGAAATTAAGCTCTACTCGCTTAATCTAGAAAGAGCCATGGTATATAAACCCAAAAATTTTAATAGGGCATTCAATTAACATTTGGTTGATTTTTCATTTTGCTGTTTTCATTAAGAAAATAATCTATGAAGAAAAGGATGAGATAACTATTAATTTCAGATAGTCACTAGTTTCTACTTCTGTTCCAAAGCATGACAAGGCTAAATTTTAAGCCATATTTATATATAAATATATATATATATATATATATATATATATATATATATATATATATATATATATATATATATATGTTACCTAAAAGATCGTCAAAACTTTGATATGGAGCGTAGCTATGTGCGGCGCGGAAACATGTTCACTGAAGCAGGAGGATAGACGTAGATTGGAGGCTTTTGAAATGTGGGTGTGGAGAACGATGGAGAAGGTGAAATGGACCAAAAGGATAACAAATGAAGAAGTGCTAGGTATTGAGGGAGAGGAGAGGGGATTTTTGAGAGAAATCATAAGGAGGTAATAAAAAATGGATGAAAAACATATTGATCGGCAGTGGGATGTTTAAGACTATAATAGAGGGGAGAATGTTAGTCAAACGAGGAAAGGGCAGGAATAGGATATGGATGTTGGACGGGATGAATAGAGGAAGGAAGTACGCAGAGATGAAGAGGGACTTTTTGTAGAGTAGGATGTTGGATTTTGTTTTGCTAGGGGAAACAAAATATTTATTTGGTAGTTATGCCTATCCAAAACCTACCTTAACCGGCGAATTGCCTAAAAAAATTTACCTAAACAACAAATTACAAGGCACAAAAACGTGTAAAAAACTAACCTAACCGGTTAAACCAAATTTGCTCCCATCTATTTACAGCAGGCCTTTTAGGATAGAAATCAGAAGCTTCTACGCGAAAACTTAGTCGCAGCGATACATTTTGTAATATTTTATACACTTGTTACCATGCGTACATACGTACTTTTGGTGCTATTTTTTTCATTTAGGATTTCTCTATCCATTACACGCCTATTGTAAAGAAATGATTCCGCTAATATAAAATAATGCTTCATCTCTTTTATTCATCTGTGATATTAATTGTATATATAAATTTTTACATCCAGAATATTCATTCATATCGGCTAAAATGAATCTGGATCCAGCCCCAAAATAAGGTGAAAAAACTTACTAATTGTGCCACAGAAGTTATTTTTCCGTAAGGAGACAAAGATGGCTAGAAGAGTAGATTCAGTAATCCAGTGGTCTATCTCCCCCCATGAATGAAACGTGAATGTTGCGTCAATGCCAGCCATATACGGGGTTGCAAGGTGATTCTATGGAAATTTAAAAATACCGGGAATATTTTTCTAATGAAATGTAGCCACTAACGCAGTATTTAAAGCACTGAGAGAACCTCCCGTGAATTCCTAATGGTTTCAACGCCTCGGTGAAAACAATTCCTTTTAAACACTCCCGAAACACAAGGGATATTCATTAATCCACTAACCTTCTTCTCATTTTTCCTCAACATTTGCCACATCTTACCTTCAATGCGAGTATTGTATTTGAATCTATAGTCTCCATTTACTCAGTTTTGTTCAGTTAGAAAATAAAAGAAAACGACATCACTCAATTGCAAATTTCGCAATGGCTGTGTGGGAAGCTATGGCCCCGTGTCCTTGTTTCTGTGTTTGCAATAGCTAGAAAAGCGCGGCCAGAAAAACGCTGTCCACTGAAAGGAAATTAAATGGAACGGAAATGATAGGAAAATGTTAATTAACCAATGAATGCGAGGAAGCTCGCGACTGTGCACAGCCATGTGGCCACACAATACCAATAGAATGTATCCACACAGGGCACATAATGAAAGTTTAATTAAAGAGCCAAGCAACCATTGGAAGACACTATTTTCATCTTAGGAGAAATCTTTTTTTTTACGCCTAACTGAATTCAATGTAGTATTGCTAATGTTTAATAACTAATCCTCTATAAAAATATATAAGTTATAAGTATACAGTTAAGTTCAGAGATCAAATGTATCGTGTAATTTAGGTAGTACTTCAATATCTAGGGAAGTCAATTAATAGGGTATGCCATGCAGAACGAGGATAAATGGCATCCTTGTAAAAGCGTGGTAAGCTATAACGCGTAAAAAGGGAGGATAACATGAATGATCCTAATAATCAGATCAGTAAGAACATGGGTCCACTTCAACTCTTAAAACGAAACGAGAAAGGATGGTTAAAATTACTAGTAATTTAGTATATTGTGCAATTTGATTTCCACTAAAAATCCATAAAGTACAGTATACCGACTAACCGTATGCCACTCACAACTCTGTACAATTACCACTAAACGCACGTACCCTAATTCAATTCACCATGAAAATTTTGTGTGGGTCGATGGCCTAGACTCATGAGACGCAGCCAACTGTTCTACTTTCAAAACAAACATATGTTGAGTTTAGAACGGAGAGGTAATTTTGCAATCCCCCATCACCAAGCATATGATTCACAATCATTTCCATTCTTGAGGAAAGCACAGTCCCGCAGTTGTGTGTCATTTGCGTTCTCGCGGGAGGGGACTCAAAAAAAACCGGACTCCTCTGAAGAATTTCAACGGCCGCACGCGCGCAAGCGGGAATAGGCGTAGGGTGTTTGGACAGAGGAGGATGAGGGGGCGCCTATTAGAAAAATCCTTGACCTGATAGATGCGTCCGAGACGGCATTTCAACTAGTAGGGGTGGGGTTCCACGTGTAGTCGCACCTCTCTCTCTCTCTCTCTTTCCTCTCCCTTCCCGTTTCCTTCCCAAGTGAGGGAAAACTCTCTTAACTCCCCACTCCATCCAACTCCGAGTCAATGCAATCCCACGCTCATCTCTTCCGTCTTCAGCTCACACCGATAATTCGTCCTGTTCCTCTCTCTCTCTCTCTTCCTCCCCCCCCCCATTTTATATCCATCCAGGGAAACTATCCAAACCTTCAGAAAAAAAGATCTAACAAGGGACCGTCTATGCGTTGATTCGTGTGCATTATCGGATGGTATTGTGGATAATTGTTTTCCATTCCCAGTCCCGTTCCTTCATCTCCGTATAGGCTGCATTAGCCCCTCAGCGCAGGTACGAAACGTGATTGTCACCGGCCATTGTGCCCGAGGGTGAGACGAAGGGGAGAGAAGGGGCGGAGGAGAGGAAACAGAATCTCTCTCCTACTTCTCTCGTCCATGGCATTTCCTCCACGATGTACACCTTCCTTCCCTTTCTTACTTGCTTCAGAATGAAGACATATTTTAAGCTTTCAAGGCGCGACGGCAAGACTGTACTTGTCCCATGCACTTGGATGCCTTCTTTGTAAAACGATGCCAATTTCGAAAATTGATAATACTTAACCTGAAATTCAAATGACAGCAAATACGTAATCTAGATCTAACTCTAATAAAAGTAAATATGGCATGTTAATAGCAAATGTTGGTATTAATTAGAAAAATTGACCTTTATGTAAATATTTGCTATGATATAATTCCAATAAACAAATAGAATGAATCGTTTTCTTATGAGTATCATAACTGTTAAAATAAGAGACGTTTATGATTAATCCCCCACTTCAGATGATACTAAAATGTCAATAACACCGTTTACGTTAAATCTGTCTAAAATAGTATTCTACAGCCATCCGTGGAAAAATTCGGAAAGATAGAACTTTTAACGAAAAAGATATAATTTATGATTTTGTCTGAACTGGAAAGAATTGAGCGCTTGGATCACCAAAACAACTATCTTTAATTTTACAAATGGCTAAGGAGCAAAGGATATAGTATGAATGAAATGAAGCTCTTAAGATATATGGAGGCTAAGTTAAACATTCAAGTTGGATATGACAATACAAAGCAATCAAAAAAGTTTAATATCTCGGACGGTTTCCCAGTTTTCTGATCGCCGACACCTTAAAGAATTTCTCAACTTTTTATCGAAAGCCTCTTATTTACCTATATTTATTGCAATAGGACAAGCAAAAAAGGTGGTCTCGTGATTTCAGATTGAAAAAATATTGAACCGAAAGTCTTAAAAACATTGGTTTCAAATGAAATTCGAACAGTGCCGTATTTATATCAGGCAAAACAATGTCTAATTTTAAACTGAATAAAAGAAGAGTATTGTCAATTTGACCTTAAATGAAAATATTGAGTAGTCAAACACAAAAATGGCATGCCTTAATGTACAACATATTTTAATTATATTTAGCCACTATTTTTTATATTATTGATTTGAAATTGTCCTACTAAACTACGAAATGTCCACTGAGCCCGAATCTTCCATTCTCAATATGGGTCTAAAGCGAGGTTTTGGGAGTCCCCCAAAGCCTTTTGGGGACTCCTGATCTAGGAAACCTGCTTGGCAAAAATGGGTAAAAGAGAAAGAATATTAAAAAGAATTGCGCTAGGCAGAGTAACTATCAGAAAAAGGAAGGAGTTTAACACAAAGGTATAGCTACAAGGAAAATATTAATGAACACTTTAATACATAGATGGTTCCAAAACTTGCTCGCTGCGGAAAAGGGTATGAGAATATTAAAAGATTTTGATATGCGCATGTAAGGAAGAATTGAAAAATAAAATGAAGGTAAAAAGATATAAAAAACTAGTGCTTCGCAAATTAGGGGAAGACAAGGAAAGGAAATCAAAGTAAGGAGTAGATTCCGCAGGCATGGATAGCCGATAATACGAGTTTGTTGATGATTGAGATAGTGTGGAGAAGTTGGGAAAAATGAGATCATACCGGGACGCTTAAAGTATGACTATGTAAATCTGAACGGTGCTTTATTGAAAAATTGTTATTTTAAAGCTGAGCTTTAAATTATATTATGATGCAATGGTAGGAGGGGCTTATAAGTGATTCAGTGCTTCGTTCTTGGGTTCATCAAACACCTGACTTAGCTGGTAGACCAGAGCTTAATTACAAGATGCAGAGCGGTGATTACCCTCATGGGGTACAAGGACTTTTTGAGATGAGTGAAAGGCAACTCAGAGCACGAGGGCAATATTCTCTCCTACTTAAATCACATGATTGTTTGCAGGTACTTATTCCCACGAAAACAGAAATTCCAATGCTGACGTTTTGATCAGCACGGCTGGCTAATGAGGTTAAGCAGTAAAAGGTGGTTACAGAAGTGTTGACTGAGAGCGCGGCCTTAAACTGTAAGGGTTTAAATCAATATATGGTCGCAAAAGGGGGCACGATAAATATAAGATGTTCGTTAGCAACGATTCGTACGTGAAGAGCCATGCAGGTATTTTGAACTCAAAAGTCAGATTTTCCCAGCACGGCTGGAAATAGAATATTACGCGTCTAAAGAAGGTAATTTTTTGAGCAAAATTGATGACTGTATTCCTCAAAGTCCATAGGGGTGTTTAAACAGTATACAGTATTCGTTATGTGACATAGTAGAGCACCAATAAAACAATGGTGCGATGATAAAATTATAATTTTCGATATAAATTTACTCTCATCATCATAATCAGTGTTTCAGTCTTAAGATAGGTTCACTGAAGCCCTCATTCTACTCCATTTAGCTTTATTTTGACTATAAGGTAACGATATATCCAAGTGCAATACTTCTACGAACGTTATTGTTCAAATCGTTATTACCTTTTAAGACTGCAGAACATGTGCCTTTCCATGATGTCGTTTCAATTTCATGTTCCTCAGTGAATCCTTTCGTTTCCCCAGATATTCCTCCTCTCATTCTCTCAGATATTCCCACGCTTTACCCCTCTCCGTTCCTCCTTTCAATTTTACATCACCATTCAATTTCGTTCTCACACTCGGGCGGGCAGCACACCGCTGCTTGTTCGTGATTGTCTTCCCTGGACAGTCCCCCAAGAGAATGAATCATTCCTTCCTTTTATCGTGCCTTCAACTCTCTTTCCGTCATCACCCCCCTGATAAATAACGAATGAAATTAAATGTACCCATGTTGTCTCGTACGCTATTCCCGGGGACATCCCTGCACAGGTGTGCCGTGAATCTTCGCCGATTCCCTTCTTCTAGGAAAGAGTACCGTTAAAACTGGCGTTTTGTTTGCCTCTTGCGTGTTTTCGTCTTCCACTCTCTCCCTCCCTCTTTTTCCCATGTACCTCCCGTTCTTCGCTTCATCCCGCGGGGATTTGCCGATGTCGCTTTCTAATGGTAGGCTCACAGTGTTGTTTTTGTTAACCAGCGGGGGAGATTTTTTCACAATGATGTTCCAAGGGAGTAAACCGCGTTTCATGCGCTTGCCGACTCATAACCATGCTCCTCTTCCCTCGACTCTCGGGAGCAGCATGGAGATCGTGGATAATTCTGATTACAAATTCTAAACTAAGAACCCATACTGTTGCACATAATTCTCATTCATGACCAACAATGCATTTGAGGATTTAAGGTTTTTCCCCTGATGAATACTATTTGAAGACGCGGTTCTCTTATCTAGAAATATATTACATGGCTTGATCAGTAGTTTTGTGCCCCTAGTTATCCAAATTTACGCAGTATGAAGTATATTTTCTTCGAAAAAGAGCAACAAATCTAGCTATATTATGTATTATAACAAGAGCTAGCATAGTTAACCTGAATCATGCAATAAAATTCCGAGCTGTAATTTTCAAAAAGTACTAACTTTGCACACGCTATACGCTAGGGGTGGCCACAAGGGGATGTAGAGGAGGATAGGGGCTACATGACATGCTACTTGTATAACATATTCAACTTCGCTAAGATAAATATTTTCTAATGTTATTCAATCAGCATACATTAAGACACAATGCCCTTGTGTTCATGACGATCATGTAATCTAGATTAGTGCATTTTCTTGCATACGCAACTTGTTATTCATCAATTTTTAATTCAAAACTTGGATACTTTAGTCTAAGACATTCCAATAGGCGATAAGAGTGTTAACCGACAAACGTACACTGTAAAGAATTATTAAGCAAGACTTTATTCTTCAAAGCGAGTTAATTCATTAAGGATAAACTGCAGCAAACTTATCACGTTCCCTAGATAACTGGGTTCACGTAATTTACGAGAAGGTTGCAGGCTTGAATATCAACCAGGACATAGATGCTCTGACCCCACGATTCATTCATGGATAAACTTAAGGTGCGATTTGATCAGAGACCGAGAAATATTCAAAAGAATTAGAACCAAATTTAAAAGCCAACAAATCAACTACACATTGATCTCAGGAAGTCGTGCGTTTGTCAGATTTTCGGCAGAGGCCCGGTTGGTGATCGTAGCAGTGTGAATGAAATCATTCTCTCACATTCAGTAGTTCGGAGTTTAAAGCCCTATGAATTTTCTTGTTTAGCGTATTATACATGTCAATGCCAATGGGTGGGCTTCTCTGACCGTAGGGATTAATGTGCTATTAAGCGGCCTCCTACGTTTGCTACTAGATTGCGAAATTTTTCCTCCGACTCTGTTGTTCCGGTATTTTCTCCAAGACCCAAAGCATTAATTAGGTTGCACCGCGGGCGGAGTGCGTCCTTGACATCTTGGCCCTTTCCCATTTTCTGACCTTTCTCCCACACATGTCCTACTACACTGGCTAGCACACTGAAAGTCCAATTCCACAAGTATGCCCGATAAGGGTGATGACCGCATTTAAATTCTAAATCCCACTATTACTCGGCAAACGGCCCGCCATTGTAACCATGCCTCGTGGCATTCAACTGATCCATATCGCAATATTTACGTTTGAACTCCTCCGAGGGAAAACTACGCGCGCTTATGGATCACAAGCTGTATTCGAAAGTTATAAAATTGAATAGGTGTTCATGCTGAGATCCCAAGGAAAAGAATGTTTATGTGGTTTTCGAAGTGAAAAATATACTATTGGATAAAACCTGCGCAAAATCTTCATCTCATGAATCGTTGTAGAATAGAATTAGAATAAAACAGTGATTGAAATTAATGAAAAATAAAATAAATATAATTTTACCAATGCCTACCGAATCTAATTGAAAACAAGTTCTGAAGGAAATGTTCTAAGGTCCATTATACCTACACAAATACTTACGTTACAATAAAAGCTTTATCATTAAGTACACAACAATGTCATACCAAATAGTGATTTATATGAATGGCTTCCCCGAGCAAACGATAATGCGCTGGAAGTATTTAAATACTAAACGTAATGGTCACTACCATGGGACCTTCTTACCAAATTTTACAAAATTAATGCGGTGATATTGGCTTGATATTAATACTACCTACTATTATATTAATCACGAAATATCAGTGCATCATGAAATCAATTTGCCCAGATTATAGTGTGTCTTATCAAAAATCAAGTTGCCGCCTTGGCCGTTCACCGCAGATGTAAAACATTTCCTCACTTGCATATCTAAAATGACATCGAGAAACTTGCGATGGTAAGGAGGCGTCGGTAAACGATTAAGTCAAGGAATGCCTTTGAAATCTTGGACATATCTAATCAATATTCCACTTGAGTAAATGTCTAATGATATGGACACACATACTTACGTAGATATTATCCAACATAGGTTCAAATAATTTATATAATTTTATTTGACATGTTATGAGAAGGGGGGCAGGGGAAAGTGAAAATGGGAGGCGGGGGAGGGGTGAGAGAAATGGTTGGGGGAGAGGTAAGGGAGAGGAGAGGCTAGAGGCTTTCTATATATATAGAGAGGCTTTTTATTTGTATGTATAAGTAATATATATATATGAATATATATGTATATATATATATATTATTATTATTATTATTATTAGGTAATCTAAGTTAAGGTAGGTTTTTGGATGGACACAGCTAAAAAATAAATATTTTGTGACTCCTAACAAAACACAAAATCCAGCATCCTACTCTACATCAGGTCCATCTTCATCTCTGAGTACTTTCTTCCTCCCTTCATCCCGTCCAACATCCCTATCCTGTACCTTCCCTTTCCTCGTTTGCCTAACATTCTCTCCTCAATTAAATCTTCAACATCCCACTGCCAATCAATACGCCCTTCAACCACTTTTCCTGCCTCCAAAGGATTTCTCCTAACAAACCCCTCTCTTCGCCCACCATACCAAATACTTCCTCATTTGTTTTCTTCTCCATCCATTTCACCTTCTCCATTGCTCTCCACAACCACATTTCAAAAGCCTCCAGTCTACGTCTATCCTCCTGCTTCAAAGACCACGTTTCCGCGCCGTACATAGCTACGTTTCATATCAAAGTTTTTACGAGTCTTTTCTTACTATCCTTACTCAACGTCCCTGTCATTAACTCCCTCCTCCTGGTGAAAGCCTTTTTGCCTAGCGCAATTCTTCTCCTTACGTCCCTACTACTATGACCGTGCTGGTCCAAAACACTTCCGAGATACGTAAACTGTTCTACCTGCTCTAGTTTTTACCCTCCTATTTTAATATTTAGCTTAACCTTTTCATTCTAGAAAATCGCATAACCATTGTTTTATTAATATTGATTCTCATCCCATACCTGTCGCACTGAACTTCCAATTCACTCAGCAATGCTTGCAACCCCTTGGCTGACTGACAAACTAAAGCTTGGTCATCAGCAAACTTAACTGATTTTACGAATGCCCCGCCCACTTTCATTCCTACCTCGGGTTCTTCCCATGCCTTTTTAATCATGTCCTCTGCATACAGGTTGAACAGCAACGGTGATAATGGGCAACCCTGCCTTACACCTCTTCTTAACACTGCCCATCCGGACTCCCCGTTCCCCATTTGCACCTGAGAGTCTGAGAAATGTACAGGTTGCGGATTAGCCTCCTTTCCCTCCAATATGTTCCTATTTTCTGCAATATACTCATTAGTTTTTCCCAATTAACTCCATCAAACGCTTTTTCGAAATCTACGAAACAGGCAAATACCTCCTGGTTGTGTTCTATATTCCTCTCGATTAATAATCTCATTACTGCAATGGCATCACGCGTACCTCTCCCCTTCCTAAACCCAAACTGATCATCCCCTAAGTAATCATTTGCCCTACTCTCTATCCTTTTGTTTATGATCCTGAGAACAACTTTAGCTGCGTGGGATATCAAACTTATTGTCCTGTAGTCCTCACATGATGTAGCCTTTACCTTTTTCAGAATAGGAACTAAAACTGATCTCACAAAGTCTTCCGGCCAGATTCCTTCCTCATAGATACTACGAATCAGCCCATGTAGCCTCTTCCTCCCACATTTGCCCACATTGCCTTATTTAGCTTCATCTCCCTTAATGCCCTTTCTATCTCATCGTCCAGTATGCCTGGACCTAAGCTATCTTTCTCTACGTCATGTTCCTTTTCTATGTCTAACTTTGCTGATCTAATTTCTTTACTATACAGTTCTTCTATATATTCCTTCCATCTCTCTTGGATCTTTCCTGTGTCAACTATTACCTTACCCGCCTTATCTCTAACGGTTACCATAGATCTTCCTTTCTTATATATATATATATATATATATATATATATATATATATATATATATATATATATGTATGTATATATATATGTATATATATATGTATGTATATATATATATATATGTATATGTATATGTATATGTATATATATATATATATATATATGTATATATATATATATATTAATATATATATCCTTCATTCCGGCACTTATTTATAGACACTACGAAATTCCAGTAAAAATGATTGGCACATGAATCACAAGATGCCTGTTAGCAACGAGGAAAATGGTTCGGAGATGAAAAGAGAAGCCAAATCCAATTCAATCTTTTTGGTACTTTGGTTTGTATGATATCTAAATTGAAAATTATACGCAGAAAACTCAGAAGACAAGCAAAATATTGGATGAAATGAAAAAAACCTTTCCTAATAGTAGAAAAAATACACCGTCCTTCTGTATCAGGAAGTAAAATAATTTCACCATTTGAAAGTTGTAAGATTCGTCTTATTTACTGCATGCAACATGAAGTAGTAATATTGATCCATAAACTTGGGTATTTTTGATGCCTATTAAACTGTTACTATTTTCTGAATCTACACCGAAATTCAGCTTTATTTCCGACACTTTCTCCGAAATTACTCGTAGCTTCTATAGAAACTGAGCAATGTCAGCTGTCAATTCACAACTATCATTTTCTGCTATAAAAGTAATAAGCTTCATTTTTGTTGCAAAAATAAATGTTTCAGTGAATTTTGCCGAAAATATGATTATTGAGTCTTTTTACTGAACCCATTGATCTGAACTCAGTCACTAATGCAGGTAAGCAGGAGTTAACGCTCAAGGTAATGAATATCATTTGTTTCAAACAAAATTGAACCATTTCCAATTGTAAATTAATTTATTAAATGTTTTATAATCATCCAAAGTATTATGCGTTTCTTCTCCCGGGTTTTAACCCAAAAACAAAATCTCAAAGTAATTTCCGGGAAAATTCCATCTGGTGGCTTATTTCTATAAAAAAACAAAATGGAAAAATGGCAAAAATCAAGATGAAAATATCCTGAGAACAGCCGAGACAAATTTGGATTTATAAAGGGGATATTCTATAGAGATTCCAACTGCCGGTCATTCAAGGTCAATCGAATGGAATTAAATAAGATTAAGCTCCTCCGTGGGAATGCTATGTCGGTCCGTGAATAAGGGAGCCCGTTTATCACGTGTCGTGAGCTCCTGATTGCTCGAACGTACGCTCTCTAGTCGCGACTCCGCTACACTTTTCATTCTCATCACTCGCAGACCCCGCAACAGACTCGTTGGCCGTTCCTTTCAAATTTACTTCCGAGATAGATGGAGTACCGTTTCGAACAGCTGTCACTCGGTGCACGCTTGCAAGCTCAGGAAACCAAATGACCAAGGAATTGCGCCGCATCGTCGTATAATTGTTTTTCAAGTCTTTCCGCTCTTTCCCACACCGCGATGGTGTCTGCAAGGACTAGTAGCTATGTAAGAAGAAACACAAAACAGGTTGAGCTAAGAATTTTCTTCTGACGCAAAAAGGGAAATCATTAAATTCTCATTCTGTCTCTGAACTTATGTCGAGGAACGTATGGTGCTCAAGACCAACGGTTAATTCGCCTCACTTCGCATAGCTACTGAAGTGAAGCAAAGTACGATAGTGAACATATCTCGGGCGCAACAGGTGATTTACTCACATTCGCGCTAGATTCCCGGAGAAATGACACCCAGAGAAAAATGAGGAAAGGGTAAATGTGAAAAATTTTCCTTAACTTAAGCTTTAATGACACTCTCATTCCTTGAGCTTTACTGCACATGCTGTTGTGCAAATTCCAATGCATTGGAAGGGTAGATTTGACCTGCATGTTATATAATGCATAAATATATAAGAAAATGTGAACATCAACTGAGAAATATCATGCAATCTGCAGCTTTTTTCACTAAAGTCTACTTCTGAGCAGCCAATTAAATAATACGCACGATTTGAGCAATTAACGTACTTGGGCAATATTTGAGAGGGCAGTTTGTACAGTATAGAGGAGATTATGAGAATAATGTGTTGGGTATATAAATATTTACATCGGTGGAAGAGGAAAGGAAGTTGTGGCCAAAAAATTTGAAAAAAATTCGTAGAATACATTGAATCAAATTAATTCTGCTTACAAATGTTTAAAAAACCACGATGTATTCAGATTTTTCATACACAAAGGTTAAAGTTTCGCAAAAAATAGTATAGTGAAATTTTAATCTGATATGATATTTCAGCCACCTAAATTTTTATGCAATTATGTTTATAAATTAAAACCTATCAATCTAGAACGTGGCCAATTTACGGGAAATCCTCAAAGTTGTAGCAATAATGGTATTTCTTCTGCTGAGAAGAAAAAAAAGTTGAATTTTAAGAGCTGTTGAATAATTTTTTTTTAATAATTACTCTTTGAATTCACCGGCTGAAGAATATCTCTGCGCCGAGCACCTAATCACACCTGATTTCAGGCAAACGCGACGCGGATTACGACAAAATTCGCCGGCTTTCAACAAACTTCTCTGCTTCAAGTTACGCCGTCCTTCCCAAAAATAATTTTCTCGCCATCCCCATTCTGATTTCCACACATTTCCGTATTTTCGATTTGTCCTTTCCGTTTCCCTCTTATCCTATATGTGAGGCCTTCATTATCAACGAGCACGGGAGGCAATGGCTGATTTGAACCATTAACCGTTTCCTCCCATCTTCATGAATAGGCTGCCTCAAACCTGGATAGAACCACGTCAAGGGAAACCGATGAGTGATCATTCTGTCCTTCCTCTTTGTTCAATGAAACTAAACTACCTCAAGGACTAAATTATATTTCCCACGGGACTTTGCTCACACTGATTACTGGAGCACAAAAAGTCAATACATAACTCAGCCATTGCTGTATAGATCAACACAACTTTTTGTAAATGATAAGAGACTGCCTAGTCCTACTTTATTTGCCTAAAACTTTCCTCTTCTGTGGGCTTCGACTTAACTTTTCTTTACGCACTTGTAGTAAAATATACTCGTAGAATTATGATGATAAGATAACACTTAAATGGTTCCCATGTAAAATTCCAAAATAAATACATTGATTTTCATATAAACTTTGCACTTAATTACATTTTATGATGTATCTCATAAAGTAATTTCAAGAATCTGAAATGGGCTACTATTATTAAGTATTGTTTAACAATGACGGATTTATACGGATTTATAACTCCTGGATCACAGAAAAAATCATCGTTTTCATCAGAATCCCTTTGTAGGACAGCCATGCGGTGGTAAAATATGTTATCTATAAAATACATACTCTACAAAATTGCGTTAGCAATGACTTTAGAGCAAAAACATTCGCAGGGAGCTGGAAGATACGGATATCAATTGTCTAATTGTTTTAGGTAATGGTTGTACCGACATCATCATCTTTCCTCATTTGGAAAATTTAGAAAAACATGTTTTCATTGAAATATTCAAACGGAAGTCCCATTATGCTCAAAAGTAGGAGTTCAGCGTACGTAGAACAGTCACTCTCAAACGCCCTACGGCACAATCCTTGGCCCAGAGATTAGAAACCCGCCTGTTGTCTTTCAATTCGGACACCAAAACTGAAAACATAGTCTTCGCTCGATTTTCTGATTTACCAGCAAACAAGCAATGAAGGCTGCCTTCGACTTACGAAAAAAAACTTAAAATGCTCAAATGCCTAATTCCTTCGACACAAAAATCTATCGGAATAACCCTTTGGCCAACCGCATAGAGAAAGAAAATTTCCATTTAAAAGAGAGAATATATTTTTGGAAGATATAAGAGAGGAAAAACGTGGCACAAAAACAAAGTGCCAGTGACACAGAATCCAATATCAATTGAATTCTGCATATATTAATAATTTATTATCTCAAGGAAATGACAATGGTAGTTACAGGAAAAATGCTACAGAATCGGGGTGTGAAATTTGCATTTGAAAATACATAGCCAATAAATTCAGGAGTTGAAAGTAAGAAGAATTATTTTTATATATAGTCACAACATCCCCTAAATGGTATTCGCATAAAAAGTGTAACATTAATTAATCATGAGAAGAATATGATTATAATTTTTTTCGGAAAATATATTTCCTCGCAAACTTAGCCACGTTCCCCAGCTGAAGGGTAGGGGTATTCATGTTAGGTTTATATAAGAGTGTATGAGATATCCGTTTAAAAATTGTCACGAGGAAACTTTCGTTTTGTTGTGATTGTGATGTATTCAAGTGCATTCTAAACTACTGAAATGTCGTCTCCAGATTATCACAAGACAATTATCGAGGCATATACAAAGGCGGGGGTGGCAAACCTATGGCATGCGAGCCCAAAGTAGCACGTAGAGCAATTATTTTTGCACGCAGAGCTGGGAGGATACTTATGGTAATTTCATGGTGATCATTCTGGTTGGCACGCGAATCAATAGTATACCCTTAATATGTACATAAAAGTTGGATTTCAATCTTCAAAAGGTTCACCATCCCTGCACTAAGGGTCGCACAGAGAAATAATAAAAAATTGATCAAAGTAATAACAAACTTATTTATGGGTCAATTAGCTTGCTAAACAACCATTCTACATCTGAAAAAATAAGATAATTCACGAAGATTCAATAATTACTTCATTCTTGAGTTTATGAAAAACCCTGGATTATAAATGGTAGGTACCGTGGTTTGGCATCACGTCTCACACAGCAGTTATATTCTCTAAGCGTATAATAGTCTACCACTGACACTTTGGATAGTTGACACATTGATTTTAAGCTCTTTAATTCTTCTGCAATCATTAAAATTGCTATATATTACATAAACATCGAGCACAGCTTTTATAAATATAATAGAGACTTAGACAAAATATTAATCATTAAATTTAGAAGAAACCCCATGAAGTCAATCTAAGGATACATGTGCATACGGTATGACCGAAATGCGCATTTTAATGAATGATCGTCCGGTACAGTTAAACTCTTTGTCTGCTAATCGTATAATTATTCCTAACTTTTGGAATCCATATTCCCAGGTGAACTTGCTACAAAGTATTTCTAAGCTCTGCGAAGGCGCAACTTCTATTTTAGCATACGTAGCGGTACAATGTGAAAAAATAAGGAAACATTCGATGATTATATTTGCCATATAATGCGACACTGGCACGTTTTTCTATCCACATTGTACGACATGGGCTAAGAAAGTATTGCTATGCAACGCCACATATGCAGACGGTAAATCACGAAAAAGTAGTATTATTGTAGGAAGAAATGCATACGTAGTCATCCATGGAAGATTCACGCCCTGACAGGATGCCAGTGGTGGGATTTTTTTATGGGAGCTGTAAGAACGGAATTCAAAACACCCAAACGCCGACCTTTGCGTGGCTTGTGCTCCGTGAACCGTAGTGCACTCGGATTCACCCATGCAATGAGTTTTAAGAACGTAATCTATACCCTGCAAATCCCATCTGAAAGCGGTCGACCGAGAGCTTCCGATAACGAAAACTCATCGAGTGACGGGATGTCAAATAGGGGTGTGTTTACTCACCTACCGGAGAGTTCGACGACCGCATGAGGCAGAAAAAAGGCGAGGTTCCACATCTGTCGGGTCAGAACGCTCGGCAGTCCTCCACGTTCAAGTCTCGTCTCGGAAAAGTAATGGACATTCTGAAAAAAGTCACCGCAGTAACAGTTATATTTTCTTTAAAAAGCGATATGAGGCCTAGCAGCACGTCAGATAGAAAGTAATCGAATTCATCGTAACGGTATCGACGCAAGCGGTCATGGATTGAAGTTTCAAATACGGACGAATAAAAAATTAATCGACGAAGATTTTCCAAGCTTTAATAATATAAAATTGCTGATTTAGCGGGGTGTTTCCGGAAACAACACGTGCCAATTAGATATAATTTGTGGTCTCAAGGGCCAAAGGATTATTTAAAAATATTGTCTTTTCATTTATTCCATTGAACAAAAGAATATGAACAATCAACTTCAGTGTACAATCACAAAGAAGAGAGATAGACGAAACTTTAGATAATTACTCCCTTACATTATGAATTGCCTAGTAATACCTAGTTTTTATTTCACAGTCTAATTCAATCTATATCGAATCATGCCTAATTTATAAAAACCGGTTTAATGAACTTATCCGAGCTTTAAGAAGTGATGAAAAACCTTGAATCCCTGTTTGCCATATTATGATTGAGTTATTTATAATTATTATAGTTGATGTGCATACATAATTCTTGTGAGCATCAGGAACCAGATAAAGGGAAAATAATATTTGTTACTAACCAAACATGGAAGTAAATGTTCGATCCGGTGAAAGTGTATCTCGCGGATATGAAACAACTTCCATACAGCCTAATTTAATATCAATGATGAGCATGTTATTTTTTTGTTTTCTTGCTCCTTTTCTATAATAAAATACATTATACACAATATACAACACATATAATTACAATATACAATACATATTTTATACATTATACACAATAATTTTGAATTCGTACGCGACTAAAGTGAGTTCTCAGGATCATAAGTAAGAGAATGGAGAGTAGGACAAAAGATTATTGAGGGGATGATCAGTTTGGGTTCAGAAAGGGGAGAGGCACGCTTGATGTCATTGCAGTAATTAAGTCAGAAATAGAGTGGAATATAGAATACAACCAGGATGTATTTGTTTGTTTCGTGCATTTCGAAAAGGCGTTTGATAGAGTTAATTGGGTAGGATTATTGTAGTTTGGAGGGATAGAAGACATCTGCAACACGCCTCATACTACTTAGGTACGAGTGAGGGATGGAGGGTCCGGATGAACAGTGTTAGGAAGACGGTAAGATGGTAGTCCATTATCACCTGCGCTATTTAAACTATAGGTGGAGAAAAGTTCATAAATGTACGGGAAGAACTGAAGATAGGAATGAAAGTCGGCGGGGAATCTATAAAATCAGTCAATTTTGCGGTTGATCAAGCCTTACTAGGCCAATTATATGAGGGGTTGTAAGCATTTCTGAGCACATTAGAAAATCAGTGCTCTAAGCATGAAATGAGAATAAATGTAAATAAAGCAAATGCTATACGGTTTTCGACAAAGAGAATGGCTTAATTGAATATTAAAAGAAGAGGGAAAAAACTAGAGCAGGAGTAGAGTACGCCTATGTGGGACGTTCAGTATAGACGTTAATAAAATGCTATTCGAAACTTTATTTGAAGCGTAGTTTTGTACGACACGGAAACATGGTAATTGTATCAAGATGACAGGCCACCAGAACCTGGCGGATACAAATAGGCAATTAGGTACTCCACGATACGGAATAAATTGATATCAATTTTAGAATTAACTGAGAAGTTTAATGAAATAATTACGATGAATAACTTAGTTTGAAGATTCGAGGCCTTGAGTGCAGTAATTTTGACCATCAGCGATAGTGGAGTACCTAAATCTGTCCGAGTGCCGACCCAACGGTCACGGAAACGAATCCGGCTGATCATTTTGAGCGCCCTAAACCAACCTGATCCCCAGGGCACCAGAATTATCTGAGAATTCCTAGTAGTAGTTTTAGGGGAGGCGACCGACAACTAAGGTCTTTTGCGCCATTAGGGATGGATGGGAAAGGAAGGGTGAAGAGAAACCCGGCGTCGACATTAGCCTACTCTTGTCGAAAGGCGCCAAGGGGTCCGCAGTCCCATCCAACGGACGTCGTACTCACTCAAAGTGCTCTCCACAAAGCACCTCCAGGAGGGATCGGGACCACTGAAAAAATCTGCCACCTGCGGGATACGAACCCAGGCCTTCACGGTGGGAAGCGTGTACGTCTGCCGGCGCACCATCCCAATCCCTGTATATTCCTAATTACATAAATTCACGCACGAGAAACCTTAATAAGTAGTGGAACATACTCAGTCGGACCTATGTAATCAACTCTCTTGATCTGTACCCAAACCTCGATTTTTGGCAGAAAACAAAAAAAAACCAGTACAGGGGTCGATGAAAGTATTAAGTCTCTCATTCTTATCGCACTGATGCCAGCGCACGATTTTTAAAAAAGGTTTGAGGATCGGTAAAGCTAAATCCCTGCTCTATGGCTCTAGATCACTGCAATCTTAAGATGGCTGCGATGGCTGGAAGGAGGTAATGCTTGACAGAAGGAGCGGAAGAAAGAGAGAGAGAGATCTCAAGAAACCTTTCCCATTCTCTTCCTTCGAACTCTCACCCCATCGTCCCGAGAGCAAGGCGAAGTCACGACAAAGGGGCACACGAGCAAGGACGGATGGCTTTTCTGAGCTTATTCATGAGGAGGGGGGCCCTCTCGAGAAAGAGACTGGGAAAAAGACGGCGAGGAGAATGAATCCCTTCTCGTGGCCGCGTGGGCCAGGCAATATTCTTCCCGCCGCCCCGTTCCACAATCACGCGGGCGTGTGGGCGTCGACTGCCGGTTACCGCGGCAACGGCCGGCATCTCGCGACGGAGAACGGGCGAAGAGGGATAGACGTAGGTAAACAAGGATGTCGCTCCGCGGCGATTTCTCTGCACCATAAAAACAAAAAGGCGCGAGAAGGCCAGTCTCCAGACCTCGTGCAAGATACGCTTTCGTTGGAATAGAGGGACTTTCGTAATGCTCCGCTAGTCTTGGTAATCAAACTGATGGTTTGCAAAGAGATCTGACGATGTCGCCATACGCTGCTCGCTAAAAACATACTATTTCCGGAGGAATCCATAAACGACTTAAGGGGTAATTGGGTCAGGGGAGCTAAGGAAAGGCCACGGCTCACACGTCATTAGTTCACACCTTGCGGACGCCATTCCGGGGCTAGCAAAAAGCCATGCGAGGTTCTTGAAATATCTTTAAATTTAAATCAGATTTTCATACATAGCCCTTAAGAAATGTTATCGCGTCGTTGTTCGATACTTCCTTAGGAGGTCCGGAAGGCCTTGGATGTTAATGGATGCCTAGGAAGTGGGATAGAGTGAGTGGAGATTTGAAAAAAGAATCCATTGTTCTTACTGGAAAGAATTTGGACAAGAGCGAAATGAACAAAATGGACCAGTAGGTGATGAAACTTGATTGCCTAATTTACTAATTTTGCAATTCATATAACGGTGACCTTGGATTGGTTAAAGTTAATTAAAACAAAGGGCAATGGCAAAACAAATTCCACATTCAAAGGAGCGAGAAATATCATAGGAGACTAGAATTCTCAAAGAACAAACCAAAATTGATGGGAAATTAAAGGCATAATTTGCTCAAAAATGGCTCCATCCCCAGAAACACGCGATTAGGCAGGTGTCTAGTTCTATTTGAATAATTTGACCGTTTAACATAAAATGAAAAATTTTTAACACAAATGATGTTTGTTTTTATACCTACGAACGCATACCAGAATTTAATTTTTTTCACTCTTATTAAAGATCGCAGAGGAAGGCGAGACATACTACCGCAGGGGGTCTCATAGTGGGGGACTATTTAGCTCTGCATAAGTAAATGTAATATCTTTGGTTTATCTCGAAATTTTGGATCCATTTCTATACTCCCATAATCTTCTATTATTGCAATAAAATGTCACTTCATCCATCCCGGTTACGTTTAACTGTTTTAACATTCAAAAATTCTCTCCTAAAATATTTGACGAGGAGTAGTGGGAAGACATTTTTTGTCAAGCATCAATTCTACAACAACTTATGGAAACAAGCATTAACACTCAATAGTTTAATGCATTTCTCTAGGGACTAAAAATAGACAAAATTGTATTGAGGACAGCCCCAGGATATGAAACATATGCAATGAGCACTATATGAAACCCGTGGGGCCCATATTACTGTCAAGTAATTTCTTCCACCTTAAAATTCTTTGATGTGGTGATATTGAGAATTAAAAGATATGGAAGACATATAGAATTCTAATATACTCATATTTTGATTATACTCGCTAATCGTCCGGAGTATACATAATTATCGGAAAATATGCACACTTAACTTTTCCATCATTGCAAACAGTGAGTGTTCATATCGTAATGTAAATAAAAAGCATGTTTGCCACATTTTACATTTTCACTTTTGACCGTGTCAATTTATCAAAGATTTTTATTAGCTCTAATGTAAATAATAATAACAATGAGGTAATTTTATGTGTAACCCCAACCGTATGCACGCATCCCCTCTCAATTTCATAACATTTTGGTATTTTGTCAGGTCAAAATACGGCGAGAATACCTACACAGGTCTTCATACTTATCATTTTCCAATTACAACTCTGGTAAAGTTGCAATCACGAGGATAAGAACAGTGTACAGAAACCAAAACTTTCTGCCGCCCGCACCTGGCTGTGACTCGCTTTGCTTGACTCAGCCTCCACTGTCATCATCACCAGCCTATCCCTCGACATTGACAGATTACGGTTCAAGCAATACTCCCAGATGTCATCTGCTCCAACTTCCGTTCACATTCGCCTTTCGTCAGGAGCATAATACACACCACAAGAGCATACAAGAAATTTTTCTGATCCATTGGGATTCATTCACTTCATCAAATCTCTCTTTAGCTACCAGCGCGATGGACCGCTTGAATTTATATGAGCGTGAGCGCATTTAAAACGATAAGCCCAATTTCCTAAAAGCTTACATTCTCATTATCTACTGCGTAACCAATCTTTGATTTTACGAGCATTACTACGAGTAATTTCTCGTATAATTTGGACCAGCACAATTTATTACTTCATTAGCAAAGATTATATCTATTGACAAGTTAAGATAGCAGACAGATTATTTGAAGAAATTACCATTAGTATGGCGATGAGAGCAGTTCTGAATGTAATGGAGGCAAGTACTTAATCTGAGGATTTTACGTACTTTTGTTCTTTGGAAATAGGGTGGTCTATTGTAAAATAACTCTAAATTGTACGCAGGCGTTTGGGAAAGTTGGAAGCATGATAATAACATTGTGAGGATTATGTGAGAGTTTTTAAGACGAGGGGCCCATAGTTTACACTTGTGTCGACAAAGTTAACGGGGATTGCTTGATTCTGATTTAGGAAGTATTGTGACAGCAATAGGAGAGGTCTTTACCTCAAAATATATTTGGTTAAATTAGTAATTCCTTGCATTTTCTTCTGTTAGGGAAACAAGAATTATATCTGTTACAATATAAGTAAAAACATCTCTCACGACCCTGACGAATTTATTTCTTCCCTCAAAATCACTTTCTTCGCTACACTTCGTTTGGTTTAACAAACAAACTAATTTCAGAATGAAACTTACAATCAAACAATCAAACTTATTTTAAAATTTACACCAGCTGTGATTATTCTCATACTATATAGTATAAGTTGAATTTTAACGGCAAAAATCATATTACTGACTCCTTTTTCGGTAATATTAGATTAGCTGAAGGTGGTTATCCGTGAAGATTTTTAAAAGAAAATACTGAATGAAAATGACATTTAGGCACGATTTATCTGAAAAACGAATATTTTCCCATGAGTTGGCAGGTCATAGAAGACTTATGGTGGATTAGAAATGCTAATGTCTATAGGAAGAATCTGATGTAAATTGGTGAAAACCTTCTCATATTTCCCCTCACAAATATTTGTTTCCTGCCAGTATTTTGCTATCAAAATGTTCCTCCATGTAATCCTGAACTGCACATGATTCAAAACGGTGAATCAATATTATAAGGTACATCGTTTAAAGCAGTTTGTAGAAATGTGAAGTTTCAGGTTGTCTTGTTAATTGAGGCTAAGGAATACATACAGACGGGCTCAGTGCCCATTCCAGACCTACTCAAACAGTAGGCTACAAAATAAATTAAAATCTTGTGAAGTTTAGTAATTATGTATCTAGACTAGGCATAAATCTTCCATTTAGCAGTTTTTTTTGTTAAAATTGAGATTTAAGATGAATTCAAATTTTCACTTGAAACTCAAAATAAATTGCTCTCGATTATCTGCGCTTCTTTAGAAGGAGCATTTTTCTACGATTCGCACATGAAAAACATTAGTTTATACTCATTATATATATTTAAATTAATTAATATGATTTAATTCAGTCATTGCCATTCTAGCCTCAGTGCTCATCTTCATCCATCGCCAAACGTCATATTCGTAGACTAAAATCCCATAATCGCGGGCAATTACAAAAAAAGACAAAAGAAATTGTCGCATTTCAAGTAAAACATTTGTTTCTGCAAGTGCTTTCTCTTGAATGTTAGATATGCTGGTCCGCAGAGCTAGATAAACAGGCTATTCACCCCAATAACAAGGCAGAGATACTTGCATTTTTGAAAGAGCAATACTATCCACCCTCTTATCACGCTTCTGCAACGCTGAATGTGGCCTCTTCAAGTAAATTTAAGCCATTTTTTAATGGAAGTCTTTATTTATCGTAACTCACATAAAATATCCACATGGAGAGCCAGTTCCTAACTCGTAAAGGTCTCATTGCGCGAATGAATGGGCCACCTTACAGAGGGCCAAAATTCTTCACCTCGCGGCGAAAGATTCGAGAATAGTTTTTTAAACGTGATAGAATGAATTAAGTCCATGAATTCGTCAATAAATTGGTTATTCGAGTGAAAAGTGTATTTGGCGACCAGCTTAAATTTCTCCGCCCGAAACCTTCTTTTCATTTGGATCGCGGCATAGTCACGGGTTGTTTCTGATGAATTATTCACTATGGTATATTGCCTACCTATTTAAGAGAACCTTATATCACAAAAAGGACAACAATCGATCAGTTACGGAATCTCGTGAGGACAAAACGAAACAAGTTCAAATGCTAGCCCTAGAACCCGTCTCGTTATTCCAAGAAAGCCCAACACTCCGTGATGAGGGACTGCTGATTCCAGAAAATCAGAGAGATCACATGAAGAGAAAGGGTAGGCGTGAGGGTGAACCGAAAAATATATCCTCTTTCGGAGAAATTAAAAAACTCTGGGTCCTCGGAAAGCAAGGCCAATGGTCTGCACACCGCCTACCTTTTTCTTTCCCTGCCTTTTTCCCCGTCCCTATCAGAACCTTCTCTCCGAAGCGTGAAAAGGCAGCAAGGAGAGAGGCGGGACGGATGATTTGTGGAACAAAAGCGGAGGCGTGCTTCAACATCTACCCTGCGGAGAAATATGAAGGAGTAGGATTGTGGAGTGCAG
The DNA here is from genome assembly GCF_022747635.1 of Hetaerina americana. Taxonomy (NCBI): domain Eukaryota; kingdom Metazoa; phylum Arthropoda; class Insecta; order Odonata; family Calopterygidae; genus Hetaerina; species Hetaerina americana. Next base: position 27,518,853 of record NW_027287427.1, on the reverse strand, counting down.
AGCAAAGTGAGCGCACCTCTCGGCACATTGGCCCCGAAGCACGAGAAAGGGAGGGGGCAGGAAGGGACAGGAAGATGGATGACGAGAAAGGAAAAATGAGAGGTAAGGGAGAGGGATCGGGGGAGGGAAGTGAGATTCTTAGGGTGCGCAGGAGAGGAAGAAGAGAAAGAATCGGGAAAAGGGAGACCCACCACGAAGGGATGGGAAAGAAGTACGACAGATGGTGGCGGTTGAAGGGAGGAAAGAAGGGTCCAGCATCGCTGGGGTCGCTCGCTGCAATCATGCTTGTTAGCTCGGATCCCACAAGCAAATAAGTAATCGTAAACTAGTCCCTTCGATAAATAAAATTTTAAACTAAGGATGGGGAATGCTGGTAACCCGATTAATCCGGTCAGAATCACTCGAAAACTCTGACGTTAACCTGGGACCCGGATAATATTAGGTGGCACAACAGACGTTTTAACTGCGCTTGCGTTTGGTAAATCAAAATGATGTTGGAGACGCAGAGAAATATAGCAACTATACAACCGAATCCACAGAAATTGATTGGAAATTTTATTTTACGCCGAGGCATTTCCAAAAGCCTGCAGACAGTCAACAGCTCATCGAGGTTTGGGGAATTTTAAAAATTTATTTATGTCGTAATTCATTTTCCGGATGGCGTTCCTGCCTCTAAGAGCGTAGTAATACTATCGCAGCCCAAATGCTTACCCAGCCATTAAGTGGCGACATTAGGAACGTTTTCCCCATTCCCCATTCATCGGAGAGTAGGTGATTGTGTACAGACTTGTATAAATTAATAGTACAACTTTAATAAGTCCGCCAGTTTGACTGCGCATATCATTTGTCGGCCATGCCGGCAGACTTTCAGCAATTTTTGAGGCGTCAAAAGATTCCGAGACCCAAAATTAGTGACACCATAAAATTCACACGGTAATTAACTCAAAATTTAAATCTGCATTCTAGCAAAAACTAAGGTAGGTAGTGAGGGAAGCCTCCTCGGTAAAGAAGCAGCAGAGCGTGAAATTCACACATTTAGAGCAGAGGGCCCAGTTCATTTTTTCTGAGTCATCAGCGGTTTCCCACGAATTTTGAGTAGTTAACATCCCATATAGAATCCGATTGGTATATCAGATTTCTTGCAGGCATTCAGCAGGGTATGCATAATCCTGAATTGTTGTCACCAAAATTGGTGCTTTTTATTACAACAGCTCCTTACCTATTGAAAATGTGATAGGAATGCGACTAACTGTAGCATAAAAACTTAAAATGAGTAAATGAGTGGGCGGATGGTTACTAACAGAGGGCTTTCTCTTTTCTTACCCCAAAATCAATTGCCATAAATGCACTATATTGCATATGCCATGCATATTCGTAATTAAATTAGATCAAAATGATTATTGATAATATAAATTGGCAAAAGATATATGATATTTTACTATATTAAGTTTCATCCACATTCAATTCTATTCATGCAATATTTCTCTCCTAGAATATTTCAATTCCCACGGGGCGTAATTATAATACATGACATATGGAATTTGCAGTTAAACTACTGATAAACAGACTGGCTGACAACAGGTTTAGTATTATAGTATGATGTGCACCCCATTTTCCAAGATCCCTCCGTATATTTTTATAGTATTATTAATTATCTGTTGAACATCCACGTTTGATGAAATGAAATGTGTCATCTCATTTTGAAGCAAACGAACAGGGCCCCGCTTGAAAATTAAGGGAAAATACCGGTGAGCTGTCCATGATGTTAAGCTTGGAAAAGGTTCATTTCCCGTAGGCTCGCGATCGAGGGTAATTTTACCCAATTACTTTGCAATAACGATTTCAGGGTGACCCTGGGCTCGCTTGCTCAAGCATGCATTAATGGTCATCAAAGGTTAAAGAATGGCAAATGAATGGACCTTGACGAATGTATTCTGCCTCTCGGGGTTTCCTTAGAACTGGAGCTGGTCGGGGGAGTTGAAACGATCCTCCCGTGGTTGGAACGACGGTCCTGTCTAGCATTAAACATCTGTAATATCTAACTCAATGAGGGAAGGTACGGCATAGAAAAGGCAGAAGAAAAGTGAACATAGTTAAAGAATAAATATCTCCCGTATTTTAAATATTGGTTCATTTTAGAGAGAGATAGAGACTTTGACTTTATGCAGCTAAATATTTAGTTTCGTGGAGATATTTTTATCCTTTTTCCACTCTATGATGATACTCTTTGACAAATGATGCTATTTTTTTTCACTGGCTGGCGCTGATACACCTCATGAAATGGTAATATATTATTCATTTCTCCAACAGAACAATGTAGCATGGTTCTCAACGATTAATCTTATATAATAAGCAACCCAATAACCATTCATTAAATTTGTTGGAGATATTATGAGAACACTAAATAATAAAATTAATCATTCCTACATTTCGCAAAATTAATCTTAATCAGAGCATGGGTGGCTAAAAAATACTTTGAAAGGAGGAAGAAAGTTTGCATATACCTTTTTCATCCGAGCAGACACCAGGTGGTGCATGAATTTAAAGTGCTTTTAAGACTACCTGTTCAATGTAACGCTTCCACAATTTTCCCACCCTCTGACTAGATATACCACAATCAACATAGCATCACCAATTCGTTCCGATAGTTCTAAAGCTGTGAAAGGAAATATTTTTAAGTTATGGTACATAAAATATTTCTCTCAGAACCAAGGTTTCGCTGCTGTTAGGTATCATTACAATTCTTCGAAACTGTACTACGACTTGCCGAAAACCATTAACTGACAACATTTTGTCGATGATGAGGCGTCACTATCGAATTTGGATTAAAACCAATTAAGAATCACTAAATACTAGATCAGTCACAAAAGTCCTGGAAATGGTAAACGGGTATCAATTCAAATCGTTGCATAAAATCCACAGTAAAACCATATTGACCCAGTAACTTCACTTCAGTAAAATTTATAAATACTCAGAGCCTCATAATCGTGACCAGCATTCTTGAAATCCACGCAATAAATCCCATTCTCTAAATTATTCGTTTTCATCAAAATTTTTCCCGGTGTTCGGTATCCAACAATAAAAGGCGCCTAAATATTCATTTTGATGATAAAAATGAACTCAACCCAATAAACGCCGATAAAAGCATTTTTATAGGCTTTTTAAAATTTCGTAATCGAACCGGGCAGTAATGACAAGACATGAGATTTTTGGTCGCTGTGGCTCATACGATATAACGACCTGAAGTGATTTAAATGGCTAACAAATTCCCTATCTCGTCATCGTGCCAACTTCACAGGAATGCATCTGTTCCTGTGCAATTTCGAGGATTAAAACATTTCATAGAGCTCGCAACCGATTGTTCTAGATAGCATATAAAGGAAAGGAATGTGAATGGGCTGTTTCTCATCTTCGCGATAGCTTTCATGCTGCAAAATCGATTGGATCGGGATGAGTAAGTAGCATATTTCAAATTCTAAAAAAAATATTAGTCTACAGAATGAGCCAATAATTTAAAGGCCTATGTTATTACCAGAACATGTACTGGCATATTTCCCGGTTTTGGAATGACTTTCTGCCTCGTGTGGATGGTCTCAGACTTAGGTTATCTGGGCTAAAACATGCAGGGTTTATAGATTTTATGATTAAAATCTCTCGATTAATAAAATGTTCGTGCATCTTAGTCATAGTACGAACTGGAAGTCCCACAAGCGTCCGTACTGCCATTATATTGTTCAATATAATATAAATGGCACATTTACATTGACTGGTTGCCAAAATTACTTTTATATGCTGGCGATGCTGTTCTCACAGCAAATCATCAGGATATCAACACTGCTGTACGTTATATGCGACAAGAAATTGATGATTCTCAAAAATGGTTTCATAATTATGAATTCTTAATAAATGAACATAATGTCGAAATATATACTACAGGTATACTACCTGTATATTTCTAGCAGGAATGACTTAAAGAAATTTTAATATTACAATAATATATGACGATACCTTTAGATTTCATTATCACCTTGTAAAATGTTGAGCCAAATTCTGAAAAAATATCATATAAAATGCATGGTGTGCATGATCTTGTATCAGCCACCATAATTAATATCCAACTTGACAGAATTAAATTGAAATGATATGAACAAACCAATACCAACCAATACAAATTCAGCGGGTAATAGTAGTTTTTCCAATTCGGACAGCCTTGCATTACTCCCCTAATTAGAGTTGACGACCGAGTCTAACGAAATTCCTGCGATGCAGAAGGCCAGAGGGAAGTGATATTTTATCCTAGCGGAGACGTAATTCAGGGGGAGGGAAAAGTAACTGGGCTACTATGGTACCTAATGTCCTAACAGGAGGCCACTGCATAAATAATTGGAAATAATGCTGCTTTGAATTGGCTTAAAGCCAGGCGGGCAAATACGCAATTGACCCTTGAGTGCGCAAGCTATACATACATGGGGAACGCATCGAGGTCGAGTGTCAAAGAGTGCGGAAATGGAAAAAGAATTAAATAAAATGTCGATCAATATACATGGAATAACATTAAAAAGACTTGAATACCTTAGGTAATGTAGTGTGCCTAAATGATATGCTTAGGAAATCAATGTGCTCGCACAAACTATTAATATACACCAAAATAAGTTCTATATGAAGAAATTCATATGAAAAATTACGCTGTGTATGCTTCCGTAGGGAAAAGAAATTTAATCGCAATGAGGGCGATTTTATTTATATTAAATATTACTGATTCTATTGTCTCACAAAAATAAGATAGTATCCAGGGGCTTACAAACATTGGGAAGGGTTCTTAGGGTTATAGGGTTGGGAGGTGTCTTCATTGCTCGCGATTCATTAGCTAAAAATGACATAGAATAAGACAAAGAGAAAGAATGTTATTTTCTGCGATAAAAGTGACTTCTCAAAAATATATAATAATTATAATCAATCGTAAAGAAGGTAATTAGGTTGAAAAATGAAGATTACTTATCTACAAGGAAGATTTAGCATGGAAATTGTGAAGTTCGCCATTCCATTTTCTATTAACATTACTTTTTGATATAAATAAAAAAGTGTGAAACTGTATTTTTTTTAAACTCTTCAGATTGGTCTACTTAATTATAAATGGACTGTTCCTGGGAGAAGAACAATTCAGTTAACCATAGAATAAAGGTCATTATTTCAACCCATTTTTTCAAAAAAATATATTTTGCATTGTATGTATCGAAACCTTTATTCGACCAATTTCAACACACCACTTTCAGTTCCAAAATGGATTAATTCACCTAACATATGACATATTGTGGTTTAATCGATCGCATAGAATAAATAAAATGTATTTACCTTGAAATAGATCAACATATCGATCGGATAAAATAAATTTTGAGGCGTATTAAAAAAAATGTTTCAACAAAATCGGATTGAGCATGCAATCTTCTGCTTAAATCGTGAGTAAAAATTTTCATCCATCACTTTACACGGAAATTTTAAAATTGGCTTTGCTAAATTGATATAATTCCGTTGAAGTTATTTCGCAACACAAATTACACTTAGCGTTTAGTTTCACATATTAGAGAAACAAGGTAAGTTCCATATCACAACAGACCCATTTTAAAGAAACTGCGGTAGCAGTGACTAAAACGGAGTTATCCACCAATACGCATTACAATGCAAGAATTTCAAAGTGTAATAATCATTCACTTTGACCAGGATTCTAACCCGGATCCCTCGATGTCTGGTGAATTGTTTTAGGTAATTAAGCTACCGATGCGTCTCAATATACTGATTTTTTTATCCTCAGTGACTACGGAATGCTGTGCCCCTTAACTCTATCGTCCTCAGATTCTGAGAACAGTAGGATAAACACTTTTTCGCACTTCTCAAGACAGAAACAAAAAGACTCATCTTTATTTGCATCTATCAAATCAACTTTGGTGGTTAGTGAATAAATTTTTAATAGATTTCAATGGAACCGATGTCCGCCTCTACTTCATATTAACGACTTCTGAATAAGCCAAGGACTACCTACAGCGGTTACTCGACCGAATTTTTGACGAGAACAATCGAATTTGTTTCAATAAAATTCCACGAGGGCAAAATTACGAAAATTGCAAATGTGCAGGACTATTAATTAAGGCATTACTATAAAACTGTTACTGTACACTTGTAGAAATTTCTAAGTCTACTACTCCCATAGAGTAAGTATGTGAGCGGGTGTAAAATAATTTTACTAGCCGAGATATTTGTTTTTCAATACGCATAAAAAGGTCATTCTTCCATTATCATACATAAGCATGCTATGAACTAGCTGGTAGACGACTATAAGAAGTTGCACATAAATGGCCTTCTCCAAGGACGCAAATTCCGTTTGCACTGGAGTCTAAGTATAGCCGACCTAGATTCAGTGCCTAGCACTCGAAATTTCTCCATGAATGTAACGTAAGAGCGGGAAACGGAGAGAAAGATTGCCCATGACCTCGCCGGAGTTCGAAAGCTATACCATGGAAGGCCCTGGCCTGAACTTGGCCAACTTGTCCCATTAAAGGAACATGGAAAATATGAGTGTGTAATCGTCATTTCGAGCGAGCCTCGTTTTATACTGTCGGGGCTCTACTCACCCTTCTTTAAATTAAGATGACTTTTCAAAATATTTTATTCCTATCATGAATACACCAACTTCATTCAACATTTCACTATCACTTCACTATCTCTTTGTCTTGGGAAGATATCAAAAAAGAAATGAGATTCACTTTTTCATCATCAAAACTCAAACGAAATATATATGTAGATCAATAATTTCGCAACTGGCATGGCGCCTTGATATATTATACGGAATAAAATATCAATTAAACCGAAATCTAAGTTGATATTTCAGAGGCATTCTATCCAGCTTTTGGGAACCTATTTCTGTTATTCAGGCTATACATTGACTTCTAATATTTGTAAACGTAATTCATATATACGCAATTTATATCACCGCAGGAAGATTTGTGCATAAGGGTGAATTTTATGTTATTTTATTTTTCCTAGTACCTGGAGTACTAGGTGCTAGGAAAGTAGACTTTTTCTACTGATAGTGTCAGCAATAAAAATATATTGTATTTTTTTACAATCAACAGCGAAGGAATTCACCAATGAAACAATTTATTCTGGTCCACTTCTGATTATAAATAGTACCAAGAGGTACAAAAAGGATCCTACTTTTTCGGTTACCGACACAATGGCCTCACAAAAGCTTCTTGTTCAAATTTCGGACTAAAGATTTTTTCTTGTAGTTTCTCAACCCTTAATTAGGCAATGAAGAAAGAGATCATTCATAGTTGCCATTGGAGGATTGTTGTTAGAGAGTTTGTTCACCCGGTATGAATTGTTAGGACGACGTTAATGGCACCGACAACTCTTTAAGTTTCTCTCATTCTTCGATTTTAATTTATCCTTATCATAATAAAAATTTAAACATCCCACAAGAACAAAAATTAACCCCGTACAGCACCTGCCGTTAAAAAACCAAAGCGAGGAACGATAGAGGGTTTATCAGCTTAATTGAAATTTTTATCAGCAATGTAACTGCTTTTCGAAAACAGGATAGTTTACATACATTTTTTTGTTTATAACACTATTTATGGATATTATAGTTACTGCGTAATTTTCCGGTAGATTGCTGTAGATATTTAAAGGTGAAAGACAAAACATGAAGTATTTGAGCAAACATCAATAAAGGGTATTTGCCAAGCCTCAATTCAAGATTATGACCAGCAGCACGTGTTGAAGCGATAGCTATTTAATTTGTTCCATTTAGAAAGAACAAATGAAACGAACGAAGATAATTTAAGAGGAAAAAATAATTTTTGAACGCTACAAAAAATCAACTATGCATGGAAAAAAAATAGTTCATTAAAACAGCGAACTTAGTTTACAGCTCGATTTGGCAATGCTTGCATAATATGGATCACTTTTGTCTACATTTGGGCTATTGGTTCAAATGATAAGTACATAAAATGCCATTCGTAAAGAATGATAAAAATACTACATTATAGGCCGTCCAAAAGTCGTGATGAAGCAAAAATTTTTGAAAATATAATAATTATTTCACGAAATTATTAAGGTCACAATTGATTTGGAATCAAACACATGCATTACTAATTGTCAACCGTGCATAAAAATCGTCACGAAAAGCTGAACTACCTTATCGACCACAGTCCCAAGATTGGTTTTTTAGGCAAGGGTAGAGCTCACCTAACTCCATGATCTATGTAAAATATGAAATACATGATATTCACACATCACTAAGGGGGGTAACTCCTTTTACTGTACCGCCTGAGATTTCCCATCTATTATAATTTATTAGCCCATCGTTTCAGCTAGGTTTTGGATCGGCAAAAAAAGAACACTGCATTTCTCACCCACGTCAAATAGGACGCAACTTGTTTTCCTTAATTTTTCTTGAAGAAACTATTTTAATTAAAAGTGCTAGCAAGACTACTGCTTTCTTCTTTGGTCAATATCCTTACCTTTTACTAAAAGCAATCAAGAAGATTTGTCGAAGGGTCAATCCGTTCCAAAATATCGAATCTTTCATCTATCGGAATAACCTCAGGCATAAAATATTTAACAACAATTAACTAAGTTACTGCAATGCCCCTAAACTACGAGAATTGGCCAGGGAATCTATGAAGAAGTCGTTTTACCCTAGGAGGCATTTAAACTAATATACACTTTACATACATACTCACGTGCAAAATACTCAGGCCTCGACTCACTGACAACCTAGTCGTGTAGACCCTCCCAGTACCGGTCTATTTGAACTCCGGTGATTCTGCTGATTGATTCCGAATGTGAGAATTAGGTACATTTGAAGAGGAGTGAGAGACAATGGCTCAGCACAAGGAGGAGTGAAAGAAAGGGTGAAAGGATTGAAAAGAACGAAAGGGAGATTAAGTCCAGGTGCCGTCCTCTCAATTCCCTGATAGCCAGGGACTAAAGAGTGGCCCGACTAAACTGGACCCTCTCATCTGCCCTCTCCTCTCAAAGGAAGTCTCCGCTTTTAAGCTTGGACGCGTGCTTTACTGACCGCAAAGGGTTTCGGAGAAACCGTTAATTAGCCACATCACCTGCTTTCACGCTCAAACAAACTCATTTTAAGCCCTCTCCCTTGCTCTCTTCTAGGCACATCCTTTTTAGGGAAGCTGCAGTTGGGGAGCATTTAAGTCGTTGGCAACCGAATGAAGGTAAACTGCCGAAAGGTTCTTTCTGAGAGAGATGAGATGAAAGTGTCTCGCATAGATGAAAATAGATTGAACCAAATAGAGGTAGTTATATGGGTAAAAAAGTTCCGTTTATGCTGGCAAACGAGGTTAAATGTAGGTTTCAAAGAGTAAATGTGGGTACATAGTGCCCGCTTAAGAAATAAGGAACTGCGGTTTAAGGTAAGTAGGGGTGTTGGGGGTGAATAGAATAGCCATTATAATCATTGCAGAACATAATTTCCCACCTATTATTTACAGTAGATTAAAGGCACTTAAAAAGTTTCGAGCAGAGGTCTGAGGGTATAGCTTTTGGAATCACCGAGCTTTATGCAATTTTTTATACAAATGTACATATATATGTAAATAATACGAGCATATATAAGCCTAACGGCTGCGGGGGTACTAATTTTATGTTCTGCCCTCAATTTCTCGTTTGTATCGCCAAATGGCTGGTGTGTGTACATGAATATACGTGTGTGTGTGTGT